>NC_134267.1:125605245-125920367 GCF_031893055.1 Leptodactylus fuscus | reverse complement strand
TTAACCACATGGACTCCACATTCCTCCGGCTGGGAACATGTTGACATGTCAGCAATGTGTGATAAAAAATTGAAGTCCAGGGAATCCTTCTTAAGTAAAAAAAAATCCTTCTTTTATTAGTTCCAAAAAACGTTTTAAAAAATGCAGTATAAATCACAGACACGGATGGTATATAAAGAATGGTAGTAAATCTATTCACTAACTATATACACTCCCTAACAGGCGTGATGTTTTGACTTTTAGATAGTGATATTCCATGGTCTGTCATGTGTTTACAGATAGCAGGTAGATCAGGATAGCAAATAAATGCAGAGTCTAAGACAAAGTCAGGTACCTAGATTACCCTTGCAGGAACAAACAATGCAATCAACCTAACAAACAAACTAGACTCCTTGAGGAATTCATAGAGAAAACTTTGACTCTGCAGGTGTTTCACAGAATCTTTTATCATTGAGATATGGAAAATTACTTTTCTCCAAATAAAATGTAACTTTTGCCCCAAATTTCTCATTTTTACTAGGGGTTAAAGGAGAAAACATCCATTATTTGTTAAGCAATTTCTCCTGACTAAAGAAATGCCAAAGAAATGCCCCACATGTCAATATAAACTGCTGTATGGCCACATAGTGGGATAGAACAATATTTGGAAGAAAAATTTTGCAGTAATAGTTTTTAGTTACTATGTCACATTTGCTGATCCCTTGAAGTGGCAGAACAGTGGAAATCCTAAAAATGACCTCAGTTTGGAGATTACACCTCATAAAAAATGTATCAAGGGGTATAGCATGCATTTGGACCCCACAGGTATTTCATTAATTTATTGTCCACAAATTACTGCATAACAGAGGATGAAAGGTAAGTCTGTGCAGAGTATATGACGGTATAAGGAGGTGATATATACCAGGGCAATTAAACTATAAAATTAATAATCCTTGGATGTGTGGTACAGTCTGAAGCAATCCTTCATGCACAGGTCAGGATTTTCAGGGCAGGTGTCTTACTTATTCCCCTTTTAAAACATACTCTTCTTTTTTGGGGGTCTTCCCTTTCTTTGCAGTTTGTGGGACTTCATTAGGAAAGTGTAGCCCTGATACAATATAGGCACCATCAGTTCTAGAAGTACTGGGGCACTGCGCTTCTTCATCCCCAAATATCAAGGTCCTAATAACTTTCTCTTGAAAATGAAGGAAAGTTCCTATCCTGCTTGCACATTGTGATAGCATGTAAGTGTGTGCATGATAGCATGTACATTGCTATCTGCATGATGTGTAGATCAGCTTTTTGTAACATACTCTTTTTTTTCTCGTGGCACTGTACAGCTTCAGAACTTGGTCAGATAGTTCACCCCCTCCCATGTACTTATTACTGTATATGTCGGGATGCAGTCTAATGTAGGATAGTAGTAAACTTATATAGTGACCAACAGCATATTCTCATTGCAGACTGCCCTACTATCACCCTATCAGAGGCGCTGCACAATCTGTGCCCTAGGGACATCTCTCTGATTTCTGCCCACTGTGCCAAAAGCTGCAGTTCCAAAAATGGTGTAGAAGTTATCCACACAGAGGTGATAATCCTGGTCAATCAATGGGTGCAGCAAATCCCACACTATTTTCCCACTAATTTCAAGGATTAGAGGGGCATTCTGGAGGCTCAATTCTTGTATCCCTTCCTTCATAAACCCTAAACCTGTGGGTGTACCTTGAGCTGCTCTTGCACAGTTTCTACATTTTAATGCCGTACCATACCCTCTTACAGGTCAGGTATTGGCAGAATTTTAGTCTCACTTTGAAGTTGATCAAGGACTCATCTATTGCAATGTTCTGATAAGGGAGGTACAATGCTACAAATTTGGCACTAAAGTTGTCAATGACTGGCCTGACTTTAAATAGGCGGTGAAAGTTTAGGGCATCTCAGGCCAGAACTTTGCATTATCATTACATTGTAAAAAATTTCAATAACGTTCTTTTCGTGGCCATTTGATAGACTGTATTATACAAGTTGTCTGTACTCCAAAAATATTGAAATTATGGTTCCTTCACTATTTTCATCTCTATAGCATTAACCGGGGTCTACCTAAGAGCCTTAGCATATGAAGAGGTGCCATTTTTTTTCTAGAAATTGCCAGACATCCAATTTTTTGGGCCACCATAAAAAGCCTTCAGTCTCAATTTGGATTCCTGACCTGTCCACAAAAGCTGATGGGTTTACATTAGTTCTGAACTTTCAGGAGTTGTCAATTGTTCTTCGGGGCCTCCTTTAGGGTTGCTAATCACCTGATATTGATGAGAAGGGGGAGGAGGAATAATAAAGGAATGGGGCATTTGCCTCTTCTCCCTCGCTGGCCATTTCAGTTTCAGAGGCAAGTACGGCATACGCCTCTTCTTTAGAATACCTTCTTTGGGACGATTGGGAACTTTGGGACTTATATTTCTTGTGTTTTTACATGTGTATACAAATTTTAAATAAAAAAGGACCTAAAAGTTAACTGAATGAATGCATGAATGAATGAATATATATAGAGAGAGAGAGAGATAGAGAGACTTCTATCTATTTATATAGCAACTAATTCTAACTATTACTAGATAAGAGAAGGTATGAAATACAAAGATTGAGAGTTCTCAGTAGTTGATACCTTTTTAATGGCTAACAAAAAATGATGACATATTGCGAGCTTTCAGAACAACTTGGTTGTCAGTGTGTCAAAGGTCATCATTAGCTTGTATTCATCCTAGATCATCACTCACACTTAGACCTTGAAACATCCTACTGTGTCATCAATCTCTCTGCTTATGAACCCACCAAAGCAGAACTTGGGGTACTCTCTAGAGGACTTTCATTTTGCCCCTCTAAAACCCTGGATAAAATCTCTGCAGTGACATGGAGGAATACTTCAGAAGATTGTGCCTGAGCGAATACTTCCATGACACAAAAGAAATGCAACCTATCCCTACAGAGGGTCTAACATTGGCAAAAAAAAAAAAGGGTGGGGTGGGGTGGGTGGTTTGAGTCCAAAGAAATGTCAGTTCACAGGAAGGTTCTGAGTTTTATGATTCCCTTGATCAGTGACTCGGTGTCTGTTTGTTGTAAAACGACATAAAACCCTCAATGTCTGGATGTACCATTATGTCCATTTGCTTTAGGTACCCTGTGCAACACACTGATCCAGACTGGGATCCACAACATAGCCACCAGTCAGGAACCCAGGCGACACAGGCAGACATACAATCCACGGGAGAACAGACTGTGCCAGCACTGTGGCCAAGGGGCCCTAGAAGACGAGACCCACTTCCTGCTACACTGTACCAAATACCCAGCTGTGAGGGCCGTCTACTTCCAAAGACTCTCTGCCCATATCCCAGACTTCATATCTGAAGACAAGAAGAGGAAACTCTACATCCTACAAGGAGAAGAAGAGGCCACTGTGGAGATCGCTGCACAATACATGTCCAGCTGCCACCAAACAAGAGGAAGAGACCCCACGGATTGTTATACCCCAAACCACCCACCCCACCCCCCCATATAGCGGCCACCAACTAAGAGGAAGATGAGACCCCATGGACTGTTATAATCCCAAACCGCCCACCCCACCCCACCCCCCTATATAGCGGCCACCAACTAAGAGGAAGATGAGACTCCACGGACTGTTAAACCCCAAATCAACCCCCCCCCATACCCACCAATCCCCCCACCCCCCGCCAACTCCAACTCCCCCCCACACTTTACCAGCTTTGGCAATGCCAAAAATCTATTCGGATGTGCCAATAAAGCCTGTTTGATTTGATTTGATTTAGGTACCAGGATCCCAGAATATAATAGTACATTAAGGGGTTAATGCATTTGGCAACTAGAGGTAATACAAAGTGACTACATTGTTCGATGTTACAATGTAATTACTATATTATTCTTCTGAATTACATTGAATTAAAATGACAATAGTACATTTTTCATTGAAATGCTTATTATATAGCTTTAAAATTACCTAAAATTGTTATGTTAAAGAACTAGCAAATTGTTACTTTTCTATGAAGCACAACAATAGTTTCAGAACATGGTGTTTTTTACGGAAAGTATATCATGTTAAAGAATACAGCAAAAATGAGAGGAACAAAAAAATTGAACAAAATTCAATTAGGCCTTAACCCTTCCACAGTTCTGAATGAACCCTGTTCGAGATTTGAGCAAAGTGCATTACAACTGACCCTAAGCAGGATATGCTCAGGTCCAGAGTGTCAATCGCCATTAAAACAAGTACTAGACCAGGGGTAGGCAACCTTTGCCACTTCAGCTATTGTAAAACTACAACTCCCAACATGCATACTTGCTCTGCTGTTCTTGGAACGCCCATGGAAGTAAATGGAGCATGTTGGAAGTTGTAGTTTTACAGCAACTAGAGTGCCGAAGGTTGCCTACCCATGGTCTAAGAGTTGTGAGAGATCAGTGGGAGCCCAACAACCGGGGCCCCTGCTGATCAACTGTTTTAAGGTACTGTGGTGCTTTTGTGAGTGCTCTGACTACTTCACTATTTACATTGCATAGGATCTGTTTTATAATCACCATGCAATGTTATTACAGCCTGTAATAATAGTGCAAGGCTGTGTTATGTGAACAGTGAAAGTGCCCCGCACAGTGTAATGTGCTCAACAATGGCCCCACAAATTATATTATGCTCCACAGTGGCCAATGTACAGTAGTATATGCTCCATAGTGGCCCCCACACAGTACACTATGATCCACAGTGGCACACACACAGTTTAATATGCTACACAGTGGTTCTCACACAGTATTATATGCTCCACGGGGTTCACACATTATTATATGCTCTACAGTTATCCCACACAGTATTGTATGCTCAAAAGAGGTTCCCAAACAGTATAATATGCTCCACAGTGACCCCACAGAGTATATTATGTTCCACAGTGGCCCAAAACCCTATCATATGCTCCACAGTGGCCCTTACACAGTATACTATGATTAACAGTGGCCGACACCCAGTATAATATGCCCCATAGTGGTCCACACAAATAGAATATGCTCCAGAGTGACCCCACATAGTATTATATGCTTCACAGTGGCTCCCACACAGTATAATATGCTCTACAGTGACCCGCACACAGTATTATATGCTCCACAGTGGCTCCACCCAGTATTATATGCACCACAGTGGCCCCACACACAGTGTAATATGTTCTATAGTGACCCCACCCAGTATAATATGCTCTACAGTGGCCCACACGCAGTAAAATATGCTTTACAGAGACTCCAGACAGTATAATATGCTCCACATTAATTCCACAAAGTATGATATGCTCCACAGTGACCCCAAAGAGTATTATATGCTTGACAGTGGCCCCCAAACAGTATTATATGCTCCACAGTGGCTCCTAGACACTATTCTATGCTCCATAGTGGCCCCCACACAATATAATATGCTCCACAATAGCCTCACACAGTATAATATGCTCCACAGTGGCTCCTACACACTATTCTATGCTCCACAGTGTCCCCCCACAGTATAATATGCTCCACAGTAGCCGCTACACATTATGATATTCTTTACAGTGGCCCCCACGCAGTAAAATAAGCTCCTCAGCCGCCCCCATACAGTATAATATGCCCCACAAATTCAACAAATATTCATGAGGTTCAGCCCTCTGCTTTGGTGCTTTTATTATACTCTTGGATCTCCTCAGACCCCAGAGTATAATCAGTAGAGGCCCAGGGAAAGTGATTAAAAGTAACAAACATGTATACTCACTTTGTCAACCACGGGCCCCATATCCCTCCAGGCCGAGTCGCGGTCGCCCTTCCTTTCCTCTGTGATCGTTTCATCAATGATTCTACACAATAAACGCTATAAAATTTAAAATTCATATGGTAGAGTTGAAGTTTTCTATTTATCTTAACCACTCAAGAAATAAAAAATTAATATAAACTGATCAAATAATCATATGCACCTACAAAATACAACGTCTTATAATGCAACATTAAAATAAAAAGTGAAAAGTTATGAAAGTAGAAATGCAGAGAGGGATAAAATTTACTGATTTAGGTAATGGGTTAAAATGCATATAAGTGGGGCCACACGGTGGCTCAGCGGTCAGCACTGTAGCCTTGCAGCACTGGAGCCCTGGTGTTCAAATCCCACCAAGGGCAAAAAACCATCTGCAAGGAGTTTGTATGTTCTCCCTGTGTTTGCATGGATTTCCATCCCATATTCCAAAGACATGATGATGAGGGGGAAGTACATTGTGAGCTCTATGTGGGGCTCACAATCTACATTTAAAAAAAAAAATGCATATAAGCCACCAGAGCTTTGTGCCAGCTACCGTATTTTTCGGACTATAAGACGCACTTTTTTTCCTCCCAATATGGGAGGAAAATGTGTGTGCGTCTTATAGTCTGAATGCAGCGTGCGCAGCGTCTGTGTCCCGTCTGTGCGAATCAAAAGCAGAGCAGCACGGTGCCTGCCTGGTCTGCCCCTCCTTCCCTGTCTGTGTCGCATCATTGCAGGAGCGAGATATGAGAGGCAGGGAAGTAGGGGCGGGCCAGACAGGTGAAGGAGGCGTGGTTTCAAGCTTGCCGAGAAAACCACGCCTCCTTCTCCCGTCTGGCCCGCCCCTACTTCACTGCCTCTCAGATCTGGCTCCTGCAATGAAGCCACACAGACAGGGAAGGAGGGGCGGGCCAAACGGGAGGAGGCGTGGTTTTCTCGGCAAGCTTGAAACCACGCCTCCTTCACCCGTCTGGCCCGCCCCTACTTCCCTGCCTGTGTGGCTTCATTGCAGGAGCAAGATCTGAGAGGCAGTGAAGGAGGGACGAGCCAGACGGGTGAAAGAGGCGTGTTTTCAAGTTTGCTTACAAAACCACACCTCCTTCACCCGTCTGACCTGCCCCTTTTTCTCTTCTTGCATAGCTTCACTGCAGGGTGTCTCTTTCCATCCATGGATGCCAAACCTGTGCACAAAGTGCATGATATACACATTATATATATATATATATATATATATATATATATATCAAAAACATTACTATTGAAACACATACACATTTGGTATCCCTGTGTCCGAAAACCCCTGATTCTATTTACATTGGTGAAATATTATATTATTAGGCTATTAAATATTTTACCAATTTTTTTTGCTTAAAATTTTTTTTCCCCTATTTTCCTCCTCTAAAACCTTAGTGCGTCTTATGGTCCGGTGCGCCTTATAGTCCGAAAAATATATTTGTTTGAGGCATGAATTCACACAGAAATAAAAAAAAAAAAAAAGTGACATGTTTGGGTGATTTTTTTTCACTTTTAATGTGACTGTTAGGTGGTTAAAGGGAGTCTGTCAACAGAACCCAGCATACACCACCAATTGATTTAGGTTAGGGTCAACTAAATCAAAATCTGTTTTCCCTTTGTAAATATCTGCCTCTATTGCCAATATATTGATGTTTTTGTGAATTCCATTGGGCTCTTTGAAGCAACGAGGGTATTGCCGCAAAGCACTTACTGATACAAGAACCTCATTTACATATTGTCAAAACCAGCACTGATATAAAAGAGGAAAACAAGATTCAGTTGACCCTACCCGATCTATCTATTGGGTTGGGTTAATATGCTGGGTTCTGTTCACTTCCTTTAAGGGCAAAATTGCTAGTGTACTCAAATCAGACCTGTCATCAAAATATGTTGCTCTATGTCACTTTGTATGGGGACAGGTACACTATTAGCCAAATTGGCAACTGATACAAAGTGCTAAATCTCTCAGAAATACACTAGATCCATAGCTAAGAATCTTTTGTATATGTATGCAGTTTTGGTTAATAGAAGAGCAGGCTTGTTTAGGATTAAGCCTTATATAGACAGCATTGCTTTAAGATTTGCTTTAAGAAGATGAAAATAAAAATTAGAGAGTTCATTCATTTGTACATTTTTGGCTTGCAAAGAAACAGAAGGGACTTTACAATGTTGTAATGCTAGCATAAATTTAGTCTCAGGGAAATTACACACAGGATTTTTTTTGTTTTTTAGGAAAACAACTAATCCTAAGGAATCAGTCAAGTATGTTCTATAGACATACTGCAAAAAGACACTATTATGGACTTAAGAGTGCTATTCTCAAGGACAACTAGGTAAGTCATATTGTCATGTAGAAGACAACTACCCTCTCTTCATTAAAAATGTGGCCTTCAGAAAATTGAAAACGTGATAACATATATTTCTGTCAAACAGAACTGCATGCACCATGTAGCACAACAGTGACATGCCAAATAGCTCCTATGTCTGTAAAACGGGGCCTGCTTGTCACTTAAAATGTTAAAGACAAGACGCATCAGTTATTCTGTCAGCCCCTGTTAATACCCTGCCCGGGGACAGCAGGCCTCAGATAGAAGTCCTTTATAAATGTGATAGGCCAGCAATCTTAGAAAATGGATAACCCTCTAAGGCCGAGGCCCAACTTTGCAGAAATATATCTTTTTTGTTGCAGATTCTGCTGTGGTTTTTTTTAGCCAAATCGTGGAGTGGGTTGAGCAGAAGGTAGATGTATAAACACTTACTATACAGTTGAGATTTTTTGAACCAAAGCCAATAATAATTATTATTGTAGTCATTATTGGCTTTGGTTCAAAAAACCGCCACAGAATCTGCAACAAAAAGCTGCAACGTGGGGCTTCAGCCTTGAAGTTAACTTGTTACTGTGAAGATGCAGGTCAATTTGTTGGCAGTGGGTTATAGAGAAGGAGATGAGCAAAGCAATTCCGTATAGCTTTTAACCCTTTATGTTTACATCCTTCTATACTTAGAACTAGTCTTCTAGTCATGGGAGTGGATAGATCAGTGACTGACAGCTATCTCTGTATGCACAGTCACACACGGAGCTCTCGCTCACTATGAAGAACTACGCTATGACTAGACGAGTGCTTCTTGAGCAGAACTCAAAGAAAAAAAACTATACTGAATCCCTCGCACAGTCTTAAGTTAGTTTAAAAGCTGAAGTTGAGACTGTAATTCATTTTCTTTTCACAATTGTTTGACTGTATCTATAATGACTATTAGAATACTTAATATGAGTTCTTGGCACCGATATGACGCTGCCGCTGTCAAGGTGAGGTGAAAATGTAAATAACTAAAAAGAGAATATCTAATTGAAAAAGGAAACCATGAACATGATTCAGCTGTACTGCAAAGGAACATTTTGCTTCAGGATGACAAGTTCATTTTGAGGCTAAGGCCCCATGTTGTGGGAACGCTGCTTTTTTGTCCTAGAAAACCTTGCTATATAGATAGAGATAAGTAAGAATGTATAGGACAGCAATTAGATATTGGTAAAAAGACTCTTCTATCCACATACTGCTGTATTTTCACAATCTCAAGGAAGCTGCTGTAATATTAGTGCTGGTACTTCAGAACTAGTAGTACCACTGGGGTGGATCTTCATAGTCCTAAAATCTCTGTATAACTAGATCCAGCAAAGCAAGTAACCAGACTGTGCTCCATCAAAATAGCAGTATCCTATAACCCCCCTAGTCAATCTTCAAGGCTCATGGAGTGTAAATTCTTCGCTTCTGGGATGCACTTTGAAAAGAGCATAATCCTAAGTGGATATACAACTAGTCACAACACACAGAAGAACGCCGAGTGGCACAATAGTGTGACTCAGTTGGGTAAAGTGTGTGAAAAGAAAAAAAAAAAAATTTAGAAGTGAGAGCCTGAGTGGCCCCTTACCGTCTAAAGTTGTGAAACAGTCACACAACAAATAAACTTAGGGGAGACCCAATTTGGGTGGCAGTCCTCACATCGCCAGGACGTCAAACAATGCAAGCAGAATAGGGGTACAAAACCTGTGATGGACAGGACGCGCACTTAGGGTAAGTAGAGGTCTCACTTCATGGAGTAGGAACAAAATTCACACAATTCACTTCTTCTGATGGTGGCTCTGAGCTACAAACACTCTGCTTGTGTTGAGGTTAAAAGTGGAGACAAGCTGCTAACCTGACTGTATGCACTTGATAAAGGGATAGCAATCCTGAAACGTGTTGTGCTTCTTCTGTCGAATAGTGAATTGTGTTCCATCTCCATGAAGTGAGACCTCTACTTACCCTAAGTGCACGTCCTGTCCATAGATGGTTTTGTGCCCCTATTCTGCTTAGATATACAACTAGTCTCCTACTTGTTTCCCCAGCATGCTATAAACTGAATCATCAGGGAGCATAAAGCATGTGCTCACAGGGGTGGCTAATTGGCAGTGGCACCATCTCTCTGGATCTCCAGGGTAATTAAGGCATAAACTCAGCCTCCTCTATACACGCCCCCTCTCCACTAACCAATCAGGGGCACCAGGGAGGAGTCAGTTCTCATAGGGACACCTCCCCCCTTTCTTTGGGTCTCTGATGTCAGAAGATGGGCAGAGGGGGGAAGTGCTCTTAAGTTACAATAGGGATGAATAGCATGTCCTATAGCCATAATTATACTGTAGCTCAATCTAAAACCTGTATGATGGAAATGCGGCAGCTATGATAGCATCCATTTGCGAGATCACAACTTGCTTCAACAAACGGAATACTTAGATGTGCAGTTATTTTTGATTTGCACTGATATAACAAATACATTATAGATCAAACAGATCACGACTTAAAATCAGGAAGCAGAGGAGGCTGTTCAGACTAACAGTTATTATATAAGGCCATTCATAACTATATTATACGTTTATGGAAAGTCACATTGTCCAGCTTCCTTGAATTTGTCTCATTACTTAATTATAAGCCCCTGGACCTAAAATTTCCATGTTGCAGTACCTGTTTTCCAAATGAACGAATACAGAAAGGTAAAAAACATCACATGCTCAGCAACAGGAGAGTCTATTAACATAAAGGACTTTATTTTCTGCAAGAGCAAAGGAGTAATCTACATGGCACAATGTAGCTGATCTTGTCACTACATAGGAAAAACAAAGCTTGAATTCAGGTGACACATCAGAGATCACTACAATGACATTGTGACTGGTCATAATACTCCATTAGCTCAACATGCAGCAACAGTACACAACAGTGAACTACTTGCCTTTAAGTTTAAAGGGATACAAACGGTTCCATTCCCGGTCAGGAGAGGGAATTGGGATAGATTAATTATGCAGAAGGAAAGCAGTGGATACACTCAGGAGTTTAACCATACACTCCGCTACCAATCACCCTTTTATTGCGGAAAGGTGCTTATCTGTGGTTCTTTAGACACATATGGCGGCTATATTGCAAAAAACCTTAGCCTGTTTGGATGACTTGTAAGTGCTACAGGCTTGTTGTTATTTAGGAGACAAATTTGTGACTGTAATACACTTGAAATGAATTGGCTTTTCAAAAAATAAAGTCACCAAAAAGTATCCCAATATGGGAGCAGATGTGAAATTAAAATGCTTTTTTTTTTTTTTTTTTTAAATACAAACACATTGGCACCAATGTGCCATTATGGAATGAGATGTTTTGAGTAGGCCACAGGATATTTCTGGCTGAGTGGTGCTGGCTATGACAACATGAATGGCAATGTGGCATGGACTGACATGATGGACAAAGCTGTTGGAAAAGTAATTGTTTCAAATCTAGAGATGAACAATTTCATCCTTTTATAGTGCCAGGTGTTACACCATCGGCAGGACTGAACACCCTAATTATAATCTTCTCGCTTTGTAAGCGGCAAAGCATACAGCCTGCCATGCTTTCCAGCATATGTGTAGACTCAGGGGTCTGCCATGTTTTTGGCTAATGTGGTTATCATCATCATTATCATCATCATCATCATCTTGAAACAGATAAGGTTCACAATCACCATGGGTCTATTACTCAAGTTACATAGAAATCACTGTGGGAGAAATGCTTACAATAAAACATAACTTTGAGCTCTATATTTTAATTAAGATGAAGTCAAATATATGTGTGCTCACTGTGTCTTAACCAGGATAAATGATCTCTGGTTGGTACTACCTTTCTATAAATGGGGGATAACCAACTAATTAGTCGGACCCCCAAGTGTGGGAGCTGTCTTTCAGGTCCTAAAATTAAATGAATATCCTGGACCTCAACAGATACATTGGTTATAAACAGATGCAAATATCACCATCATATCCTCAACAGGTTTCAACTATCGACTCCTCAGTAGGATATTTCATATACACCACACTGCAGAGGCTACACAAAATCCCTGGTGTGTAAATGATATGAGTGGGTGAATGGCTTAGTCAACACCCATATAAAGGAATGGTTTGTGTGTTGTAGGGCCAGAGATATAAGACCAGATAATGCAGTATAGTGTTCCTAATCAATATCTCAAGGTGGCTCGAAAAATGCATGTATAGAGTCCAACATTGGGTATGCATGGATAAATATGTTTTATCCTATTGAAGGAGACATACCACTTTGGAATATTCCTATAACATAGAAGGAGATGATCAATTCACCGCAATCCCAGCAATAACAAAAATATAAAAAAAATTTCATAAAAAGCTGGATCATTTTTCTAGACCAAGTTCCTCCTTTCTATAGATAGTTATCTGTTAGTGGAGTGTTATAGCCACCATAGTAGTGATAAAGCTACAACAAGGGAGTATAGGTACACTACCTCTAGCACATGTGGCCGAGATGAACATATAAAGCCCAGTGCTAGGTATATGTATAGCTAAACAGTCGATCTCACTTTCCCCTCTTTTTCAGCAACCCCCAAGCTACACGTGGAGTGTTCTTCCACTTCTAGTCTAGGAGTCCCAGTTCCTCCAACATACTGACCCTGAGATCACCGAGATCCTTCTCCTCCTTCATCAACACAGGGTGATGCCATTGACTAAGAGGAAGAAACTGTTCCTCCTCTTCCATCCCTCATTGCTTGAGTGTGTTTCATGTAGGATACAATAGAGAGAATACATCACTGACGTTGCAGTCATCCCTGTTGAAAATGTGTTGGCTTCTTCAAAGTAATTGGAAAGTAGGCGCACTTCCCTCATGAGCTTCCAATAAAGTATCTCAAAATAACTCATTGTGCCTTTGATCTGCTGTATGGAACAACCATTCACCACCTTCAGCTGCTCACACAGTTGCTCCAGCATGTTAAAGGTGGAGTTCCACCAGATAAGGTGGTGCAAAGGCAGACCATGTTATCACTGTAAATTGTGCAGGGTGTTTTTGCAATATAAGAATGGCTGAAATGCCATATTCTAGCCATAAGAAGCACCTCTTTTAAGCTGCTGTCTAACTTTATAAAATGGCAAACTGCCAGATTAAGGACATATGCCATACAGGGACAATGTGTTATCCGTTCTAACTGTAGCACAGCAACAATATTGGTGCCATTGTACATGGCGACGCTGCCCAGTTGGAGGTAGAAAAGAGCCATCCAGTGAGATGCTTTCTGAAGGATATACTGAAGCAGCTCCTCCACTGTGTAGCTCCTCTTGCTTCAAGTAAATTCTTATCAGTAAAAACTTCCACAAACAAATATTAATATAAAAGGTAATGACATTAATCCTGTTACATGAAACATTGTAAGAAAAGATTTTCTTATAACTCAATTTATAATTGAATTAATGCAAGTAAAAGCATAAAATCCCTGGTATCAAAGCACATGTATCCTTGAAGTATGCAAACAGTGGTAATTTATGGTTTGTGGTCACTAATATATTGTCGACTTGAAGTGGCTTTGAAGAGTTTTTCAATAGCTCCAAACCATCTTCTGATCTGATTTAATTAAAGATGCCAACTTTGCTCATCCTTTGTTCCCCTGAAGCACACAAGAGATAACCTGATGTTGTCCACAGGGAACAGTAAATGCCAGATTGACAAAGCTTCTCCTTTTCCGTTTTTTCTTTTGTGACATTCATGATTTGCTGTCTCATCACTTGTACGTGACAAGGAACAGAATCTGCAAAGCAACTCACCAACTTAGCACCATGTCAGCACTACGCCTCTAACAATGCAAATGTTAAGAACTAATGTTCAAGACTGTTTGGTATATAATTCAGAGACAAGGCAGACTCCAGATGAGCTGTCAAGAAAACTGTGTTGCTGATTATTAGGTCTCAATCTGATAATTTGCATTGCTGAATATGTGATTGGTTTGTTTTGCCTTTGTTGACCACTGAACTGTATAGTGTATACATTGAAATACCAGCAAGAATTTATATTATATTGTGTAATATTATTATTTTATAAGTTTCACCACAGACCAAGCCTTTAAAATGTTATCTAATAAAATGACATGCAGTTCTTATAATGGCGACCAGATATGGCAGTTATATTCAATGCTGAGATTATCTCAGATATTATGAAATTAATATTTACAAATATTTAAAGGATTTGTCTAGTTTAGAAAATTCGTTTATTTTCAAATTTGATTTTAAGGATTTTTGAGTTAATAGGATTTTCCATTCTTATAGCTACCATCAATAAGCCTTTGCAGAGAGTGACTACCAAGAGTGACAGCAGAGAAACTTAGTGCCAAGTAACTTCACAGATCATAGATGATCACTAGGTTTCTAGAAGCAGGGTTCCTTGTGATCGGCTGTTCATAGGGGACTCTTCTAACAAGAAGGAATTTCCAAAGAGGAACCCCTTTAAACTATTCATGATTCTTAGGCTTCATGCACATGACTGTTCGCATTGTCAATGTGCTAACAGTGTTTTCCACAGTTAGTACACTGACATATTATATTATAATGGTCCCATACACATGGGCCGTGCATGTGGCAATGAGCCCAGGGCAAAACTCAGAGCAGTTGCTACACCTGTCCTTTTTGTGGCCCAGGTTCACTGAATAAAATGAATTGGCATGAGGCAGGGACGTAACGATCGTGGTCAGCTTGGCTGGGGTGGGGCCCTGGACAAAAATTTACACCCAGGTCCACAAGACACTTGTTAAGCCACTGGCATGAGACACACAAAAATCATCCATATGCTGTCCAACCACGGACCTGGAACATGCACACGGTCCAGCACATTCATATAATTTGTCTGCTTACTTCTTGGATTACAACAAAAAGCAGGATGCAGGAGTATGGTGTACATGAAGATGGTATGAGATTTTCTGATGGCTAAGAAAAAGTTAAGCTATATTTTGTGAATGGACAACTTAAAGGTGTTTTCATACAACATGCACTCATCCTCTACAAGTATCTATAGAAAGGGAATGTGTCTGATTACTGAGAGGGTCTTAAAGCTGGGACCCACATGATCAGGAGAACAGGGATCTGCAAGTCCTTTTGAATATGCCATATCCAGGCAACCCAGTGTATTGTTTAACTCAAAGGTTATATAATGAGGAACAGAGGATTTATATCAGAGCACAATAAATACACATGTTGATATATGAAGATATATTCTAAAATATGTTTTTTTTTGCTTATATATTGTCAGGGACTGGGGTTGCTAGGAGAGGTGGCATAGACACACAAGTCCAGTTTCTTTTAGTCCAAAACAAAGGTAGAGTTTATTTTCACTCAAAAAGGTAGTGAAGCAACAAAAGGAAACAATACAAAAATAAATACCTGCCCGGCTAGGGTCTAACTAAACATAGAGTAGGTTACCTCACCTAGAATAACAGTAATCCAAAATCCAATTGAGTCATTCAGGACATAGCTCCAAAAATATGACCTCTCTCTTTGGCTCGCCAGCCAAACTCTGCCAAAGTGTTGCTGCTGGAGCTGGCTTCTTAAGCCTCCTTGACGAGGAGACTCTCTGGGGATGTTCTGGCAGCGACTCAGCTGCAAAGTGTGGACTGGAGGGAGGTGGAATGACAGGTCCCACTACCAAACCTACCTGTCATTCCTAAAAATCCAGCCCAATACTGAGCATTTACCAAAATGCTAAGCAGACGAAAGTTGTCTGCTGAGAACAAACATTCCTGGAGTTTTCTCATCTCACCCGCCTGAGTAGTCTGGGCGAGATGTACACCCCCTCCATTACCTGACCAGCCATCAGCTTACTAGATAGATAGATAGATAGATAGATAGATAGATAGATAGATAGATAGATATCACCATAATATTCTGCAGCACTTTAAAGATATTTTAAACACGATCCTAAATAAGGCTCACAATCTAAATTTCCTATCAGTAAGACTTTGGAGTGTGGGAGGAAACTATAGTTGCCAAAGGAATCCCACACAAACATGGGGAGAACATTCAAGCTCAATACAGGTGTTGTCCTTGACTGGATCCAAACCTAGAGCTCCAGGGTTGCATGACACCAATGCTAACTACTGAGTCACCATGCTGCCTGGAAATCAAGTGGATGACGATAACCAACCAAGGTTTATTATTATACATTATTGTGGTGACTCATCTTTTCAAGGAACTTAACATACATGCCATTATCTGAGTGTTTTATTTTCTAAATATCACAAAAAGGAACAGATCTAAGATGGAAACTGATTGAAAACAGCAAATACAAGATTGACACATAGAAAACTGCATATAAATCAATAGTTTCATTAACAGACAGGCAAGGTATTAAAAAATGACAAAAGCTGAACGTATTCGGTGTGAACATACTCAACTGCCAAACATCCTTGATCCCTGGTTCTAACAGTTTTAAGATGACACATTCTAGTATGTCTGTGCTAACCTTGATGACAAGTACAAGTGTGACATTGTGCGTTGTCTGACGACTGAGATTTCATTATATTCAGAAACTGCGAATCAGTAATTTTGTGATCCGCTCCTACTTTTCAGCCTGATAAGGTTAATCCTGCTCATTTTGCAATGTAAGCTGCCTCTGTGCAATGCAGTATTATAAAATATTCTCCCTTTTGTAAAATCCTTGTAGGGTAGAATGTCTTTGTAATACAGCATGCCATGAGTATACCATGAATTATTTCTGAAAGATTCTACATATAATGACTTGATATTGATATATCTCTGTGGCCAATGCTTGATCTTGTTACTTAAAGAGGACATTTCATGTCCTCTGGCACCCGCATTATTGTACACTGCTAGAAAGCTGACAGTGCGCTGAATTCAGCATACTGTCAGCTTTCCCTGTATGGGTCCCATTGCTGGAGATATAGGTGTCTTTAGTTTCTGCAGTGATATCTCTCCACTGTCAGAAGCTACACAAAACTCCCACCCCCCCCACCCCCGACAGTACTCTTCCATAGCATTGCACTGTTAGGCATTCCTTCCCCTCAGTGATGACATTGAGCATTAACACCTGCCCTTCTGATGGTGTAGAGATATCATTGCGGAAACTAATGGCACCAATATCTCCAGAATCCAGGGAAAGCTGACAGTGCACTGAATTCAGCTCACTATCAGCTTTCCAGTGCAGGGGTGTAACAAAAGTCTTGTGGGCTGGGGTGAAAACTTTTGTCCAGGGCCCCTTACCCCCTCACTACAGCAAATTTATGGATGCTGCAGCTATATCTCAGATACTTGAAAGGGATACAGCTGTAGTACCCACAACTGCAGTTATCAAGAATATGATGAGTGACCTGCGTGCTTTGGGAAACAGCCGATCTGAAGGGTCCTAACAGTCTAAAAGATATTAAGATCAGTGGGGGTCCAACACCTGGGGCCCCTGCTGATCAATTCTTACTGTGGTGCTTTTGTGAGTGCCATGACTCCTTCCCTATCCACATTGCACAGCATCAGTTTTATAATCGCCAAACAATGTTATTGCAGCCGGTTATATGCTCCCAACAACCCCCTTTTGCTCCGGTGCTATTATTAAACTTTGGAGTCTCTTCAGACCCCAGAGTATAATAACCTGAGGCCCAGGGAAGGTGAATAAAAATAAAAAAAAAACACTAAGGGCTAGTTCACACTGAGTTTCTTGCCAGTAGATTTTGACACGAAATCCGCCTGCAAAAACGCCTCCCATTCATTTCAATGGGAGCCGTTAGCTTTCTTTTCCACTAGAGTTTTTTTTCAGAAGCGAAAAAAAAAAATGACATGACCTATCTTCAGGCAGATTCCGCCTGGCAAAACCTATTGAAGTCACTAGGAGGTGGAAAAACCGTGACACTTTTTTTGGTGCATTTTTTTAACGTGGTTTTTGATGATGCCGTGCAACGGCATCCAGTCGCGGCATTCCGCTCTGGATTAGGCCCAAATTAATAGACCTAGTCGGGAGCGAGGTGTCACGCTGCGGACACTGCAGGTTGCAGTTTTGTGCTGCTCACGGAAAAAAGAAGTGAACAGCTCCCACTGAAGTCAATGGGAGGCATTTTTTTGGACCAGATTCTGAGGTGGATTCCACGTCATAATTTGGTCCAAAAATTCACATGTGAACCCAGCCTAATACTCACTTTGCCTCACCTTGGGCATCCTGGCTCAGTAAGGCTGTCTTCAGCATCTTCAGCCATCTTCAGATGTCACTGCTGAGGCCCGTGATTGGTCCTCAGTGGTCACTTGGGGGCGCAGTGACATCATTAAGTTGCCACACCCCATGTGACTGCTGGGGCCTAATCACAGGCCTCAGCATGGCCACAGTCACATGATAAAATGGCCCCGGAAAAGATGCCTAGCCCAGGAGAGGTAAGTATAAGTATTTATTAGTCTAAGTCAGCTCCCCTGGGCTATCATGAGTGACATGCCGGGTCCCTTTTCATTTACAATATGTATAGAAGACAGGGAACTATCTCCAGCTGGCCACGGGCCCCGTACCTCATCGGGCCCGGTCGTGGTCACACCCCCTGCAATCACAATTGTTACTCCACTGTTCTAGCAGTATATAAAACCGGCAGTGCTAGAGGACCTTTCAGGTCCTCTTTAATAGTGTGCAGTGCCAAACTTTATACTGCCACTGATTTCTATTTTACAGTTACTCTACATATACTTCAAATATAAATTTTATTTTGTAGTAAAGGGTTAATGAACTCAGCACTAAAGTACAGAAGTTTAAAGTTTCTTATATGAGATATATTTCTTTTCCAGACACGTTTCATTTCACTTATTTTTTATTTTTACTGGACGTTGCCTGGCTGCAAATCACCGCACTTTCGTTTTTTCCTTGCTTTTATTGTACGAATGGTATTTTCCAAACATTCATTTTGAAATAGTGAAGCCTGTTTTATATGTTTTATTTTCAAAGTTAAATCTTTTGTATCTATTTGAGAACATTTTTCAAGAGAAAATATTATAGGAACAGCAGGGAAACTGTACCTCGCTTATTGCAGCACAATCTAAACATGCCATCAGCTATCTTGTCTCTCTATTGATTACATAATGGACCCTTCAAGTACACCATGTATGAATAAGTATAGACTTGCTCTTACTATTTCAGTTGTCCACGTAAAATGAATTACAGAGCACGGTGAAACACATTACATTTCTTTCATTGACTTCTGGGAGAAATCATGTTTTGGATAAAATCTGCACATACTAAATAAATACACAAAAAAATGTGATCCCTTTTGTTCCCAGAACGGACCAATTTGTCAAAAGAAACATATAATAAATCCTTGCTGAAAAAAAACTTCTGTGAATACGCTATGTTACGGTGGGTTCTAAGGGGGAGTTCACACGGAGTAACGTGCCGCGTGATGTGGCACGTATACGGCGTGTGAGACTTTGAGCGCCATATACGCTTCCATTGATTTCAATGGGAGCCTGGATCGTATACGCTGCGTTATTTTGCGGCCGCAAAATAACGCGGCATATACGATCCAGGCTCCCATTGAAATCAATGGGAGCGTATACGGTGCTCAAAGTCTCACACGCCATATATCACACAAAATAACGCGGTGTATACGATCCAGGCTCCCATTGAAATCAATGGGAGCGTATACGGCGCTCAAAGTCTCACACGCTGTATACGTGCCACATCACGCGGCACGTTACTCCGTGTGAACGCCCCCTAAGGGTAGTGAGAGCAAGAGTGCCACACACCACTTATTTAAGGGATTTTACAGGCAAGTACAATTAAGCAAGTAATAAATAACAATAAAGAATAATATAAGCAATACAATAATACTCACCTTGAGTGGGAACTCAATGTCATACAAGCAATTCAAAGATGATAGAAAACAAAGTACACACCTGAAGTCAAATGGAGCCAAAGGAGGAACAAAAAACGGAGGGCACTCACCACATAGCGGGACACCTTTTTTAAACATGCATGTTTAGGCTTGAGAAAGCGCTAGTAGTAGCGTGAAACGGCTGTTGCCTCGATGCCAATGTGTATTCTACTCCCTCCCAGGAGCTGCTTTTAACATGTCAAAATAAAGGACTGAATTTTTAAGAAAAAGGTGTCCAGTAGAGATGAGCGAGTACTGTTCGGATCAGCCGATCCGAACAGCACACTCACATAGAAGTGAATGGATGTAGCCGGCACGCGGGGGGTTAAGTAGCTGGCCGCCGTCAAAGCGGAAGTACCAGGTGCATCCATTCATTTCTATGGAACGAGCTGTTCGGATCGGCTGATCCGAACAGTACTCGCTCATCTCTAGTGTCCAGCTATGTGGTGAGTGCTATCCGCTTTTTGTTCCTCCTTTGGCTGCATTTCTTACAATATTACTTGGAGTTGAGCACCACATATGTCATGTATGCAGGACCGCTTATTGTCACCATTTTGTGGGATATATGGTTACACAGAAGAAGATACGATTGGTGAATTCATGTGAGGAAGAGGTAGTGCCATCCCTGTTTTTTCTTTTTATATTTTGAAGTCAAATGAGTTGGCTAGAGTGATGTACACTAAATCTTTATAGACTTGTAGCCCTACTCCTTCCTATTGTGTAGAACTTTCCAGAAGCTGTGTTCTGAGCCATAATTCAGCCAACATACAGGCCGTTTGTCTACTGCTGAAAATCTTGTCAGATGACAAGACATCAACCACCCCTGAGATGCTTCTTGGAAGTGGATACATGTGACTTAAACACAACTTGGTACAGCGTGTCACAAAAGCACCACCTCCGTTGGTCATGATAGGAGATAGTGAAGATGTATGGTTGTAAAGGGTCATTTATGCCTCTCTTTCATATCTACTGTTCTCCTCCCTAAATCACTTGTCATCACATCCTTAGGGGTGGCCATGAAGCAACTCCATTTTTGTTAGTCACTTTCCATCCGTTCACCACTGAACCGGTAAACAATGCAGGCAGACTTTGACAAACATCGAACAGATGAGAGTCCACATATATATAAATATTCAGTGAAGCTCCAGACAATATTCAATGGAGCTACAGACAAAAGAAAAATTCATAAGCATATACACTGCACCCATACACTCAACACACATCTTAAAAAAGTTGTCCATGCAAGCCTGGACAACCCCTTTAACTTTTAAATCAGCCAGGGGCAGTGAAAAACTAAAAAAAAATAATTCTCACCTGTCCCCCCAGACCTACCACCAATAGAATGGATAGTTTGATCCACTGACAATCATGAGCAGCTCCCATAGTTTCCTTGACCACCATCCAATCATGAATGGTACCTTCATTACATAAACCTGTCTCTGCTTGGATCATTTCCAGATCCGTGGCAGAAGGAAATTTGGTGTCACACTGCTTTTTACATGTCCTATGATTGACAGACTGACATCATAACTTATTCAGTAGTGTCATGAATGAGAATGAAACAAATCACTTGTATATATTATTACATTCAGACACAAAGTTTCATTCAATTCCAACAACTCCTTCTTACTGAATTATTTATTTATTTATTTTTCAGTGAATGTTTTCTTGCTGTAGGGACCCTCTTTAAATGCTGTAGTTTATTACAGTATATCTCAGGTCAATAGATACAGTATATCTGCAACTCAACATAAGAATGATTGTATACAGTGTAGGTCATTCTGTAATCTATGTTATCTTGTATTTAAGTCACAGTGTACAATCAAAAATCCATTTATAATATATATGCATATTTTATAGCTATATATTTAAGTTTGTCAAAATAAAGAGAATATAAAGTAATTCTTGCAACTGCCTGAAATCGACAGGGGAAATTTAATTTAGTTCTAGCATTACTACATATGATTAAAGAACTGGAAAGGGATAATTAGGTTCAGCACCTCTTCTATCAATTAAAAGCAGAAATATGAATCCAATTTTCGTATATGGCTAGAAACGAAGTGAAATGGATATCTGCAGAGGAAAGAAGTAATTGAATAGTTAGCCACCTTATTAGCCTATGATATGGAACCATGAAGAAACAATTTTACTGAGTTGTTTCTCACTTACTTTCGTACATCCCACCAATGAGAAAGTGTTTTTTTAGCAA
This sequence comes from Leptodactylus fuscus, assembly GCF_031893055.1. Lineage (NCBI taxonomy): Eukaryota > Metazoa > Chordata > Amphibia > Anura > Leptodactylidae > Leptodactylus > Leptodactylus fuscus. The sequence continues at coordinate 125,898,174 of NC_134267.1, read as the reverse complement.
CCCCCAAAGTAAATTGTGACAGATTTACATATTGAAAACGTTAATAGGAAACAATATCCAATCACTAAGTGTTCTTTTTAACCCTTTTTTCTAAATGCTGAAGAACTACTTTTACTACTACAATTTTTTTTTTATTTTTTGCCCACCCATGCAGGAATTTTATACTTTAGTTACCTGATTCTTCAGATGTTCAGAATGACCATTATTGAGAAGCATACTATTTTTTAATTAGTTTATTATTGATTTTATTTTCTGATATTTTTATACTGCCATCGTAATACAATCCATATTAAATGAATATAATGAAAATTAAGATTCTGTTTTATTTATAGGATACTAGTCCAAGTCAAAACAGTCTCCATCTAGTCGAGGGCGCATGCCCACAGGCCACTAGAAAATGGCCACTTACAATACTGTGCAAGCGGCTATTTTCTCGTGGCCTGTGGGCATGCGCAGTCTGCTCGGCCCAAGGCCTGAGGCCTAAAAGTTACAAGCCACCGCCGGAAGAAGACACTGAAGAGGACGCTGCTGACGAAGATGGAGGCGGCGCTGGAGAGAGTTCTCTCGCAGCATTGGGCCCGCCCCCAGTGCTGCGACAGAGCTCATTTGCATACCGACAAGAACCGGGATTTCTACAGAATGGAGGCACGAAAAGACGACGAAAGGTAGGAGATGAATAGCCTATCTTAAGGCTATTCCAACGTGGTACCTAGAAAAAGTGTGTCTGAATGATAGGATCCCTTTAAAGCAGGGGTAGGGAACGTACGGCTCTCCAGCTGTTGCAAAACTACAACTCCCAGCATGCATACTTGCTCTGCTGTTCTTGGAACTCCCATGGAAGTGAATGGAGCATGCTGGGAGTTGTAGTTTCACAGCAGCTGGAGAGCCGAAGGTTCCCTACCCCTGCTTTAAAGTCTTCTTTGATCATGAGAATTAATTCCTGCAATGCCTCAGTTCAATGTGAATAAGGCATCAGATTACCAGGTGCATGTTTATTAGGATTGCCATTCCTAGTAAAACAGTTTAAAAAAAAATATTTAAAAAAAGTTCAAATCACACTCCTTTCCCTAAAATCCAAATAAAAATAAATATATAACAAACACATAAAAATTAGGTATCTCCATGTCCAGAAATGCCCAAACTATATATATAAATATTTTTTTTCCCTCATGGTGAATGTGGGAATGTGAATGTGGAATTAAATTGGGATTTTTTGCCATTTCACCTTTCAAAAAAATTTCTATAGAATGTGATCAAAACATCAGTCATTCCCCAGTCATTATGACCAGATAAGTCAAGGGATGTGTCCCAAAAAAATGAATAAAGTAAGATAGTGGACAAACAAAGCCGTTTTGCTGAAGCAATGTATTTAGGAAAAGTCTTACATTCACATTAGCAAACAGTATAGATAGGATCCTTGCGATGGGACAACCCCTTTAATTGCAAGAAGAGGTGTTGCAGCACTAACGCTGAGTGGACAATTTGGAACAACATCTGCCTATTGTAGAAGATATGGCCAGTACAGATTGAAAGGTGAGGAATTTGTTGTCACTCACTTTGGAACTTACCAACAAAGTGGATGACCTCTAAAATAGGTCCCACTGCAACAACATGAGAATAATGGCGCGCTCGGAGAATGCGCCAATGCAAGACCTACCATACATCTTCGAGGTGGCACTACCACAGGCCTTAGAACTTCCACATCCAAAGCAGGTAGAACAGGCCAACGGAGATGGACTGCCAAAAGGGTTATCTCCTACAGCTATAGGCCTGACAATAGACAGGTCATTATAAAATATACCCACTAAAAAGTACAACTAGCCTCACAAAAAAAAGACAACTTACGCTAGGTTCACATTAGTGTTCGGCTTTATGTTCTTTGAGTCCACTAGTTTCAAAAACATTTTTAAGCAGGTTCAGGGACGGAGACCCCTAACGTAGATCAGGTGAAGGTGTAACCCTAGCCTTACACTCTCTCATATAATAAAGCCACTTGTGTCAGAATATCATGATATGGTGACTCCAAGAATTTTTTTTCAAAACTTTTGGATTGTTATCATGTTAAAATATAACACAAATTATATAAATCTGATATAACCGTAATTACACAGAATATAGGTAACATAATTTGAGCTTTAGGGTGAGAATCATAAAAAGACAACCTATAAGAAAACAGTGTGAATGCAGTTTTTTTTTTCTTAATCCTCCTATTCTGTATTTTTGCCCCATACATCACACCAAATATTTAATGGTACCGCTACAAAGTACAATCTGTCCCAGAAGAAATAAGCTCTAATACAGCTATATGAACAGAAGACAGAAGGAGGGGAGTAAAAAAATAAACATAATCAAAAATGTAAAATGGTTGCATTGGGAAGCAGTTAAAGGAAGAACTTACATTTCTTCTTCCTGAAAAGCATCTACTTCTGGCTTTTTCTAAAAAAAAAAAAAAAAAAAAAAACTGCATCAAATATTGCAAGAGCATTTTTCAAAAAAAAAAAAAAAAAAACTCTGTGTATGAAATTACTTTCAATCAGACTGAAAAAGGACTGTTTTTTAACAAATTTGCTTTTCAAACTGATGTTGGACAGTTTAGTGTGAGGGCCGAATGCTAGCTACTGCTGTGAAGTCACTAAAGACATCTGAATTTCAATCGCGGTGTTTGATGTGACACTTGACAAGATTTCATAGTCAGGGCCGGCTTTATAAAGATGCAATCTATTGAATCATACAGGTTGTATCAAATGTCCCTGCAAACAAATTGGCCAAAGCAGCTCTGACACACTATGGCTTGTAAAACTGGTGTGCATAAATATGTTATGAACAAGTCTTTGTGGCAGCCTGGGCCTATATAGAGAAGGAAGGCTAAATGTAAATGCTTCTAAAATGTACATATGATGGGTATGAGTAGAGGTTGTGCAGGGGAGCCCATGCTGAATATTTACACCACGGCTGTAAGCCTTTGGCTACGTCCCATGTTACCTCTGATCGGTATATGTATCTCTTTGTAACTTTTTATTATACTCTGGTAATTAACCTCCCTCCATCTCCCTTTACCAGCTGGAGTCAGATCTGTGTGTAATCCGGGAGAGCAACCAATATGAAATTACAATAATCAATTTGCCAGACACACAGTACTATAGTAATTAGTGAATTTTACATCCAGAATACATGATGATCAGGTGCACAGTAGAGATTATGCTTCACTTAAATTTGTCCTGGCATAGCTGTCGTCAACTATTTATTCTCTCTCTATAATTTTGAACTCCAGTATTACATTTTTTTTACATCTGATATAATACTTTCAAATTTAGGCACAAAGAATAGTACTAACTAGAAATCTCTTACAATGATGAGCAAGGGGGATGCTGACATTTAAGAGCGCATAGGTAAGAGCTGCAGGAAAATAGACTACTTTAGGAACACATTCATACTGGCATTCATTTACATGCTGAAAAGTATCATATACACGTAGGCAATATTCTATTACCTTACAATACAGATGCAATAAAACATTGCTAAACTAAGAGCTGACCAACCACAAAATTTAGGGTGAGGCCCCACAAGGATACAATAGACTGTAGAAAGTGAAATTAACATATTTTTTTATCATTGAATTCCAAAAGTCAAAACATTTTATTTTTCCATTTACCTAACCATATATAGTTCTTTGTAAGAAGAGTTGTAGTTTTCACATATTTTGGGGGGCTCATTAGAGATGAGGGAATTTTTCAAAAATTCCATTTGGCCACGTCACCAAATTTTTCGTAACAATTCAATCCGAATTAAATTGCACCACATCGTCTTAAAAAACAGCTATTTCCTGGCCACAGAGAGCCTGTATAGTGGTGTAGAACACTGTCCTTTGCAGTAACACGCATAGGGAGTCTGCTGTGGTAGTGAATAGAGATGAGCGAGTAGTATTTGATCGAGTAGTTATTCGATCGAATACTACGGTATTCAAAATATTCGTACTTGATCAAATACTACTAGCTATTCTCAATACATATTAGATTCAGAGCCATCGTTGATTGGCCGAATTCTATACGGTGTATAGCTCTCCTGACTAGCAAGGATGAGCTTGTGGCAAATCAATGCTGGTTCTGCAGCAGGCTCATCCTTGCTAGTCAGGAGAGCTGGCAGCTTGCTGTTATGAGGGAGCTGACTTTTTATCAGCGCAACTGTAAGTGCTGTGCATTTAAAGCGCACAGTCATCATAGACTATAATGGGGTCCGTGCGTTTTGACTGCACAGCGCTCCTCCTAAACACTCTCCTCCTGCTATTCATGGACTTGGTGACTCTCCTTTAGTCGAATAGTGGTTTCCCCTGAAACGAGCATTTCTCCCATAGACTATAATGGGATTCGATATTTGATCAAGTAGTCGAATATTGAGGCTCTACTCGAAACGAATATCGAATCTCGAATATTTCACTGTTCGCTCATCTCTAGTAGTGAAACAATACTGTGAGTACGGCACGCACATTACAGACTTTGCTCTTAGAACCACTGCACACTTCACTTATTTGGCCATTTACGGGGCCAAAACTGAGCAACTGACTCAAGTGTGAACTCAGCCTTAAAGGTCAATGTTAGTGCCGGATATAAAGAACCATGCAGAGGCCCAAGATCCTTCTGTAGTGTGAAAGAGTGCCCTCCTTTTAAACTGTCATCTGCTGATTCCACATAGATGTCTACAGAACCTGTTCTAGTAAATGCTTATACAATTAGAGCTCCCCTTTCAGAGTGGAGAGGGCTTCAACAGTAAGTTTTTGTTGACGTCACTGATTATTTTGCCCTTCCTCTGATCCATCAGAACAATAAACACCCCAAAACGGATCCTGTCTGTTGAGCATCCACATTCACTCGGTCAGGATTTGGTCAGTAAAGCATCAGTATTGCTAATGCCAAAAAAAACCAGGAGTGGATCCAAAACAGAGATGACATGTGAATGGAATATTTGCATATCTTTTGTGCTTTGTACCCACTCCTGCTTTTGGCTATCAAACCATAAACCAATTCTGATGGGGCCCATACAGGCCTTACAGCTGCTACACAGACAGGATCCCTTGTGAGTCTCATTTTTCCTTCCTTCTGACAGATCAAAAGAAGGGTCAAATAAATGATGATATAGTGGCTCAGTGGTTAGCACTACAGCCTTGCAGCGCTGGAGTCCTGGTGTTCAAATCCCGCCAAGGGCAAAAAAACATCTGCAAGGAGTCTGTATGTTCTCCCCGTGTTTGCATGGATTTCCATCCCATATTCCAAAAAGACATACTGATAGGGAAAAATGTACATTGTGAGCTCTATGTGGGGCTCACAATCTACATAAATAAATAAATAAATAAATAAATAAATAAATAAATAAATGATGATGTTAACCAGGCCAAAAAGGAAAAATAGTAGCCCAGTCATGTGGGGAGGGTAGGAACAGCATGAGAAGTGACATAGTGTTGAGGTGACAACAGCATGAGGAGGCCACAGAGTGGAAAGGTGATATAATTTAGAGGTAGCTGTAACTTCACTTTAACTATAGGGTAAATGGTGCATCTGCAACATGCCTGATAGTATTGGGAACACCCTTAGCCAACCCAGATCAAGTGGAGAAGTTCCTCATTTTCATTGCTGTCCTGATCTTCTAGGCAGCAAGTAACAATTTCAACTCTGTGTTCTCAAGGCACAGATAAAGTTGAAGAAAATGGTGAAGCATGTAGCTATCAGCTCTGTGCTCTACCATTCATGCTGCAGCTGATGATGTCTGCATCTGGCAACATTGCTAAAGCTGGAGCCTGCAGGCAACTCTGTAGGAAAGTGATTAGATGAGTACAGCTTTCTGAATCTGTATGTAATTCACTGTAAAACATTGAGGGGTAACATTCCTTTGGTAAAAATAGAATACCTCTTTAATCTGCAATTACATGTAGAATGTCTGTATGATGTGATGTCTGTCCTTATTTTTTGACTCTTTCGAGATATGCCAAGATAAGAGATAGGAGATCATTAGCTTTGAAAAAAAGTTTAATTTTGAATTACTCACAAGAGTGATCATCTGGTGGAAATTATCTTAGCATATGATATCTTAAGTAATAATCAAATATAGGTAAAGAAGGACACATCTGTATGTAGGCATCTTACTTTTCTGTCTACCTTTTCAGTAGTGCTTTAAATACACGGTAAAGTATATAGCATGGTAGAAATTTTGTCCTTCACTTGCTGTAGTTACTGTTGAGTATATAGAACATTTTTGTTAGCAAGAAAACTTTTGGAGAATGCTTAAGAAAGCCAAAGGGAATATAAAAGTCATGATGGAATTTTATTTCTCTTGATTAGATCATCAGAATGCAAAACCATACGAAATTTTAATCAAAACATTGTATAATACATCACCATTCAAAACAATTCATTGTTGGATCTGGATATCCCAGTAGGTGGGTGCCTGTTTTAGGCCAGGAAAATATATTTGTATAATTAGTAAACATCATCAATGTTTAATTTTTCATCTATTCATTATCAATCTAAAGAAGTCATTAGCAATATACTTTAATTAATTCCCTTAAGGATGTGAATAAAACATTAACACATGTTTTGTGTTTAACCATTAAAAAGAGATATTTGGCATAAATAATGGAAGTGACTATTTCAGAATAAAATATATTTTTTTCACGCATGTAAAAGTGCTGTATCAAACGTTTCTTAAGAAAATATGGCCTATGACACAAAAAAAGTGAGAATTGTCGTAAGTTTTGTAAAAATCGCTTCACTGTACATTAAAAATCTGAAAAATTTTTGGACGTTTTTCTTATGGGAACTGACAGGGAGTGAGAGCACAGATTTTCTTCCAAGGATTGTGCCACAAACATGACCACAGCATCTAAGGGATTCCGATGCTCTAATGTTCCCCATCAACCCCCATGCAGAGAGATCAGATGCCAATAAATATTTTCAGCATCCCGGGGTCTGACCAGTGACCCTGGGCTTCTAGGACCCCACATATCTGGTTGATCCTGCTATGATCATCTGTATAGGCTAAGTTCTTCTATACACTGCTATACATATGTAAATTAACAAATTAACACATGTTAAAAACATATGAATAAAATGATTAAAGCCCCCCAAGCTTTCCGATATATAATGAATAATATAAAACAACCTAAAATTTAATAAAAGCAATACATGTCTGGTATCGAAAACAACTTTAACAACCCTTTCAACAAAATTGAAACATTATATCACCTGCGTGGTGAACTTTTTGGTAAAAAAAGGGAAAAAACCTCCAGAAGTAATAATTTTATCACCAACGAAAAACATGGCGATGCAAGCATAATTGATTCATGGGTTTTGGTGCAGGAAAATTAGTAACACATAGAAAAACAATATAAATTAGGTATTGCTATGATTGTATGGACCCACATAATAAAGGTAAAATGTTACCTATGTTCTACACTGCATGGTAAAAAATTTAAAAAGTATAATGCAATGACAGAATTGATGAGGTTTTTTGGGGGCCACCAAAAATAGAATTAATAAAGTTTAGTCAATAAGTTATAGGCACCCAAAAATGGTGTCACAAAAACAAGCCCTCGTATGGTACATGACCAGAGAAATAAAAAGAACATAACTTGTACAATGTGAAAAGAAAAAAACCGATAATTGACAAATCATTAGAACAAAACTGGCTGCAGCAAGAAGGGAATGTACAATCTATGCAAGCGTATATCAGGATACACCCCTGATTTAGACCTAACCAGGGAAAAGACACTAGAATTGAGGCATGCAAAAAAATGTATAAATGAATAAAGCCTCCAAAATGACCTTTTCCTATATAAAATCAATTCGAGAAAAAATGTTTTATAAAAAAACAATACGTATTTGGTATTGCCTCTTCCATAACAACCTGTACAATAAAACTGAAACATTAAAGGGATCCTATCATTCAATCACATTTTTTTCTCATTAACATGTCGGAATAGCCTTAAAAAAGGCTATTCTTCTCCTAGCTTTCGTTGTCTTCTCCGCATCGCCGTTCGCTTGATATTCCGGTTTTTGTCGGTAGGTAAATGAGTTCTCCCGCAGCACTAGGGACGGTCCCCAGCGCTCAAACAGCACTGGGTGCATCCCCAATGCTGCCAGAGAACTCCAGCGCCGCCTTCATCTTCTTCTGGAACGAGGTCTTCATGGTGTCTTCTAAATTCTAGGCCTCGGGCCTAGGGCAAAGTCGCCACAAGAAAAATGGCTGCCTACACAATATTAGAGACCCCTCTGAACGGAATACCAAACACATTAAAAAGCGGTTAGCTATCAAAGTACATGGACCCCATAGACTAGTGTCTCTTCCAACCGGAGTCCGCATGAATCATGCGGAGAGAAAAGTACTGTGCTTTCATAGCTAAGCGATTTTTAATGCGTTCAGTATTCCGTTTGGGGGGTGAAAAGTGAACCAGGCCTAACACCCTACAAAAATGAAAGGAGGTTTAAGATTACCAACACAGGGCAGACATAAGGCAAATGTTAATGACTATTTTTTTGTTGGTATGACTTACAAGAATAACAATGACAATTTTAAATTTTCAATAAATTTCACATTTTGTAATAAATAAACAGAAAGTTGAAGAACCAAAATTAACCATCAAAATAAAGTAGAGTCTGTGATGAAAATAATTATCTAAGGATCACATTATATCATACACGAATACACAGTACTGTTATTGCAATAAGTCAAAATGAATATGATACATTTTGTGATCAGTCCATAGACCTAAACCTAAAATCTAAAGACTGTTTTTAGTCAAAACAAAGCCACAGGCGGACATGTAACACACGCATACAGCTAATATTCAGCCCACAAAAAGATTATATGAAGCCAAGTAAATTTAACCCACAGGGAGATAACAAATCAACACTTCAGCCAGGAACTCTCCCAAAGCTAAACTTGTTTGATGCCATACTGTGTGCTACACTAGAAAAGGAAGAGAGAAAAAGTAAACTTCTCACAACATCTAATAATTTTATTTCCCCATAATTGCAATATTAATAAAAATAAATCTATTCCTACTAAAGTTTATTTAAAGGATCCCAGAAAATGAAATGTTTGCTTGTGTTCCAATATAGTATTCCACATGTCACACTCTCACCTATTCTGTTCCTTGCTTCTTCTATCTCCATCTATCAGACTGGGCCATTGCCTAGGAAGAGTGTTTATCGCACTCCACTGACAAGCTTTTCTATTTGAGTCTATGGAGAGCTATGTGTCATCCATAAAGATCTGTAGGGCCTGTATGATAAAACTGCATGCACTATACCACATAAGTTATCCATATGATGATTAGACAGGCTGTTGTCACAAATTTATAATGAAGTGGCTCACAGTCTCCATAAATATATATGTATGATACATCAATTTATTTTGAAGAATATAAAGGAAAGGATAATCCCAGAATTACTCCCAACAGACAGGGATGGTACTGGCTCTAGCTGCGATGTGATATTGTGTTTAATATCATGGGAATTATAGCATGAGAGGAGATTACACTGCAAGGAGAAAGTACAATGTGCACACAAAGCGTAGAGTATGGTAAGAGAATGTCAGGTGGGGGATGCAGACATGGAAAACTGTGTTTCAAGTAAGGGACCATTCACACAGAGGAAAATGGTGAGGAATTTGGTGTGGAATTCCAGCGCTGAAAAAAAAAGCCTCCCATTGACTTCAATGGGTTTTCTTTTTCTGCTAGCATATTCTGTCAGCAGAAAAAGGAACCCATTGAAGTCAATGGGAGGCTTTTTTTTCAACACTGAAATTCCATACTGAATTCCTCACCATTTTCCTCCATGTGAATGGACCCTAAGATTTTCTTTGGCCGGGGTCCCATGTAGCATAAACACCACAGTTTAGCCATGGCGGAAACACCATAGCAAAAACTGTGGCATTTTACAGTAACTGCAAAATGGATCTAGTGGGAGAAGTGTCTCATTTCCTAAGACCCTCACAAATATGTGTTTTCCAATGGTCTTAGGCAACCCTGTGAAATAGCCATTCAATCCCCAAAGGGGTCGCCAATCACAGGTTGAGAACCGCTGTAACAGAAACATAAAGTTCACAGAGGAAACCTCTGCAGACTTTCTGTGAAAAGTGCTGTAGAAGAAAACGTTTCCGCTGTGTTTTTTCCTGCAGCATTTTTTTTGTTTTGGCCCACTATGTAAATTAAAAGTTCTTTTCTCAGATTAAAAGTTTAAGTTTAGGATAAAACATTCATGTGTGCTTAATGGGTAGATCACTAGAAAGAATAGACTTCTTGCCTGTACTATAGATATAGCACCACCATTGTCCATGTGACAGGCAAACACTGTATTAAATACTGCAGTGGAGGCCCCACAGGAGTCTCAGCGATGCCTACGGCGTGATCTTTGTGGATCACACAAATTTATATGCTAAAAACCATTTCAATAGTAAAGAACATAAAATGAAACTGTAATAACCTAAAGAAAACACAAAAGTTCATTATTGATATTATTCAATTTTAACCACCCATTTTTCAGGGCAAGACAAAAATATAACTGTTAAGGGCAGAGAGTGGTGTAAAATTAAAAAAAAATGTGACCTAGGCAGCCTCAGTGGTCATGTCACGTGCAGTAATGGGTTTTGTCGTTGGTACAAAGATTCCTGCATTCGGCTAAGGCTCCACGTTGCGGAAAAGCTTCTTTTTTGTTGCAGATTTTGCTGCGGTTTATTGAGCCAAAGCCTGGAGTGGATTTGGGTAGAAACTATATTTGTATAGTTGGATATATTCATTCGGCATCCTACATGTACCTGGTGTTTAGTCAGAGTTGGTACAGTCTCAGAAACTAATATTACTAAGAGTCAACCAGGTGTTCGTGGGTGCAATCCTGACTTCCTTTAACCCATTCTAAAAACTATATGGTTTTCTTCCTCAGAGATGTTCAGGTTAGAAAACAGGGCTGGTTAGTTTTACATGAGTGTGAGATATATATAGATATATATATATCTATATATATATATATATATATATATATATATATATATATATATATATATATATATATAGTGCTTGTGTTTTGTTCACATGGTGTAGCAGCTGTGTTTGCAGGACATTACACGTATATAACACTTGCGTATAACACTAGACAATTGTCCTATGTCCAGACAGTGAGGAGTGGCATTGTATAGTCACTGGTTTCGGGTTATATTACTGTGTGACAGTGCAATAGTATTTTATTCTTAATATATATTACTTTCAATAAATACAGAAAGCTGCAAGCGATAGACACTTTGAAAAACCTACATAAACCTACATAAAAACTGTAAAAAACTGAAGCACCTCAGTGGTTGTAATTTTCCCAGATATATGTTCACAATGTGGTAGATTTATTGTTTTGCAGATCTTAAGAGGCATCTTTATATCTCTATGGAGAATATATAAAGATATTAGATTTCAAAATATATCTCGATTTCTTCTCACTTCAGTAACTGGAGGCCATTGTGGGGGTTTTTTGCTATAAGTTTACAGTTTTACAGGTTTCGGTGACACATTGGTGCTTCAATTTCAAGAAAAGAAGTTTTTATAATAGGCTTAAGTATCTACCTTTCTTGAAGGATATTTTTATACAATAGATTGAGCCCCTGAGAGCTAAAAATATTGTATTCCATTACCTAAATTGCCTCACAAGTAACTTTCTGCACATGCTATAAATCATAGACAATGCTTCTAAAAACAGTAATATACATTAGGATGTCCCAAATTTCAGATACAGTGCCTCATAAAATAAACAGAGGAAATTCCTTTTTGTGTGAGGTCCTTAATGGAGTTTATCATTGGGATTTTTTAATTTTAACTAAACCTATCTTCATGTAGCCTTTAGAAAGGCTATTGTAGGCATACCTTTTGTTTCAATTATGTTACTTATGAAAAAGCTGGTTTCTTCTTATGCACATGAGTGTTCATGGAACACAGGCAGCGTTTCTACTGTGCTCCGAGCACCCCCGCTTCATCAGCCTGGATCTGCATCCCCAACCACTTCTTGATTGTAGATGAAGCCTACTCCTTATTTACTTCCTTTTTACATGAGCAGAAGTACTGTGCCTGTTCGTGTAAGAAGAAATCCAAGATGATGCATGGAATAGGCGCTGTACGCTCAGCCACTTCAGCGGGATGAGCATAAAGCGCATGCGCCATCTTGGACTTCTTCTTACATGAGCAGGCTGATGTAAGACAGAAGTAAAGACTATGAGGAGGAGACTTCAACTACAATCAAGAGGGGGCGAGGATGCAAGTCCAGGTCGATGACGCGGGGAGCACCCCCTGTACTCAGTGAAGACTAATCCGCATAAGAAGAAACCTTCTTTCATGAAAACGCAGACAACATAATTTGAAGCAAAAGGTATGCCTACAATAGCCTTTGCAACGGCTACATGAAGATAGGTTTAGTTAAAATTTAAAAAATCCCAATGATAGACTTCCCTTAAGCATGCATGTTTGTTTTCGCAGTAGTCTTATATAATCTTAGAAAATAAAAATAATTTCTATTATGCAAAACATGTTTGTGTTCATATGCTAATGTAGGCTGGAAGGAAGGCAAAGTGATGCACTGTGCATAAAAGAGAGTGCCTAAGGCTAAGGGTGCATTCACACGGAGTAAAATGGAGTGTAATTTGGAGCATTTACGGAGCGTTTACGGAGCGTTTACGTAAACGCTCCGTAAACGCTCCAAATTACACTCCATTTTACTCCGTGTGAATGCACCCTAAGGCAAGCTGCTCACCTGCCTTCACCCGTGAAGCTCGGTCCGTATGTTGTCAGATTTACCAGCTTTAACTTCATGCTGAGAGCAGGACTCCTTGCACCCTAGTTATCTTTGATCAATACCTCCCAGCAACATATTGTCCTGTACCAATTACAGATAGCTATTCTGCTAAAAGTTCAGCTCCCGGCATGAAGTTCAAGCCAGTAAATCCAGGTAACACACAGATCGTGTGTCATGGATGAAACTCAGTTGTGTGCAGTTAGCTTAAGCCTGAACCCCACGTTGATGAAAAGCTAATTTTTGTTGCAGATTCAATGCCCTCAGGAGATAATTGAGAGAAAGGAAGATGTATAAGGGCTTCCTTTATACTTTCCATTTCTTTTGTAAACACTCTTGGGTTTAGCTACGAAAAAAAATGCAGCAAAATCTGCAACAAAAAAGCAGGTTTTCCTTAATGTGGGGCCTCAGCCAAAAGGAAGATAAATAGTAGGTATCTTATTCTTATTCCTTTTTCCCTAGAAGAAGGGCCATTTTACTACATTTTATTTTGTAGATTTCTAATAGGTTTCCTTCACATAATTTTATGTAGCAGTTTTTCTGAAATTTTTGTGTCTTCAGGCTGCTTCAATGATGTGACAAATGGCACGTGGGTAAGGCCTATGTATACAACACATAATAATGCTGGTGCAATGCACGTCTGTGACATCATTGAAGAGGCCCGGAGACCTGTGCCAGAACTCAGGAGAGGTGAGTGCCACTGATTTTAACATTTGATTATCTCCGCTTATTGTAGTTTGTGAGCGGTAAACCCCAACACTTATGGGTTCTACCAAACCCAAAATTTTTGCAATATTTTCAAAACTGCTTGAAATAGTAATTCCAGGTTATAAGGCTGACAATGAAAATGGTTTTTCACTCTGTAAAGTTCAATATGACCCTGCTAGTTTGTGGTATAAGTGATTATTGTTGTAAAATATTATTAATTATCAACCAAATTAAATCTATTTGGTCATTAACAGAGCTATAACTCATTCAAGGAACTAGTAGTGACTTTGTATAACAGGCTAGATCTAGGTTTTCAGCAAATAGTACAGAGACAGAGAAATAAGTGACTGAATATTTTATTCTTTTGAAGAAACTAGATGCAATCTCTGAAATGAAATACATTTTCCATCACTACCAAATTTCTTAATTCCCTACACACATCTGGCCACACATCTGGCTTATTGCCACAAAATATATTGCAAAACATTAAGCATATTGTTTTTTTGGGGGGTTTTTAAAGCTACGTCTGAAACTAATTTATAACTTGTCAAAATGTATCCAGTGTACTGTGTACATAGGGAACTAACATTTACCGAGCCACATCATAGTTAAAATGTCAGTAAATAAAGTGAAGTTTGTATTATGTTAACTATGTATATCTTGTGAATGTGTAGGAACAGCTGAAATCTGAGCTTTGGTTACCAAGTATGTAGGATCTACAGGCCCTCCTGCAACATCTATGGACAAGTGTCCCGTAGGAGACCTTATAGAACCTATATGCCTCCATATCCAACCATATCCCATTTTTGATCCAGGCTAGATGCAACCGAAAAGTGTACTAGATAGCCTACTTTCAGATATCCTCAATGCATGTATCCATTCACTCTAATATTATAATCACTTATATATATCAATATTGCGTTCACAGATATAAAATTTCATTTGATTCCAACAATTCCTTGCAGGGTGTTATTTTTGTCAGTGACTATATTTCACACTCATCTTGCAGAGATAACTGATATTCTGCAGTACAAGATTTGCACAAAGTCTCTCATGAACATGCATTAACTTTTAGACAGGAGATTATATATTTACACAGCACAAATAATGTATAAACTCTCAGCAAGTGTTCTTTATGAAGTTAACTTTAAAAGGTGTTATCCAGGCAAATATTTTATATTTTAAATAGGCCAGGGAGGTGATGGTGTTCTGATGCCTCCCAGTGTGGTCTGGTCCTGCTGGTCCATTGTTATCTTCCAGCGGAGGTCCCGGCTGCATGTGACCACTGAGACCAATCAGTGGCATCGGTGGAAGGGATCTGGGATGTCACAGCTGGTGACGAATTTCACTTTGAGAAGAGAGCCCACTAGAAGGCCCAGCCAGCCTATTATTATATATATATTAATATATATAATATTTTTTTTTCTTAGAATTCATTTTTCTATGGTACATGATGAACATAACTTCCCCAGAAGTAATAAATGATACCCGTCATAGTTTTGTCTTATATTATCTATGTTAGTTTTATTCAAACTGACATCTCTGTGTGCAGCCTCTATATTATCAACTCACAAAGTGAAAATATAGATTCTAAGTTTTGACCCCTGTGGATCGGCCATCTCTGGCAGCATCACCTGCTCTTTCAGATTCAATGCCACCAATATTGATCATAAAACAAAGAACATAATAGACTGTCAAGTATGGGATATTTTAAAACAAAAAGGAAGATGCCACTACTACAGCACTTCTTAATACAATTTTGTCACAATATGCATCGAACTTCTGATGCAAACTGGGGTACATGGCTGATACCACATTTGTCATCTGGCATGTACCAGTCCTTGTGTGACAAAGACTCAGGGAATACCAAAAAGAGAGTGGGGCTAAAATTGACACACAATAAATCACATGCCCCAAAATGATGACACTTTTTATAAGACACTAAACTAATTTACAGATGGTGTAAACGTGCATACATTAATCTGCATTGAAAACCAACAAAACGGATGGGGAAAAAGAAAGTAATCAAAAGTACAAAAAGTAGAAAACTTTTGATTACCTTCTTTTGCCCCATCCATTTGTTGGTTTTCATTAGTATCTTTAGTGTGGATTATTGGGGCATCGCCTCTACTCTGGACCTTTACATAGGGAATATACGTTTGGGTAATTATGCAGTGTTTTCCCCACATACCATGTTTGTTTTATATGTATTAATCTGCATTGTCTTATCTTTTCTAGTGTCTCCTAGGAAAAGTTCTATATAGTAGTCTATCAAAATAGGATTTGTCTATTTTTCTAGTCAGAGCTATATTGTGATTCATAGAATATTTACTTTCTGCCTATACTTCGATGTATTTGGAAGAACTGATGAGGATGAATGACTGGTAGAACCCTAACCTGTGTCAACAACAGCAGCAGAGCTGTGAGATATTATTGATGTCAATGGGACCTGAGATGCAGCTGCATCACCAGAGGTTTCTTCTTCCAGCTATGCATATCTTATAACATGGGGATCGGAAGCAGCTGATCTCTGCTGGAGCCAGATGTTGGCCTCCCACTGATCAGATATTTATGGTCTATCCTAAGGATAGATTAAACAAAAAAAGATTCACGACAACCCCTTTAAGATACATATTATATTCAATACTTATGTGCAATGTAACTAAATATACATTTAGGCATACATTTTTAGCTTGAGGCACAGGGACTGTATGCGTCTCTCAATAATTTTGACAGTCTTAAGGGTGCTGTCAGGATTACATTTTATCATTTAATAGTGTTACTACAGGAGCGATAAGCATAAATGAATACTCATCTTGCCCTGCTCCTCTATTTCCAGCAGCCGCACAGACGTCCCAGACTTCAGCCATCACCTCTTCACAAACAGTATGTCATGGAAGTCACACACCGATTGTGAAGAGGTCAATGCTTAGGCCTGTAATTGGCTGTCCCTTTGAACAAACAGCATGTCACTGGTGACATCAGCCAAGGGACTTGTATACAGACCAGCGATGTTCCCACCGCTGAAAACACAAGAACAGGGAGAGGGAAGTACTCTTTGTTATGTTTATATCCACAGTAGCAGCAGTAAAACAAAAATCTTCAGCATTGGCTTCTTTTTAGTCTCTTTTAGCAAAAGATCTTCAAATCATTTTGACCCTTGGAGACTTTGCTGACGAAGTTCCCCCCTGCCCAGCTGACATCCTATTTATAAACAGCAATGCACAGTAAATAGATTCTGATAATTGACTGCAGGAAACTTGCAAAAAGGTTCCTGACTCCAATACTTTAGGGGCCTGTAGCACCCCCACTGTCATTCAAGAAAAGAACAGGCCTGTAATTGAACATTTTATTGCTGTAGAACAGTATTTAACATCATTACATAATCATGCTAGATAAAGCTAGATATCTGAAAAAAATACTACATTTCTGGTATTAATGTAAACTGCCTTTAAAGAGGACCTTTCTTGTCCTCCTGCACATGCGGTTTTATGCATTCAGCGCACTGTCCAGCCCCGGGGCTCGAGATTATGGAGCCTTTAGTTTCAGCACCAATCTCTGGCCACTGTCAGAAGGGCATTCCTGACAGTCTATCTGAGCTGTAAGTTATGCACTCGTCCATAGACGTCCTGGGGGGGCCTCCTCTCACAGTACAAGGCTATGGATGAGTACTGTCAGGGGGGGCCCCATCATGACCCCATACAATATAATGGCCTCCATCACTGCTCTATACAATAAATGTCTCCAAACAATAGAATTACTCCATACAGTATAAAGGCTCCCAGTCACTTCACCTATACAATACAGTGACCCCATCAGTACCATAATACAGTATAATGATTCCCATTACTGTCCCCATAGAGTAAAATACCTACAAACAGTGTCCCCCATACAGTGGCCTCCATCACTGCACCCAGACAATGACCTTCATCATTAGCGCCATACATTTTCCTCCATACAGTGGCTGGGCCCCCATCACTGTCCATACATAAGGTTATTAGTTCTGTACTTGCCTCTCTGAACTCCAGGCTGTGCAAGCTTATGACTTCCTGCCATACCAGTGTCAAAACTGGGTTGGCGCTCCTCTTCTGTATGTTAAACAACTAGATTGTCAGAACCAGGGAGAACTGTCTTTATCGGTGGGATAAAGACAATTCTCCCTGGTTCTGACAATCTAGTTGTTTATTTATTATATGTCAGATAAACACCTTAGGTAAAAGCTATTAGTCCAGCTGCTGAATATGCATATGAAGAGGCTAATAATCCTTCAACAAAAAGGTAGCATTATTAAAAAATAGGGAACTATGTATCATATAGTTACAGTAATTCCTTTGTATCTAAAGTTGTTCTTTTTAAGCTGCTACCATCTTTAATAAAAAAGAAAGGAATCCTGCATAGGGTATTCTCATCTATGACATCCATTTTCAGTTATGCAATTAAAACATTAAAATTGCCAAACCAAAAAGGGAAAGCCTTAAGGATGTACATCTCGAAGAAGTAGCTGGTGTTGCTAAGTTCTGCAAGTGATCAAACGTTCAGTCCAATTTTTGGCATCTTGAAGGCAAATAAAAGCCAACCAGACAAAATTGTTGCAGATTGAGAGGGACTGAATCCATGAACTGAGAGACTTTGGTTTGTCACTCCAGAAGATCCCTAGGTGTCTAGGATGACATGTCAGCACTACTCATTGTTGTATATTCAGTTGGTTGGGAGAGCAACAACAAAATGGAATGACAGCAAGAGATGCCCGAAGCAAACCTATGCACAAAAGGAACGTCTCATTGGAAGAATGGCTCATAAAGATCCATTCTGTACGTCAAGTGAAATTGGATGTTATATCCAAAGCCAGAGGCAGCAAATAGTGCTTATCGGTGTTTGCGCAACATTAGGCTATGAGCCAGACATCCATTTGCCAGTGTTCCATTGACCTTTAGTGGCTGCTCTGATAGACTATTATGGTGCACAACAAGATAGTAATAAAGGCTGGAATGGAGATCTATCCTCTTCAGTGAAGAGTGACATCCCATTATTGTCTTAGATACAATGAATTCTGGACATCGGTCTGGGGACCATGTGGGCAATGTTATGAAGAGGACTTCACAAGGGAATGTCGCACTGGTTCTGTTCCCAGTATTATGGTGTGGGGTGAGTTGATCCTCTTACTGCCAAGATCGATGAGCTGAATGCATGATGGGAGTGTTTAGTGATGATGCAGCAGTGCTCAGTAATAGAAGAAGACCCCCCTCCCCCCGCTCCAAACATAAGCTCTTAAACATGGCTCTGAAACATAAGAAAGAAATAGTTTTTATTCTGCTTACAGCATCCTCAGCACTATGTGATTGGTTTAAAGTAACTGGGGGCAGATAGACTTCCTTTAAGGAGTGTATTTGTAAAGTCATCACAAGTTGTACACTGTCTGTGCAGTATTTTTCAGTAAATAAAAAAAATGGAAAAAATTGCTAAAGTGAAATATTTAAAAAATACAAATATGCCAACCGAGTGAAAGAATATTCTACTCGGCTCTGCTAAGACAGCAGGAGCAATATCAATCAAAAGGCAGTGCACTGTAAATATACATCAACCTTGCTGATGCCTACTTTTATAACATCCATGCGTCAGTAAAGTGAAGGTCAGCACTTTGTGACAGGCAGCAATTACCGATTGCTCTACCATATTTAAACGTGACCTTGTTGTTGTTCACTCATATTCTCTAATGTTCACAGAAATTCAATTAATTGATCCCCCTGGTCAGAACAAGTAGCAAGAGTTTACTGTAAATACCTTATTTTATGTATCAGCACCCAATTTCTTTCCACAAAACTCAAGGAGATTCTTTATATTGATGTAACAAAAAGGTTGTACTGCATGAATGAATTTAAAGGAAAGCCGAAAGGATTTCAACAGAATCTTGAATATTGATCTATATTATATATCATCATATATATCCATAAAATGTAGTTGTACTCAGTGTACATACAATGTATTTACCATAAAAGTAATATTAAATCACAGCAGACTCAATTTGACCTTTTTAACAATGATGAACAGATATATTAAAAAACTCTTAGGGTCCATTCACACACAGAAAAATGGTGAGGAATTTGGTGTGGAATTTCAGCGCTGAAAAAAAAAGTCTTCCATTGACTTCAATGGGTTTTGCTAGCTTTTTATTCTGCTAGCAGAAAAAGGAATCCATTGAAATCAATGGGAGGCTTTTTTTTCAGCGCTGAAATTCCACACCAAATTCCTCACCATTTTCCTCCGTGTTAATGGACCCTTAGGCTAAGACCCCATATAGCGGGCCGTGGTCAAAAAGCGCATTAGGGCGCTTTTGCAAAAAAACGCGACCAAAAACGCCTAGCGTTTTTTAACAGTCCATTCACTTTAGGGAAGCGGAAAACCACCTCAAGGTCAAAAAACCGCTTCCTAATTAGGAAGCATTTTTTTGGGGACCAAAATAAGCCAGGTTGTTTTTACGTGTGAACTAGCCCTAAGTGACTGACTGCTTCCCCCCAAGTGTGAGAAGGAACGCTATTGGAAGTCCTTCCTCCCAACCGCAATCAGGCTACATAATCTACATCAGACCAAGCGAAGTTCACTTCGCACAGAGAACTAAATGATCCTGAAGTTTTCCTTCTTTCTTTCTTCTCTTCCTTAGCTGCTATGGACTCCTAGTATATCTTCTCTTCTCAGCATATGTGTGTCTACTTCTGTAATATATTTCTGTGTATTATCCGGTATATGTATTACTATGCTGCTGTAACATGCTGTGGGACTGTTAAAGGATTATCTATAGTGTAAAAATGAATTCCTGTCTGTCTGACCAAACGACTGGACCGATCTTCACAAAATTTGGCACACAGACACTTCAGGTGTCCGTGAAATTTTAAGATGAAGCCCCAACTCACTCGGATGTACTGTTCCAGAGATACAGCATTCCCAAAACTCTGACCCCCCATTAGCCAAAACAAACCTGCAAGTCTTTCACTCATATTCCAACTGCAATGCACACTGTCACTCCACATGTACAATCCAACACTGATATCCAAACTGAGATACACGCATCAGAGGATTAGATACACAGGCCAACACACAGTATCACACGCCAGAGGATTAGATACGCGCGTCTTCAAACAGTTCCACGCACCAGAGGATTAAATATGTGCATCTGCACAGAGTACCATATGCCGGAGAATTAGATACATAGGTCAGCACACAGTATCACACGCCAAAGGATTAGATGCGAGTATTTACACAAAGTACCACATGGCTAAAGATTAGATACACACGTCTGCACACAGTTCCACATGCCAGAGCATTAGATACGCACGTCTTCACAAAGTACCCCACGCCAAAAGATTAGATATACACGTCTGCACACAGTTTCACATGCCAGAGGATTAGATACATGTGTCTGCACAAACTACCACAAACTGGAGGAGTAGATACACAGGTCAGCACACAGTATCACACACCAGAGGATTAGATACACACGTCTGCACACAGTTCCACATGCCAAAGGATTAGATATGCATGTCTGCACACAGTTCCACATGCCAGAGGATTAGATAAGTGCGTCTGCACAAAGAACAATAGCACACGGCAGATTATTAGATACATGCCACTGCACACAATACCACATGCTGGAGGATTAGATACGCACCACTGCACACAATACCACACGCCGGAGGATTAGATACACGCCACTGCATACAATACCACACACCGGAGGATTGGATACGTGCCACTGCAGACAATACCACATGGCAGAATATTAGATACGCGCCACTGCAGACAATACCACATGCCAGAGGATTGGATATGCGCCACTGCACACAACACTACACGCCGGAGGATTGGATACGCGCCACTGCAGACAGTACCACATGCCAGAGGATTGGATATGCGCCACTGCACACAACACCACACGCCAGAGGATTGGATACGTGCCACTGCAGACAATACCATATGCCAGAGGATTGGATATGCGCCACTGCACACTACACCACACGCCGGAGGATTGGATATGTGCCAATACACACAGTTACACACGCCACAGGATTAGATACGCATGTCTTTACACAATACCACACAATGGAGGATTAGATATGCGCCACTGCAAACAATACCATATGGGGAGGGTTAGATACACGCGTCTGCACACAGTACCACATACCGGAGGATTAGATATGCACATCTCCAGCCAGTACTACATGCTGGAGGATTAAATACATAAGCCATCACACAGTACCAAACGCCAGAAGATTAGATATGTGCGTCTATACACAGTTATACATGCTGGAGAATTAGATACGCACATCTTTACACAATACCACACGATGGAGGATTAGATACATGCTACTGCACACAATACCACACACCAGAGGATTAGATATTTGCATCTGCACACAGTACCACAAGCCAGAAGATTAGATACGCACGTATGCACACAGTACCACATGCCGGAGGATTAAATACGCACATCTGCACACAGTACCACAAGTCGGAGGATTAGATAAGCACGTATGCACACAGTACCACACGCCGGAGGATTAAATACACACAACTGCAAACAGTACCACAAGTCGGAGGATTAGATACACATGTATGCACACAGTACCAAGTGCCAGAGGTTTAGATATGCGCCACTGCACACAATACCACACGCTGGAGGATTAGATACATGGCTCTGCACAGAGTACCACAGAGTGCCATTTTTCTTCACTGCTCTATGTCAGATTTAAAGGGGCAGGGCGCTGTGGATGAGACTGTTACACAAGGACACACAGCTTTACTCCAGGTCTCTATAACAACCAATGGCAGGTTTTTCACTGATATCTGAAATGAGATACACATGATCACATGATGCTTATGGACACAGACACAAACAATATACAAAATACACCAGTGCAAAAATGGACAAACAAAAATTGAAATATACCCATGCGAAGCCGGGTCTTCCTGCTAGCTTTATCTTATAAATGCTAGCGGGGTCAACTAAAAATGTATTGGCTCCTGACTACCCCAAAGGGTGTGGTGACAAGTGATGTCATGAAAAAGGAAAAAGTTCTTCCCTTCTTAGAATACATTCTTACTATGGGAATACATATGTATATATGTCTTGGTGAATGCAGGTGTACTTGATTCTGGGTATTTGTGTGTATCAAATATATCATATGGTCTTTACCTTCATTTGGGTAATATGAAGTTGAATTCAGTTTTCTTTTAAAAATGAAGAAAAAAGGATTTTTAAAATATAGTATATCAGGTATATAACAGTCATGGTCATATTATTGGGATAGTAGTGTATGAATTGATATTTGCAAACAAAAAAAAGGCTAAATGTCCATTTCAGATTTCAACTTTTCAACTATAGATTGTAAGCCCTCTCATAGATTGTAAGCCCTCGCGGGCAGGGTCCTCTACCCCACTGTGCCAGTCGGTCATTGTTAGTATTATATCTACCTGTATATTTTATGTATTGTATGTAACCCCCAAATGTAAAGCACCATGGAATTAATGGGGCTATATAAATAAACAATAATAATAATAATGTTGTGTAAAGCATGTACAGGTTTTTTTGAGCAAATTTCACGAATATTTTAGAGCATTTTTTTAACGCTAGATTCACAAGGGGAACCTGAAAGATGGAAACCCGAAAGTTAGTATGTACCTAACATAACGGATGTCCGGTAAGTTTTGTGAATGGACACATCAAAATACAAAAAAAAATCCTGGAGGAAAACATACTGCAGGATACAAGATAACTGCAACATTATTTGTAGCAAGTAGAGATGAGCGAGTAGTATTCGATCTAGTAGGTATTCAATTGAATACTATGGTATTCGAAATACTCGTACTCGATCGAGTACCACTCGCTATTCGAATGGAAAAGTTCGATGCAGAACCAACATTGATTGGCCGAATGCTATACAGTCGGCCAATCAACGCTGGTTCTTCTCCTACCTTTAGAAGTCTTCTCCGTGCAGCTTCCCCGTGGCGTCTTCCAGCTCTTCATTCACTCTGCCAGGCATCGGGCTTGGGCAGAGCCGACTGCGCATGTCCGCTTGTACTGTGGGCATGCGCAGTCGACTCTGCCCAGGCCCGATGCCTGGCAGAGTGAATTCAGAGCCACAAGATGCCGCGGGGACGCTGCACAGAGAAGACTTCTTGGAGGATCCAGCCTGACCCTCACTCGTGGACTTGGTAAGTATAATTTGATCGAATGTTGCCTACCCCTGAAACGAGCATTTTCCCCACATAGACTATAATAGGGTTCGATATTCGATTCGAGTAGTCGAATATTGAGGGGCTACTCGAAACGAATATCGAACCTCGAACATTTTACTGTTCGCTCATCTCTAGTAGCAAGATAAGGACCCCAAATACAAAGTCAAAACTGTATAGTTTATACAATTCTAGGCTATCTAAGGGTGTGCACCGGTACGGTGCACACAAGCCAGACAGAAACTGGTTCCAGAATGGATCCCATAGTTATCTATAGGGTCAGTTTTGCCACAAGAAAGGCATCTGTTTTGGCACCGCATTGTGCTGGATCTATGTCTCAGCTGGATGGAAAAACGCTACTTGGAGAGTTTGTACATCTGGCTCCCTTAAAATTACTGCAGCACAAAGAAGAAGTGGGGAGAAGAGTGGTGTTTAACAAGGGACAGTGTGATGGAAGGGTCAGTGGGGAAAGGAGTTATGCTTTTACATGTGACTGTGTGACGGAAGGGTCAAAGGGGAGAGAAGTGATGTTTTTACATGAGACTGCAAGATGGAAGTGCCAGTGGGGAGAAGAGTGATGTTTTTTACATGGGACTATCTGTCAGAGGGGGTTCAAGAGAGGGGAGTGATGAATTCCCATGATACTATATCATGGAGGGTGTGAGGAAGGGGAGTTGTATGGCGGACTAATTTATAATAGGTATGGAACACACCGAGACCGTGAACCTTTGCTTTTGTAGCAATTACATTCAAATCATTTCAGTAATAAACCATCTACTATAGATTGGAGTTGGTTCTAGCAGGATCCTTCCTTCAGCAACTCCATTCTAGGCCACTCACTAGTAAGGTCACTAGATTGGAGATGCTGCAGCTAGAACCTACCTGAAGCAACTCCATCATCCTTTCTTTCTTTACACGTGAGTGCTCTTGATGCAGATAGCAGGGACAACTGCCAATCCCTGCACAGTTTTAGCCCCCCCTCCGCACACAGTATATGCCATGTATAACTAATAACTAAAAATGGATATTAGGTAGGTAGATAGATAGATAGATAGATAGATAGATAGATAGATAGATAGATATCCAAAAAAATCAGGCATCACTTCACTAGTCAAGTGAAAAGAAAATGAGGTAGTTTATTGCCTCATACTCTGTCTAAGAGGCAATGAACTACCTCACTTTCTTTTCACTTGACCTGTGGAGTGACGCCTATTCCTTGGGCTGGCACCCATTCTTTGCTGATGCTGTCTCTATATGGATGTAGATAGAATAATAGATAGATAGATAGATAGATAGATAGATAGATAGATAGATAGATAGATAGATAGATAGATAGATATTTTCTAAAACTATACATAACTTTGTCCTTGACTCAGTCAGACTCAGATCCAGCCATCTGCAACTGCTTTTCAATGAATGGAGGATAACACAAGGTAACAGAGAAATATGCCGCTGTTCAAGGAAACCTGACCTGCACAGTACATCATAAATAACTGCAGCACATATTTCCAGGGTTATAAAGATGCCGGAAATGAGCAAGAACTCTTATTAATTATTACTTTTTTTGCTGGTTCACATTTTGAGGCTAAGAATCTCTTACTGCAAGTGGAGCTATATGAAATATCTCTCTGCGTGATCACAGACACAAGAGTGAATTTTTTTTTTATAGAATACAGATAATTTGCTATTACATTTTGTAAAATCTTATCTTAAAAACTGTATACACAATATGCTATGCTGCATTCATATGGCTTTCGGCAAGAATACTTTATGATTGGTGAAAACAAGTAATTATGTCTTCAATTGAAATATAAAGTGGCCATAAACATTAAAGGGAATGTGTCATTAGAAAAATTTTTGTAAATAAGTTTATTTGTTACCAATTTTTTTAAACTTTGGTGGAGCAAAATGTCAAAACAAAGTCCAGAATATACAGTTTCATAAATCTAATCCTTTTTTTTTTTTTAATGTAGATTGTGAGCCCCATCTAGAGCTCACAATGTACATTTTTTTCCCTATCAGTATGTCTTTTTGGAATATGGGTTGGAAATCCATGTAAAAACGGGGAGAACATACAAACTCCTTGCAGATGGTTTTATGCCCTTGGTGGGATTTGAACACCAGGACTCCAGCACTGTAAGGCTGCAGAGCTAACCAGTGAGCCACCGTGTGGCCCCCAGCTTCATAAATCTAATACTATCAACAGTGTCCTTATAATTAAAAGGAGAATAATAAACACTGCATATTGCAGTAACAATCCCCCCCCCCACCCCATCTGTGTCTATCTAGGGCTATGTCACACAGAAAAAGAGACAAAACAAGGAAACACATTGGAGGTTATTTATCATCTGCCTCTTTTTTGGCCATACGTTTTGCAGGTATGCCTTTTTTCCTACTATGTAAAAGAAAGAGGAAAAATATCCTTGTACCGTGTTAACCAGTGGATATGAAATGAAAACTTTCCTGTGAACTGATAAGCCATAAACCCAGAGAACTTTCCTGTGAACTGATATATATGTTTTTTTAAACTGTTTATTTACATGGTGTTCTGTTTTCCATCTATTTTGCATCTAACACTCCATTTCTCAGTGTATATATATATATATATACACTCACCGGCCACTTTATTAGGTACACCATGCTAGTAACGGGTTGGACCCCCTTTTGCCTTCAGAACTGCCTCAATTCTTCGTGGCATAGATTCAACAAGGTGCTGGAAGCATTCCTCAGAGATTTTGGTCCATATTGACATGATGGCATCACACAGTTGCCGCAGATTTGTCGGCTGCACATCCATGATGCGAATCTCCCGTTCCACCACATCCCAAAGATGCTCTATTGGATTGAGATCTGGTGACTGTGGAGGCCATTGGAGTACAGTGAACTCATTGTCATGTTAAAGAAACCAGTCTGAGATGATTCCAGCTTTATGACATGGCGCATTATCCTGCTGAAAGTATCCATCAGATGTTGGGTACATTGTGGTCATAAAGGGATGGACATGGTCAGCAACAATACTCAGGTAGGCTTTGGCGTTGCAACGATGCTCAATTGGTATCAAGGGGCCCAAAGAGTGCCAAGAAAATATTCCCCACACCATGACACCACCACCACCAGCCTGAACCGTTGATACAAGGCAGGATGGATCCATGCTTTCATGTTGTTGACGCCAAATTCTGACCCTACCATCCGAATGTCGCAGCAGAAATCGAGACTCATCAGACCAAAACGTTTTTCCAATCTTCAATTGTCCAATTTCGATGAGCTTGTGCAAATTGTAGCCTCAGTTTCCTGTTCTTAGCTGAAAGGAGTGGCACCCGGTGTGGTCTTCTGCTGCTGTAGCCCATCTGCCTCAAAGTTCGACGTACTGTGCATTCAGAGATGCTCTTCTGGCTACCTTGGTTGTAACGGGTGGCTATTTGAGTCACTGTTGCCTTTCTATCAGCTTGAACCAGTCTGGCCATTCTCCTCTGACCTCTGGCATCAACAACGCATTTCCGCCCACAGAACTGCCGCTCACTGGATGTTTTTTCTTTTTCGGACCATTCTCTGTAAACCCTAGAGATGGTTGTGCGTGAAAATCCCAGTAGATCAGCAGTTTCTGAAATACTCAGACCAGCCCTTCTGGCACCAACAACCATGCCACGTTCAAAGGCACTCAAATCACCTTTCTTCCCCATACTGATGCTCGGTTTGAACTGCAGGAGATTGTCTTGACCATGTCTACATGCCTAAATGCACTGAGTTGCCGCCATGTGATTGGCTGATTAGAAATTAAGTGTTAACGAGCAGTTGGACAGGTGTACCTAATAAAGTGGCCGGTGAGTGTATGCCTACCTTCAGACATTGTGTTATACCATCCTGTTGAAGGGACCTTTATAGTAGTCCCGAAAGCTCGATATGTCATCAAAAAACTTTTTAAGTTAGCCATTAAAAAAGGTATCAACTACTGAGGACTTCTCTCAAAAAAAAATTTGCTACTAGTTTTACTATGGTGTTAATTTATGATGTTGGTGTACCATCTTGCTATATGTTGCAGCACTACAGCATGAAAAAATGAAGCATAGGGCAGAAAAAGACCTCAAAAAGATGCAATTTACGCAAAAAAAAGGAACAAGTATCTTAATAAAAGTCATCCATTATGTTCTGAATCACTATGTCATACAGGAAACAAGAGAAGATAAGGAAAGACAGTGGGAGGAGATTCATTAAGATGGGAATTTAATACACTCATCTAAGGCTAATACCCCACGTTGTGGAAACACAGCTTTTTTTGTTGCAGATTTAGTGGATTGAGCAGAAGGGAAAAGCTTAAGAAGCTCTCTATATATTTTCATTCCTCTTGTATCCACTCTTGGCTTTGGCTCAAAAATCCAAAATAGCAAAATCTGCAACAAAAAAAGCTGTGTTTCTGTAAGGTGGGGCCTCAGCCTTAATACATTCCCCTGCTGATGCTAATTGTCCCAGAATTATAAAGAGGTTCAGGCCTATTAATAATTCTGGTTCACCTTGGGATGTCCCATGTGCCAGAAATAACATTTCACTGGCATAGATAAATGGTATGACTCAAGCTAATTTTCTGGCACGAGTTATAGTGAATGTGATGGGCTGAGATGTAATATTGATAACCTATCCTATTAAAAAATATTAAAAAGTAGTAGAAATAACAGGAAGCTATTCCAATATTATCAAAGACAGTGTTTGTACACATGGAAATTGCACATGGATGTGGAAAACAATGCTAACTGAAGTGTAACTTATTTGACCTTGATTTAAGACATCTTTGAGATACATTCACTAATACACATTGTGCTGCACTAAAGCACAATGTGGAATAGTGTACATGGCAAGGGCTTTTAAAACTTGTCAGAAAGCATTGTGCACAGGTCCATTTCCTCACATTATTTATATCTTTATACAAAATTTTTGAAATCCATAAATAAATGTGCTTGAAAAGACATCCAGTGGAGTCCACAAGTACAAAATACGTGTCCTTTGCTTATAAAGAATTGTTCACATAGCCGTACTATAGCTCTGATTTATACCAAGTGGTAATAGCGCTGCCACAAAGGTATATGAACACTTTATTGTACCTCTATTTACCTGCACCTGCATATGGAAATAAAATATTCCTACTATGTAAGATGTCCTTGTATGGTTTATGAAATACAGTTTTTAGCCAAAAGTATGCAGACATCTGACCGTCACACATATATGAACTTGGATATCCCGTTCCAAATTCACAAGTGTTATATGAAGATAGGACATGTAAAATCATTGGCTGCATTAACAGGGAATAGATGCTCATGAAAAGTATATAATTTTACTTCTATAAAAATTACTCATCGCCAGGCCACATGTAGACATTTTTGGGCACCAGTATAAAGGAAAGATATAACTGAACTGGAGCAGGTACAAAAGGGCAGACCAAGGCCATTAAGGGGATAGATGGATTACAATATAAATACAGGTTATTAAGCTTGGGATCATTCAGTTTAAAAAAAATACTTTAGGGACAACTTAATTATGATGTACAGATATACTGTATGAATGGATGGAATATAGAACTTTCCAATTATCTCTTTATACCAAGAACTATAACTGTGGTAAGGGAGCATCCTCTATGCCTTGGAGAACAAAGGTTTTACCATAGTCATAGAAGGGGCTTCTTTACAGTAAGAATGATGAGACTATGGAACTCACTGACACAAGATGTGGTGACGACTGATAACCAAGTCTAAGAAGGCCTAGATGCCTTTCTGAAAGTAAATATATCCTAGGTTATAGGAGCTAGAAATTTTTGGGATAGGATGTTTATCCACAGACTTATTTTAATTACCATGGAGTTAGGAAGATTTTTTTTTTTCCTCTGATGGGGCAATAACAGTCAGCCTTATGGAACCCTCTTTAAAATTTCTTCATAGGACCTATTTGGTCTCTCATCGTTTGCATAGCTTTTACCCCACAGTCTCTTTGTTTTAGGGGTAGCAATGCCTTAGGCATCACTTTCCATATTTGGTGGTCTTGCCTTCATGCCCGTCACTTCTGGATAACTATTCATAGAATGACTCAACGACTATATAAACAGTCTTTTCCTTTGTTGGCCCCCATTTTGTTTCTTAACCATCTACAAATACGCTCAATTTAAATTGTTCCAATATGTCATGTTGGCTGCCTGGATCCACATCACTTCCAAATGGAGAAAACTATTTCTCTTATTGTCTGATGTTATCCGGCGAATTGACATCATTATGTTTCATGAAAAATGAATGCCTGTCTCTGATACCTGCTTTTCGATATGGTCTGGGTTACTTTGGTCAATTGGCCCAAAATCCCAGATCTGCCATACTGTATTCAGCTGTGATTGTATCTCTCCATTCCCTCTCTCAGGTAGGATCGCTCCTCTATCCACCCCATCTCGATCGTTATTGTGGCGCTATATCACTTTCCCCTATTTCCCCATGTTGGTTTTAGGTATTAATACCTTTTAACTGTTTATCCTTTTTTCAACATCTACAGTCTCCAAATGCCTGACAGTTTTCATGTTTTATACTTGTATTGTTCTAAGTTATTGTTTTTGTATTATGACTGTCTTTTTGCTTGACCTGTTTTCTGTTGACGCAATATTTCAATAAATATTTTTGAAACTAAATCAATCTTTTTTGACAGCTCCCCACAAGGGAATTAGGGTCTTTTCTAGATATTTATTACTAATCCTGGTTTACTTTTTATAGAAATATTTTTCATTGATTCTCATAACAAAAAACAGTTTTTTGCCATTTTTGTAGTACAAAAATGTATACATTGTGAAGATTTCCTTTAGCAAACTACAACCTAAATGTCTTTGCATGTTTCATTAGACTCTACTTATTCTAATTAGTCAGTTCATTAGAAAATGCCTAGTAGACAAACTATTATTATTGACCTTGGTTGTATTAATATACTAAACTTCTGGTGTAATTTAATTAGGTCAAACTAGGTTACTATCCCTATCTATTTGTTTCTTCAATTTTATTTCTAATATACCATATTAGCTTAAAGGGGTTTTCCGGGCAGAAAAAAACTATACATATATATATATATAAATTTTTTTTTTTTTTAAAGTTCTTTTAGTGCTATTAATGGGTTAATAAGTAAACCCATGTACCTTTAGCAGTGTTTTGAGTGATTTCTGTGTTTCTCTGGGAGCTCCTGGCATCTTCTACATTTGTTTACATGGTGTAGCTTCCTGTGCTTCTATCCTACAACTACCATGATGCTTTGCTCAATGGGTCCAATATAGTGGTGTCAATTGACCAAGGCATCTAAAGGGCTGTCAGTGCAGGCACCTACATCAGCTGTTAGTGGCAGGTGCCTGGTGCATAATACAGCCAGTATCTGCCGGGTGTGGAGAGAGCTCAGAAGTTGACCCCTCTCTATAATTCCTTCGTGTCACCATGATGTACAGGTACAAAGGAATAAGAAGGTTAAAAACATTCCCAAAAGGATAGAGAAGTGCCTTTAAGGGGAAGGATCCATGCTTTTACTCATTTACTCACATGAAACCCCTTTATAAATGGCTATGTATGAGGGAAAGCTAAAGCATTAATACAATGTCATTTTTTTTTTTTAAATACCTTTAAATAGAAAAGTGATGATTGTCAATTGTAAAATTAAATCTACATTATATTTCAAGAGATATAAACATGATATAATATGTTTTCCAAATACCCAAGTGTGTCTATTCTACAAACACACGAAACTCTAAGTTATTTTACAAGTTTGTATATTGTTTTTTGGTTAAAAAAAAAAAAATTCTTATTCAAGCAAGTCCTTTTGATTTATTCTCTTTGTTACAACAGCCATTACAAAAATGGTTTGTATTTCTAGATTAAATAGCATATTCCAGAATAATTTTTCGGATATTTGCTTTTATTCTTTGTTGTAATAACTGTTTTAAAAATCAGAAGTGTGGCAAATTAAACAGCACAATTACTGCAAACAGGTCCATTAAGAAGCCATGGAAATGCCATTATTTTTAATTGTGATAATTGTTATGCTCTATAATTGGATTCTACTTGTTATCTTTTTATGCAATGTGTAAGTCTAGTTGTAAGCTTTCAACTGCATTATAGCATTGCCCACAAGGGTGTAGTTGGGCTGTACGGTAATGTGCATACACTGGGAAATGTACCGTAAGTCTTTTGGAAAATAACAAAGTAGTAGTGCCACCCCCCGTCCTGCCCCCAACAGATATAACAGAAAATTGTGAAAATGGTTGGCCACTTTCAGGCCAATATTCAGACACAAATGTTATGGTTTGTATGACAAAAAGTTGTACAATTTTCCAATGTTCTTTCTGTATCAATCCATGGTTTTCTTGATCTTTGCTTGCTGTTATTCATTACTCCCAGTGTATAAAAATCAGTTCATGGTCATGTGATATACAGTCCATGGTCATGTGATATATAGTACATTGTCATGTGATATACATTCTGTGATCATGTGATGAACACATACATGAAAAGTTTTGTCTGTCTGACAATGGCTGCCAGCCACGTATGAAGGAATCAGAATAGGAGTCAGAGCTAGACTGTAGAAAAGATGCGATGCGTTTCCACCGTATTTTTCCAGCAGCACTTTTTGGCTGTAGCCCATTATATGGGGCTTTAGCCTAAATGGTGCCATTAGCAAGTACAATTTGTTCCACCCTAAGTGGTTAAAAAATACATGTTGTGCCCTTAAAGTCATTGCACTATGCCTTAGCTTACCTAGGCTTTAGTCTCAGCTCTAGTCTCTGGGGCAAAGCGCTGTTCCACTGATTTCCCTACGAATGACCTCAACTTACATCAAAGTTAGAATAACTTATTTAAAACTGTTTAAACACTATAAGATACTGTTTTTGGCTTGTAACCAATTTACTGCTGCTAGACTCCCGTTAAGGTCTGATACAAGTATGACCATTATAAACAATTGCAGAAATTAGAGAAGGAACAAGATTTCCATGTTACAGTAATGAATGATTCCTAGATAAATATACTGTACAATGAATTCCGCAGACAGGAGAGAAGATAAAGGTTTAGTCTGTATCAGAGATCTACTACATAAGACGCTGTTTTGAATTACCTAGAAATGCTTACATTGGGGTCTGGACCTGCTGTAATGGTTATATTTTGGAAAGGAAAGGAAAGGAAAAAGTAAGCCATAAAAGCACTTGTAAAAAGCTTTTCTAATTCCATTAGTACTACATTATCAACAGCCATTCTCAGCACATTATGAAGCTTAGATAAGACCACAGCCTCTGAGCATATTAACTATCTCAATCTTATATCACCTGCAAGATATTTGCAACAGCAAAATAAAATCCTATTTTACATCCAATGCCTTTTGTTCTCTATTCATTACCAGGGAATTGTTTCATAAAAGAAACTCTAGGCAAGATACTATAGAGAGGCAATCAACTGGAGTCATCAGATTGGACGCACCGGCTAAAAGCTCTAATTAGATAATAATTATTTTTGGATGGTAAATCAATATAATGATAGCTAACATTGTTATAGAACAAGGTGAGAAATCAAATCATGCAAAGTTTTCATGGACCTGGTTAATAAAGATTACAACATGAATAGTATTGGCAATGGTAGTTTCTAATTGATAAGTAATGTGTCAAATTGTTGGGATGGTTGCTATATTAACCCCTTCCTGCTCTGTACTGTACCATTATGTTGAACTGAGCGTACAGTTAACCCTAAGTACCGTAATAGTTCAAGGGCTGTGCCTGCGGCATTGCCTTCAACACTTGGCTGTGTTAAACATCCGAGGCCTGGAACTAGCCCCCTGGATTAACCCTCTGGATGCCATGATCAATAGCGATCACAGCATCCAGGGGGCCCAGATTCAAGATTGCCACCCCTAGGAGCCATGGCAGCCAGGAGGCTCATTTACATAGGGCCCACCACTTGACTTATGGTTTAAACAGCTCTGGATAAACCTACCATTTTTTTCATTACACACACAAGCCTGAACACTGGGGGGCAACATGGTGGCTCAGTGGTTAGCACTACAGCCTAGCAGCGCTGGAGTCCTAGGTTCAATCCTGCCAAGGACAACATCTGCAAGGAGTATGTATGTTCTCCCTGTGTTTGCATCGATTTCCTCCCATACTCCAAAGACATACGGATATGGAAAAATTAAGATTTTGAGCCCTATACGGGATCTATCTATCTATCTATCTATCTATCTATCTATCTATCTATCTATCTCTATATCTATCTATATTTTATTTTATTTTATTTTTTTTAAAGAAAAAATAGAGAAGCAAAGGAAAGAATAAAGAAGTGCAGGATTTCACAGAAAGGAGGCAAAATTGGTTAATAAAGTATTAGTGACATAAATGCTTCCCAAATATCAAAGGTTAAAACTGACCAAGTATGGGGACTGTGGCGAGACTCACCGTCTACTTCTTATTCTCCCCCACAGTCTCAAGCCTCATAACCTCCCAACTTCAGCAAATCCTATGCCTCCTGAATCTCCTGTAATGACTGGTATGCTATAGATCTGTGTTGCCCTTCCACTGTGTGTTCTGCTCTTCAATAAAACAAGGTAGAAAAAAAAACAAAAGTTGCTCAACAGATTAGTTAAGCTTTAAGTAACAAAATATACCATGAACACTTCTATTTTTGAACGCTGCATTTTTCCCACATCTTCCTTAATTGCCACTGACTACTAATTAATAATATCATTATGAAGTACTGGAACTGCAGTTATTACTGCAAGTACATTCAATTTATTGCTACCATTGCTATCTGGGATCATCTTTAGCCTCATTTCTCATGAGGAACCTGACAGGCAGGGTAAACGTGCTTATTAAGACTTTTTTCATCCATTTACATCATCTAAAATAGCTGTATTTGTTTTGCAGCTACTCTGTATTGGTTTGATCAGTAGACTCTAGTACTACTCAAGTATCAGACTTCTGATTACCTTTGTCTTTCTATCTGAGTGCCGTTAGGTGCATCATTTAGTAACTATCCTTGTGTTGTGATAACATTGTTATCACTGCAGATTAACCAGTATTGATATAACTATTATGTGGTCGTCACTGCCTCCTTATCAGTATCATTTTCCATGTATTCCAAATAGCGTTCTCGTTTTTAGATAAACATATGCCTGAATAGCCTTTAATAGCCTTTAAAAAGGCTATTAAGGTGCTGCTAATCATTTTCGAAACCTCCCCCCCCCTCCGTTTTTCTTAATTACCGACCGTAAAAATGTATATATAAATCAATCCCACTGTGCATGGTGGGCATTACGTGCACCCCCCGCGTCATAGCTTGTTCACGCCCGCCTCTCTTCTTGGATGTCCTCCTGTTCTCTACACAAAAATGGCGCGGGAGCGTGCTACTGCACATGCACGAGATTTTGATAGAAACCGCCGGGCTGGAGGCGGTGAATCGCATTGAGGAGGAAGTCAAAGAAGAGAGGAGGGCGTGAACAAGCTATGACGCGCGGGGGGGGGGGGGGAGGTGTGCACAGAACACCCACCGTGCACGGTGGGATTGATTTACATATACATTTGTACGGTAACTCTGAAAAACGGGGGGGGGGGCAAAAACGATTAGCAGCACCTGAATAGGCTTTTTAAAGGCTATTCTGGCATATGTTTATCTAAATACTGTAAAATCTACTGATAGAGCTCTTTTAAAGCTTGCTTCCATTTATAAAGCAACTATTCATACAGTAAATGGATAGTGTAGGTGAATATGAGAAACTTTGCAATACATTTTATTAAACAAATATATTTCCTTCTCTACTTATATCAAACTAAGTTACTTTTTACTTAGAAGTCTATGGAGAAGAGAGATGGGAAGAGGAGGCTTCTGGAAAAGACACACAAATAGTTCCAGCTGCTAAAGTCTGCAAGAGTGTAAGGCAAGGAGCTCAGAATTATGCAGTAAACCAATTACAGAGTGACACTATATAAATAAACAGAATGAGTAAAGGCAAGGAGCAGCCTAATAAGTGGAGAAAGAAACATTTCTTTAATGAGATATATTACAAACTTTGTTATATTCATTTGTAATAATCATTTCTGAATGTTGTGTTATACTTGGAGTTATACACTAATTTAAATAAAATTTTATTTTAGCAATAAGTTTGGAAAGATGAATTTGGACATACCACCATACATTAAAAATGGAAGTCATAGCACTCACTGGTAAATGTCACTCCTTTATTGATGCAAACACATAAGAAAAGGGAGTAAAGAGAGAAGAGTAGTAGATAACAGCCATTTCATGCTCCACTCACTATCAGAGCTCCCACACACTTTCATATGCATGCTAGAAAAGGCATTGCTAATGTCATTAATTACTATATCAAGCCATGGAAAGAATATGCAAATCTGTCTTCCATGATGTTAATATAGGGAGACAGTGCCTGAGTCATGCAGCCAACTATGGGGCACTCCTTTTAACATCATGCCCGACCTTCCCAGAGGCTTTTGCTGCAATGATGTGGGATTTTACAAAGTCAGTCTCTCAGCCGAGGACAGCTGTTTCGATTTGATTGTATCTCTTCAGCCCGGCGGAGAGAAGACTAACTTGGCAGAGGTGAGAGGCTTCAATCCATGTACACAAAACTTATTGGAAGGGCAACCCTCTTAAAGGGCTTGTGCAAGACTAGAAAACATAGCTGTTGGTCAAATGGCAAAGCTGCAGTTCTGTGCCGAAGGGGACCAAGCTGCAACATGACCATGTGACCATCAGACATGATGCCACTTCAAAAATAGAAGAAAGCAGTCATGTTTTCGAAATCCTGGGAACTCCTTCAAGGCCACAATAATAAAATGGCAACCACATGTAAAATACACCAAAACAGTACTCCCGAGTATACAGTGACAAGTACTTGAACAGAGCCTCATCAATATATAATACCCTGCAATATTATACAAAATAGCAGAAGACAGGAAAAAGAAAACAAAAAAGGCCCTATAAGAATACACTAAGATCATTTTCATCAATGAATCCCATTGCTCCCAAAGTGGTTGTACTAATTATGGACCAGCTTCCTTTCTTAACAAAATTTTCAAATATAAAACATGTCACAGTGACATAAAATGACCTAAACCACAATGGTAGTTCTACAATAAGTTGTTTCAACATATGTTGAACACCTCCAAAGTTTAAGTATTTATTTCCTGAATTAAACCTACATACATTGCAAAATCCACACTTAGAATTGCCATTAAGGGCCCTCTTCTCCTAATAAGTCTGTTTAGATATAGCACAAAAAAATCATTTTTCAATAAAGAATCTTTAAGAGTTTGTATGTGTCAAAAAATTATCACCAACAAGCTACCTCTCTGAGACCTGGATCTCTTCAATAATATACCAGTTTTTCAAAATTACTGACTTCATAACTAGCAAAACTGAGCTGAACTTAAAGGGTAAAGTAAACCATCTCTCCCTCTCCTTCAAACTCTTTCTGTGTCTACTCCATTCAATAGCATTATTCAGAGGTTTCTTGGGCTACCACCTCTTTTAAAACCAAGTTCTCAATTCCTTAGTCTGTTGAGAAAAGATATAAAATATAATTATTCTTAAAAATAGATAAAACCAGAGTGAGAGGCCTTGCTAGTTATAGACTTACAATGCAAATTTGGGAGTTAAAACCATATCAACCAAGGTGGCATTATTATCCTCCAACTATTATTATTGCAAAGCAGGCTCGGCTTCAATTATTTAGACCTGGAATCAGTCCACATAAAGACTGCAATGCGGGTGCTACAGATTCTTAGGCACTAATAATGCAGCTGGTTAATAATGCATATTGTCTAAGACTTGATTAAATAGCAGTTAAGTCTTACAGCAGTATGTCCATCATGTCTGTGTAAAGCCACAGCAACATACCAAATGCAATGTGGGTCTGGGGGTTTCTGCTTTATTTGCCTTTTTTGATCCAACAAAGTCACACTGCTTATAACTTCCTCCTCATTCATCCAGGGGTGAACCTGCCCTTATCGCCGCCCGAGGCGGACGACAGAAAGCCGCCCCCCCGGAGGGTGCATGGTGGAGTGAAGGGGGTGGGGCACCACGAAGGGGGCGGGGCTTAGCGGTGTTCGCAGGCAGGGAGAAGACCTGCTCTCTGCACTGTTCCAGCGGCCTCCCCAATCCACAGCTTGTCCTGGACTGGCTTAGGTAAGCAAAAATGCCGCCCTACCTGGGGCCCTGGCATAGCGCCGCCTGAAGCGGTCGCTTCAGGTCGCCTCATGGGAGGTGCGGCGCTGCATTCATCCCAGCTCCTTAACAATACCTCCAGCCTGCTAGTCTGTGGTGTAATGCTATTGCCACTGACTTCATGCCTTTTGCAATCTGGTCTACCATCTGTTTTTACCATCCAAAAGCTGGCTTATGCCAGTACTGACATAAAGAAGCGGCTTTGCAGCTACTTTTTTATTTTTTTCCTCTATCAGTATGTCTTCAGAGTGTGGGGAGGATACACATGCAAAGACAGAGAGAACATACAAGCTCCTTGCAGATGTCCTTGGCAGGATTCAAACCCAGAACTCCAGTGCTGCAGTGCTAAGCCTTGAGCCACGGTTCTGCTCACTTTAGGGATATTCATACAGAGCTAGTAGCTGAGATTTAACTGCCTTTTTATTGATATCTGTTTTTAATTATTTGATTTTTCTTCTTAAATCTTTATTTTCTCTTAAAATGCTGGGGTCTTCAGAACCATTTTTATTTTTGCATTTCCATTTTTCCCTCCCCTCTTTCCAGGAGCCATAACTTTTTCATTTTTCAGTTCACAGAGTCACATGATGGCTTATTGTTTGCAAAACAAATTACACTTCGTAATGAGCCATTCAATATCCTGCGCAATGTACTGGGAAGCTGGAAAAAAATTCTGAAGGAGATGGAACTGGAAAAAAAGCATTTGCACCAATTTCGTATGGGTTTATTTTTTTACGGCATTCACTATGTGGTTAAAATGACATGTTACCTGTATTCTGCAGGTCAGTATGATCACGGCGATACCAAATTTCTATAGTATTTGTACTATTGTGATACCTTTTGAAAAATGAAACACTTTAGAAAATAGAAAAAATGTCTGTGTCGCCATATTGTGACACCTGTAACTTTTTTATATTTATGCGTATGGAGCTTGGTAAGGCGTCTTTTATGTGGAATGGTATTGATACCATGTTGGGGAAATTCTAAAAATGTGATCACTTTTTATTCCTTTTTCTATAGGAAACAAAAAGTTGATTTTTTTTCCCCGCTATTCCGTTCCCCGTATGGGATGAATATTTTAATAGTTTGGACATTTTTGAGTGTGGGGATCCCTAAAGTGTTTATGTTTAGCCATGTTTATTTATTTTTATATGTGATCTAGGGAAAAGGGGGTAATTTAAACTTTTGTGTTTTTTGTACTTTAAAAAACAGGGTTTTTTTCTCTTTTACTTTTATGATCAGACCCCCTAGGGACCTTGAACTTTAGCGTGTCTGATCACTCCCATTACTTCTATTATATGCTGACTCTCGCAGTGTGTAATAGATCTAATGTAAGGACAAGTCTGGAAGCCTGCAATAGGCTCCTGGCTGTCATAACAACTGATCACTGCCCTCCAATGGCATTCTGGAGGGCGGCGATTGGGAAAAATATCAGCGCCCACCCACTTTAGATGCTGCAGTTGCGTTTTACCACAGCGATCGCAGTTGACAGCAAAGAGTGCTGGCTGTATTATGTAGCCAACATCCACCTTGTATAGAGTGAGCTCAGCTCCTGAGCTCTCTCCATACACCCTTTCATACCCAATCATGTACATGATTTTTTTGTGAAGGAGTTAATAAACAAATATGCAAAATAACCTCTATACCATTATCAATACAAATTATTTGCTTGAGTTCAAAGTATAGTTTTATATCATACATTATTAACATTCTAAAATGTTCATAAATTTGTGTTGATGTTGCTAAAGTACTTACAAGAAGGATGCATTGTCCATAGAGGTCTTCCCCAGACCATATCTTTAGCCTGCTATATTCTTTCTGCCACACTGATTTATATTTTTTCTCTTCCTCTGTTAGTTCAGCGCTTATCAACACTTTATATTTCCCATTTTGGATCTTGAATTTTCCTATTGAGAGAATAAAGTGTTTTGTACAGCTCAGAGGCAAAGTATCTTAGATAAATTATAAAAGCTAAAGTGAATACATTTTAAAACACAACTTCTAATATCTAAACCCACGGTATTAACCATGTAAATACACAATAGCAGCTGTTTGCTAACTTTCACTCAAATTCTAGCTCACTATCATTTTTGTTTGACATATTAGAACATAAGGAAAATGTTTGTTTTTGTACCGTGTTAGCCAGTGGTTATGAAATATAAAAAAACAAAAAACTTGCAAGTCTTCAGTAGGTGATACCTTTTTTAATGGCTAACTCATGTCATCATTATGAGTTAGCTATTAAAAAGGGTATCACCTACTGAAGACTTGCAAGTTTTTTGTTTTTTCATATTAGAACATGATACAGTTGGAATTCTCAATTTAAGTTACAGTCAGACTAAAGTTGAAGGGACACTTTTTTATTGTACAGTTAAAATCAAATCTTACATAAAGTTACTGCCACATAATGTGGGTCCTGTAAGTGTACAGTAACCTCCTAAGGAAACAGCTCATTTCTGCCTTCAATCTGACTGCTTGTTTACATTAGATTCATCACTGTATTCAGCTTCACACATAGAGCTCTATGGTGAAGGGAGGGGTGGAGTAGGTAGCTGCTGTCAGCTGGTTAATTTATTTATTACAGTATTTTGTTACACAAGTAGCCTCTTATCTACAACCTAGCAGTGCTAAAAGTACGCAGACTATAAAAGCAGCAATTAGTCAAGTGTAGTATTTCTATTCCATCTTCATAGACTAATATGTAGAGAGTGCCTGTGCCTGAAAATTGGAGAAATAAAAGCATATTTATTTAATAAGATACATTGAAAAGTTTAAAATATTAACCTTTACTATTAATTAATGAAAAGTTATTTATAACTAGAGGTACAATTTAAAGATTATTCTGTTGATTATGGACTGGGTATAACTTTATAACTGTTCTGTTTTTTAGAATGATAAGGGGAAATGTACATATTGCATGCAGAACGTATTTGAATACAAAAATAACGATTTTCTTGCTTGTTAAAAATGTAATTGATATTTTATTAGTTATTGTTTATGTTCCCAATACCTTGTTGCATTGTTTTTTATATAACTTAAGTGGAGCTGATTATAGAGGAGCCATACTCCTGAATTGAGCAGACAATAGGATGTATAAATAGTCTTTGGCATGATTTTGCATTATTTTCTGGTATCCAATTTGCCACAAAAACTACTGCAAATTGGAAACAAAATCCACCTAAAACAATGACAAAATGGCACATATGAGAAGACGCTTTTCTGCTCCCTGCTTACTTTACCTTTATTCCTATCTTTCATTTTCTTTTAGATGCTTGACCAATCCTGAAGCAAGGAGGAGCCACAACTGATTATAAGCAGTTCTCATGTTGTTTAACAAACTATTGATAGGCAACATTTCTTTTATGTAGATTGTGAGCTCCATATAGGGCTCACAATGTACTTTTTTCTCTTTCAGCATGTCTTTGGAATATGGGAGTAAATCTACGCAAACACGAGGAGAACATACAAACTCCTTGCAGATGTTTTGTCCTTGTCAGGATTTGAACCCAGGACTTCAGTGCAACAAGGCTGCAGTGCTAACCACTGAGTCACCATGTTACCTCCAACGTATTTTTTCCAACTTCAAATGCTAATTTTAGTGAAAGAATTTCATGTATCAAATACCATTCAATACATACAAATCTCATCCTCTCCGGAGGGACGGACCCCCCAGGTTCACAGATATATGACTCGTTGGTCCTCTGACTCTGACTTGGGAAGGCAGATATCCTTAGCTCAGTGGCAGATCATATGGTCTCAGTCCATCAAATCCTCTAGTTGTATCACCTATGCGAGACCCATTATAAGATCCTGTTCCACTGGTATCATACTCCAGCTCTCCTCCACACCCTTAATCCCAATGTTCCCTCGGTGTGTTGGAGATGCCTCTCTGACCTGGGGACTCTCTGTCACATTTTCTGGGCTTGATTCATCCTTTCTGGCTTGAGGTTAAGTCCCTGCTGGTGGATGTACTCCTTCATGTTCTTCCACTGGATCCATTGGTCTACCTCCTTAACCTCCCTCCCCACTCTCTGAGCAAAACTTCATCCTTGTT
Organism: Leptodactylus fuscus; assembly: GCF_031893055.1. Classification (NCBI taxonomy): domain Eukaryota; kingdom Metazoa; phylum Chordata; class Amphibia; order Anura; family Leptodactylidae; genus Leptodactylus; species Leptodactylus fuscus. The sequence goes on along the minus strand of NC_134267.1, from coordinate 125,856,160 downwards.
ATTTCTGTATGTTTGCACTGCGGCTAAATCCCTCATAGCCCGTCAGTGGAAGTCTACCCAGCCACCCTCACTCCCCTTTCTCCTTGCCCGTATTAAGGACGTTAAATGCTTGGAGTCCCTTATGGCTTCTCTGAACAATACTGTGGAGAAGTTCCGAGCTGTATGGGCGCTTTGGGATTCCTATTGTTCTACTAATGGTCTCTGATCTCTCATTCCCCCCCCTTCTCTCACTACCCCTCTTTTTCCCCAGTGTTTACAGTCTGTTCCTTAGTCTTCTTTCTCCTCCCTCCTCTGTTTTTGTCACTGATTTGCTGTTATTCTGCCTTTGCGGCTTTATAGACCGGTTTTTGCACTGACTGTTGTCTAATGTTTAGGCAGCTGCCATTTGTACTTATTTCTTTGTTATTTTGTTAAAAATTTCAATAAAAATCACAGTTTAAAAATGATACATACAAATCTCTATCTCACCAAAGCTGGATACACAGATATAAAATGAAACGATCTGATGATATAAAACAGTCCAGTAATTGTGATGAATAGTTATAATACTTAACCGTAGCATTGTAAGACGTTGATATAAAAAACAAACATGGCAGAAGAAAGGTTCCATATTTTTTAACTTGAGAGTACTTGATGTCAACATTTCAATCCATTATTGTTATCTTACGAAGGATCAGAAGAACGGACAGAATGGCAACAGCAGTATAAACATAGCCAATGAGTAAGAACTAAATTGTAGAGTATTATATTTTAAACATTTCCAGAGGGAAATGTCTTTGAGATTGAGTGTGACTGAACTCCTGCTGAACAAGCTACTAAACTCCTTATTTCAACCTTTCACATTTATTTTTCTACTTTGCAGCTACAGTATATTGATTGACGGAACACAACTAATAACTTTATGTTTAAACAGAAAAGCTAAAAGTAGCAAGAAATAAGATTATTCAGACGCAATAATTTTCAACAATCAAATGATAAATCAACAAAATAAAGTGCAAATTTAATCTTTGTAATGTTTTTTTTATTTACAATTGCAAGTCTCTGCTTAATGCAGTTAACTTTAAGCTTCTAGTCAACTAGACTAAAAAGTAAAAGAAAAAAACTATTTACAATACATGTCACAGGGTCTACAATAACACTGGTATAGCTGTATTTGCTGTACAGGGCCATTTAACATATTGGTGGGCCCAGTGCAAAAGGTTCATAAGTGGATCCCCCCCCCCTTCACCACCCACTATTATACCCATCTGAAAGCTGCCAAAAACTGGAATTTTATATGATGACATTCAATGGGTGAAAATGTATTATCTGACTAATGGAACTTTTCTGCCTGTCAGAAAATTTTTATACGTTCATCTCTAGTAATAATCGTTAATGCAATTATTTTAGCAATTATTTTAGCGAATATCAGTAGTGAGGCGATCGGCGTATTTTACTCTATAAAGATCAGGTATGGACAGGACAGGGATAGTGAAAAATTACAAACTTTATTGATGACTTTGTGTATGTGTTGTGTAAGTGTTTGGTGCAATTCTTTGGACGCTGAAACCTCGTCGATGGTAAACGTCTGTGTCACAGTGCCAATAACTTCCTGGTAATGTTCAGAGGGGAATTAAGGAAGAATACCCCTGTGATTAGGCTCAGGGGAGAACAACATTATTCTTCTATGTGACAATCAGAGCGCAAAAGTATAGTATGCTCTCTGAGTGACAGAAGATAGGATAACATGGATAGAAGTCCTCGCTAGCCCGCCCCTTGAAGTCACATACAGATTATATGCAGACAATGTGACTCTGCAGTCTGCAGCTATGCTCCTTCCCCCTCCTTACTCCTTCACGCAGTTGCCAGCAAGAGGGGGAGCACGCTTTAGAGCCCCATACCTCAGGTTCTGTTAGGGCTATGAAGATGACTTTGGATTCATTCCAAAGATGAGAATCTCATCTTTAAAATTACACCAAAATCATCATGATACCAAAATCATCATGAGTGATTTGCTGCTAAAAATGCTGTTAGGAATTGAGATCTACATTGGGATCATCTTTAAAATGAATCCAAGGTTATCTTCATAGAGCAGATGTCCCCAGAGTTTAATATTCCTCTCCTACCACACAGAAATAAAAAAAATACTCACCTCTCTTTGCTTCCCTGCTGTCTCGGTAGCTGCAGGCGCCATGTAAGTGACACCATCACATCATGCCTGCAGCTTCCGTAGAAGGATGGTGAAGCAGGGAGCAGTCAGCTCCCTGCTTCATTATTGTATGCAACTGGGGTAGCCCAGAACGGCTGGACAGCATATACAGGACTGTCTCACTGGTGCAAATGCACTGTTGGCCCTACAGTTAAAGCAGCCCTGGTGCTGTATAAAGTAAGCTACAAATATCAGTATGCCATGACAGCTACATTAACTTCACACCTACATACAGTGGGGCAAAAAAGTATTTAGTCAGTCACCAATAGTGCAAGTTCCACCACTTAAAAAGATGAGAGGCATCTGTAATTTACATCATAGGTAGACCTCAACTATGAGAGACAAAATGAGAAAACAAATCCAGAAAATCACATTGTCTGATTTTGTAAGAATTTATTTGCAAATTATGGTGGAAAATAAGTATTTGGTCAGTAACAAAATTTCATCTCAATACTTTGTTATATATCCTTTGTTGGCAATGACAGAGGTCAAACGTTTTCTGTACACAATGGACTACAATGACTACCGACCCGTAGCACTGACATCCCACCTGATGAAGGTCCTAGAGAGACTGGTCCTGACACACCTACGCCCCCTAGTGAGCTCCGCTCTGGACCCCCTCCAGTTTGCCTACCGGCCGGGCATTAGGGTAGATGACGCCATCATCCACCTTCTTCACAAAGCTCTCTCTCACCTGGAGAAACCAGGGAACACTGTGAGAATAATGTTCTTTGATTTCTCCAGTGCGTTCAACACCATTCAGCCAGAGCTACTGAGGGAGAAGCTGAACCTTGGTGGTGTGGACCATCACCTGTCCAACTGGATCCTAGACTACCTGACAAACTGCCCTCAGTATGTGAGAGCCCAGGACTGTGTGTCTGACACTGTGATCTGTAGTACGGGGGCACCACAAGGTACAGTTCTTGCCCCATTTCTCTTCACACTGTACACTGCTGACTTTAGGCACAACTCCTCCAGCTGTTACTTACAGAAGTACTCCGTTGACTCTGCTATAGTCGGCCTTATCACTGATGGCGACGATAGGGAATACAGAGACTTAAATCGGGATTTTGTTGAATGGTGCCAGCAGAACCAGCTCAGGATTAATGCTGGGAAGACCAAGGAGATGGTGGTGGACTTTAGTAAACGGGGAGGTGCTCCGACCCCGGTGGAGATCCAGGGGACATGCATTGAGATAGTCAGGACCTATAAATATCTGGGTGTGCTCCTCAATAATAAACTAGACTGGGCTGATCACCTGGAGGCGCTGCACAGAAAGGGCCACAGCAGACTCTACCTGCTCAGGAGGCTGAGGGCCTTCGGAGTCCAGGGGACACTTCTTAGGGCCTTCTTCAACTCTGTGGTTGCCTCAGCCATCTTTTTCGGTGTAGCCTGCTGGGGGAGCAGTATATCAACCAGGGACAGAAATAGACTTGACAGGCTGATCAGGAGGGCCAGCTCTGTCCTGGGGAGCCCCTTGGACCCAGTACAGGTGGTGGGTGACAGAAGGATACTGTCTGTGGTGACCTCCATGCGGGAGAACAAATCCCACCCCATGTATGGGACCCTGATGGGACTTGGCAGCACTGTAAGTGACCGTCTGCTTCACCCCAAGTGTGAGAAGGAGCGCTATCGCAAGTCCTTCCTTCCAACCGCGACCAGGCTGTATAATCTACATCAGACCAAGCGAAGATCACTCCGCACAGAGAACTAATGTTCCTAAGCTGCTATGGACCTCTAGTATATCTTTCTCAGCATATGTGTGTCTACTACTTCTGTAATATTTACTGTGTATTACCATGTATCTGTATTACTATGCAGCTGAAACATACTGAAATTTCCCCACTGTGGGACTATTAACCGGTTAAGGACCGCTGGCCGTAAATTTACGGCCAGCAGTCCTGGTCTCTAAGACCAGCCGATAGTAAATTTACGGCCGGTCTTCAGAGACTCACTAGGCAGGGGGTGGGGCGGGGGGAGGGCAGGGGTTAGGTGTTACTGACACCTAACCACCCCCTCAACAACGTTCAGTCGGACTCAGTTCCGACTGAACGTTTTAACCCTTTCGATCGTGCCATGAAACATCACGGTGCGATCGAAAGGGATCCGCCGCAGATTGAAGCTGATCGGCACCCCCCGCGGCGAGATCGGGGGGTGCCGATGTCAGTAAAAGGTAGTCTGGGGTCTGGCCAGTGACCCCAGACTACCGGAGCCCCCACATACCTGGTTGATCCTGCCGACCGATGGAGGAAGTGAGCGATGTGTCTCACTTCCTCTGCAGCTTGCAGGACACGAGCAGGCTCATGTCCTGCTCGTGTCCTGCAAGCTACTATACAGAATCAGTTGATGCTTTCATCAAAGCATCAACTGATTCAAGTGTCCTAAAGGGACAGATGAAAAAGTAAAAAAAAAAAAAAGTTAAAAAAAAATAAAGTGTATGAAAAAAGTAATAAAGTTATAAAGCCCAAAAATCCCTTTTTCTCTATACAAAATGAATTATATAAAAAAAGTACTAAAAATTAATAAAAACAATGCATATTTGGTATCGCCGCGTCCGTAACAACCTGTACAATAAAAGTGAAATAATATTTAATGTATACGGTGTACATCTGAAAAAAAAAACGGAAAAAACCCGCCGGAAGTAATGATTTTTCACCATATCACCTTACAAAATATGCTATAAAAAGTGATCAAAAAATCATATGCACCCCACAATAGTACCAATAAAAAGCGCAGGTTGTCCCGCAAAAAATAAGCCCTCAACCAACACTGTCAACCGAAAAATAAAAATGTTACGCCTCTCAGAAGATGGCGATGCAAAAATCACTGATTTATGTCCCCAAATGTGTTTTTGTTCTGCAGAATTAGTATCGCATAAAAAAATACTATAAATGAGGTATCGCCGTAACCGTACCGACCCGCAGAATAAAGGCTACATGTTACTTATACTGTACGCTGCATGGCGCAAAATTTAAAGGGTACAACTCAATGCCAGGATTGATTTTTTTTTTTTTTTTAAATCCAGCAAGAAAGAGTTAATAAAATGTATTCAGTATGTTGTAGGCACCCAAAAATGGTGTCATTACAAAATACATCACATCCCGCAAACAACAAGCCCTTATATGGCCGCGTCACCAAAAGAATAAAGAAAATATAGCATCTAGCAATGTGAAGACAAAATCACGCAAAATCGCCAAATCATTAGAATACAACTGGCGGCGTCAGGAAGGGAATATATAAGCGGTGTGAGCGAATATCAGTGGACACCCCAGATTTACAGCTTATGAGGGAACAGACACCAGAAGTGACCCCCAAAGTGACCCCCAGAGCAACTCCCCCAATCATAGGAGCTCCTGGGACATAGTAGGGAATTTGGTGTCCCCAATGTCCTCCACACAGCTTATATATTCCCTCTTCGCCATCCGCTGTGCAGTCACGTCTGGGATACTAATACTCACTACACCCCCTGATAAATTCTTTGAGGGGTGCAGTTTTCAAAATGGGGTCACTCCTTTGGGGAATCCACTTTTCTGGTACCTTACAGGCTCTACAAACATGACATGGCGTCCAGATACCAAACATCTGAATCTGTACTCCAAAAGCCTCATCGCGCTCCTTCCCTTCTGCGCCCTGCTGTGTGCCCAAACTGCAGTTTATGACACATGTTTGACACATGTATGACACTGGTGTACCCGGGATAACGGACGTAATGTCATATGTGGGAATAAACTGATATTAGGGCACAGCCGGACACAGAAGGGAAGAAGGGTTATTGGGTTTTTGGAGCCCAGACGGTTTGGTTTTTGGATGCCATGACACCTTTGCAGAGCTGAAACGCCAGTAAAGTGGAATCCCCTGATATGTGACCTTATTTTGGAAACTACACCCCTGAAGGATTTATCCAGGGGTACAGAGAGCATTTTTAGCCCCCAAGTTTTGCTATAACTTATTATCCATAAATGAATACGCAGATGATTGTGAGAACTGAAAATGACCATTTTTCCAGGAATCCGTCATTTCAGTGCGTAATATGTTGTGCCCGCCTTGTATCAGAGATGAACGCTCTGAAAGCTGTTGTGCCCGGGATACCCGCTTACCAGTTTTTGGAGTGCTCTGCTGACATAAGTCGGGCACAACATATCGGGTACTGAAATGGCGAATCTCTGGAAATTTTTCATTTTTAACTTCTCATTATCAGTTGCGATTTCATTTCTGGAAACTAAATAAATGCAACACTCAAGGGTTAAAAATTCTCGCTACGCCATTTGATAAATCCCATCAGTGGGCTAGTGTCCAAAATAGGGTGACATGTCTGCAGATTCCACTTTATTGACAATTCAGGGGCTTTGCAAAAGTGACGTCCAAAAACCAAACTGTGCTCCAGAAACCAAAATAGCGCTCCTTCCCTTCTGCGCCCTGCTGTGTGCCCAAACTACAGTTTATGCAACATGTATGACACTGGTGTACCCGGGATAACGTACGTAATGTCATATGTGGGTATAAACTGATATTAGGGCACAGACGGACACAGAAGGGTTATTGGGTTTTTTGGAGCACAGATGGTTTGGTTTTTGGATGCCATGACACTTTTGCAGAGACCCTAAACTTGCCCCTACAAAATGGGGTTTACAGTTACCTCCAGGTCTCTCCAAAAGGAACATGGCCCCCAGAAAGTCCCTCTAAATCTGTACCCCAAAAGCTAAAAAGCGCAGTGCTCCTTCCCTTCTGAGCCCTGCTGTGTGCCCAAGCAGCAGTTTACACCCACATATATCATTTTTTGCCCCTCGGGATGGCCCCTTAATAGTTTTAGGAGTGCAGGTCTCTGACGACACAAAGTGGGTGCAACGTATTGGGCACCGAAATGGCATATTTCTTTCAAAATTTCAATTTTCATTTTGGACATTAATTTTTTGGAAGCATTTTAGGCACAAAATGATAATACCCCTTGATTCATTCCTTGACAGGTGTAGTTTATAAAATGGGGTCACTTTTGAGGGGTTTCCATTGTATTGGTACTTTAGGGGCTCAGCAAATGTGACATGGCACGAGAAAACTATTCCAGCCACATCTGCCCTCCAAAATCCAAATAGCGCTCTTTCCATTCTGAGCCCCATCATGTACCCATACAGCAGATTATGGCCACATATGGGGTATTACCGTGTTCAGGAGAAATTGTGTAACAAATTGTGGGGGGCTTTTAATTCTTTAACTACTTGCAAAATTAAAAATATGGCGCTAAATGGATGATTCATTGTGAAAAAAAAGTAATTTTTCATTTTTACGTCCCAATGTTAATAAAATCTGTGAAACAGCTGTGAGGCCAAAATGCTCACCAAACCCCTAGATAAATTCTATGAGGGGTGTAGTTTCCAAAATGGGGTCACTTTTAGGGGGTTTCCACTATATTGATACTTTAGGGGCTCTGCAAATGCGACATGGGACTTGAAAAATATTCCAGCAAAATCTGTCCTTCAAAAGCCAAATAGCCCTCTTTCCATTCTGAGCCCCGCCATGTTCCCATACAGCAGATTATGGCCACATATGGGGCATTTCTGTGTTCAGGAGAAATTGTTTAACGAACTTTATGGAGCTTTTTCCCCTTTATCCTCTTGTGAAAATGAAAAATGTGGGGCTAAATTGACAGTTTATTGGAAAAAAAGTAATTTTTCATTTTCATGGCCCAATGTTAATAAAATCTGTGAAACAGCTGTAGGGTCAAAATGCTCACTCTACCCTTTGATATGTTCTGTGGGGGGTGTAGTTTCCCAAATGGGGTCACTTTTAGGGGGTTTCCACTGTATTGGTACTCTAGGGGCTCTGTTAATGCGACATGGCACCTAAAATTATTCCAGCAAAATCTGCCATCCAAAAGCCAAATAGCGCTCTTTCCATTCCAAGCCCCGCCATGTCCCCATACAGCAGAATATGGCCACACATGGGGTATTGCCGTGTTCAGGAGAAATTGTTTAACAAACTGTGGGGGGACTTTTTCTCCTTTAACCCCTTGTGAAAATTAAAACTTTGGGGATAAAGTGACATTTTAGTAATTTTTCATTTACACATCCCAATGTTAGTAAAATCTGTGAAACAACTGTAGGGTCAAAATGCTGACTATACCCCTTGATGAATTCTGTGAGGGGTGTAGATTCTAAAATGGGGTCACTTTTGGAGGGTTTCCATTGTTTTGGTACTCTAGGGGCTCTGCAAATGAGGCATGATGCCTGAAAATTATTCCAGCAAAATCTGCTGTTCACACCCCCAGTGTCGCTCCTTCCCTTCCATGCACTGCCGTGTACCCAAAAAATCAGTTTACGCCCACATGTGGGGTATTTCTGTGTACGGGAGAAATTGCATAACAAAATGTGAGATGCATTTTCTCCTTTAACCCTTTGTGAATGTGTTAATTTTAGGTCTAAATGAATGTATTAATGAAAAAAAATGAAATGTCTAAATTTCACTTCCATATTATGTTTATTCTTATGAAAAACTTAAAGGGTTAACAAACATCCCAAATGCTGTTTTGAATAATTTGAGGGGTGTAGTTTTGAAAATGGGGTGATTTATGGGGGTTCTATTATACAGGCCTTTATAATTCCTTACAGAACTGAAGCGGTCCCTAAAAAATTGGTTTGGAGAATTTTCTAGCAAATCTAGAAAATCGCTGTTACACTTGTAAGCCTTGCAACGTCCAAAATAAATAAAAAGACAATCAAAAGATGATGCCGATATAAAGCAGAGATATGGGAGATAATATTTATTCATGTATTTGGGTGGTATGACTATCTGCCTGAAAAGCAGAGAATTTCACATTTTGAAAATTGCAATTTTTTCCAAATTTCCATCAAATTTCCTAGTTTTTTTTATAAATAAATACAAAAATATTGATTAATATTTACCACTAACATGAAGTATAATGTGTTACGAAAAAAACAGTCTCAAAATCATTTGTGTAAGTTAAACCGTCTCAAAGTTATTGCCATTTAAAGTGACACATGTCAGTTTTGAAAAAAAAGGCCTGGTCTTTAACATACTTTTGGGCCTGGTCCTTAACCGGTTAAAGGATTATCTTATCTTATCTTAAGTCTTCACAAGGTTGGCACACACTGTTGTTGGTATGTTGGCCCATTCCTCCATGCAGATCTCCTCTAGAGCAGTGATGTTTTGGGGCTGTCGCTTGGCAACACGGACTTTCAACTCCCTCCAAAGGTTTTCTATAGGGTTGAGATCTGGAGACTGGCTAGGCCACTCCAGGACCTTGAAATGCTACTTACAAAGCCACTCCTTCGTTGCCCTGGCGGTGTGCTTTGGATCATTGTCATGTTGAAAGACCCAGCCACATTTCATCTTCAATGCCCTTGCTGATGGAAGGAGGTTTGCACTCAAAATCTCACGATACATGGCCCCATTCATTCTTTCATGTACCTGGATCAGTCGTCCTGGCCCCTTTGCAGAGAAACAGCCCCAAAGCATGATGTTTCCACCCCTATGCTTTACAGTAGGTATGGTGTTTGATGGATGTAACTCAGTATTCTTTTTCCTCCAAACACGAAAAGTTGTGTTTCTACCAAACAGTTCCAGTTTGGTTTCATCAGACCATAGGACATTCTCCCAATACTCTTCTGGATCATCCAAATGCTCTCTAGCAAACTTCAGATGAGCCCGGACATGTACTGGCTTAAGCAGTGGGACATGTCTGGCACTGCAGGATCTGAGTCACTGGCGGTGTAGTGTGTTACTAATGGTAGGCTTTGTTACATTGGTCCCAGCTCTCTGCAGTTCATTCACTATGTCCCCCCGCGTGGTTCTGGGATTTTTGCTCACCGTTCTTGTGATCATTTTGACCCCATGGGGTGAGATTTTGCGTGGAGCCCCAGATTGAGGGAGATTATCAGTGGTCTTGTATGTCTTCCATTTTCTAATTATTGCTCCCACAGTTGATTTCTTCAATCCAAGCTGGTTGCCTATTGCAGATTCAGTCTTCCCAGCCTGGTGCAGGGCTACAATTTTGTTTCTGGTGTCCTTTGACAGCTCTTTGGTCTTCACCATAGTGGAGTTTGGAGTCTGACTGTTTGAGGGTGTGCACAGGTGTCTTTTTATACTGATAACAAGTTTAAACAGGTGCCATTACTACAGGTAATGAGTGGAGGAAAGAGGAGACTCTTAAAGAAGAAGTTACAGGTCTGTGAGAGCCAGAAATCTTGATTGTTTGTAGGTGACCAAATACTTATTTTCCACCATAATTTGCAAATAAATTCTTACAAAATCAGACAATGTGATTTTCTGGATTTTTTTTCTCATTTTGTCTCTCATAGTTGAGGTCTACCTATGATGTAAATTACAGACGCCTCTCATCTTTTTAAGTGGTGGAACTTGCACTATTGGTGACTGACTAAATACTTTTTTGCCCCACTGTATATCTTTCTGTTCCTCAGGTCCGATGGAGGAAAAATGGAAAAATGGACACAATTGGCTCCTTTCTATGATGGACATGAACAAGGGAATACATGGACTATAATGGGGCCCAATGGTGTCTTTATATACTAAAATACCAGTTCAAAGAAATCAGGCTTCCAGGCTTCTATACATTTAGCAATAGCCAGACGAATTTGGGTTATAAGTAGAATTGAAATAACTAATTATGGTTATGGTATCTTACAATACCATATATATATATATATATATATATATATATATATATATATATATATATATACACTCACCGGCCACTTTATTAGGTACACCATGCTAGTAACGGGTTGGACCCCCTTTTGCCTTCAGAACTGCCTCAATTCTTCGTGGCATAGATTCAACAAGGTGCTGGAAGCATTCCTCAGAGATTTTGGTCCATATTGACATGATGGCATCACACAGTTGCCGCAGATTTGTCGGCTGCACATCCATGATGCGAATCTCCCGTTCCACCACATCCCAAAGATGCTCTATTGGATTGAGATCTGGTGACTGTGGAGGCCATTGGAGTACAGTGAACTCATTGTCATGTTCAAGAAACCAGTCTGAGATGATTCCAGCTTTATGACATGGCGCATTATCCTGCTGAAAGTAGCCATCAGATGTTGGGTACATTGTGGTCATAAAGGGATGGACATGGTCAGCAACAATACTCAGGTAGGCTTTGGCGTTGCAACGATGCTCAATTGGTACCAAGGGGCCCAAAGAGTGCCAAGAAAATATTCCCCACACCATGACACCACCACCACCAGCCTGAACCGTTGATACAAGGCAGGATGGATCCATGCTTTCATGTTGTTGACGCCAAATTCTGACCCTACCATCCGAATGTCGCAGCAGAAATCGAGACTCATCAGACCAGGCAACGTTTTTCCAATCTTCAATTGTCCAATTTCGATGAGCTTGTGCAAATTGTAGCCTCAGTTTCCTGTTCTTAGTTGAAAGGAGTGGCACCCGGTGTGGTCTTCTGCTGCTGTAGCCCATCTGCCTCAAAGTTCGACGTACTGTGCGTTCAGAGATGCTCTTCTGGCTACCTTGGTTGTAATGGGTGGCTATTTGAGTCACTGTTGCCTTTCTATCAGCTCGAACCAGTCTGGCCATTCTCCTCTGACCTCTGGCATTAACAATGCATTTCCGCCCACAGAACTGCCGCTCACTGGATGTTTTTTCTTTTTCGGACCATTCTCTGTAAACCCTAGAGATGGTTGTGCGTGAAAATCCCAGTAGATCAGCAGTTTCTGAAATACTCAGACCAGCCCTTCTGGCACCAACAACCATGCCACGTTCAAAGGCACTCAAATCACCTTTCTTCCCCATACTGATGCTCGGTTTGAACTGCAGGAGATTGTCTTGACCATGTCTACATGCCTAAATGCACTGAGTTGCCGCCATGTGATTGGCTGATTAGAAATTAAGTGTTAACGAGCAGTTGGACAGGTGTGCCTAATAAAGTGGCCGGTGAGTGTATATATATATATATATATATATAGCTGGTCAGGTAATGGAGGGGGTGTACATCTCACCCAGACTACTCAGGTGGGTGAGATGAGAAAACTCCAGGAATGTTTGTTCTCAGCAAACAAGTTTCGTCTGCTGAGCATTTTTGTAAATGCTAAGTACTGGGCTGGATTTTTAGGAACGACAGGTAGGATTGGTAGTGGGACCTGTCATTCCACCCCCCTCCAGTCAACACTTTGGGGATGTTCCGGCAGCAACTCAGCTGTTGAGAGTCTCCTCGTCAAGGAGGCTTAAGAAGCCAGCTCCAGCAGCAACACTTTGGCAGACTTTGGCTGGAGAGCTGACACAGAGGTCATATTTTTGGGAGCAGTGTCCTGAATGATTCTTTTTGGATTTCTGTTATTCTAGGTGAGGTAACCTATTCTTATGTTTAGTTAGAGCCTAGCCGGGGAGGTATTTATTTTTGTATGGTTTCCTTTGTTGCTGCACTATATTTTTGAGTGAAAATAAACTCTACCTTTGTTTTGGACTGAAGAAACTGGACTGACTATATATATATATATATATATATATATATATATATATATATATATATTAATTAAAGATGATTAGATCTTATTGATCAGATATCCTAAATGGATATGCACTTGTCCTGTAAAGATGGAGATGGGGTCTTCTCAATCATTGAACCTAGTGGATTGATATACTCCAGTCCAACACTGATCCAGTGGATAAATCATGAGTATGGAAAACATCTTGGGAGTTTGGAAAATAAGTAACTTTACAGAGTAGAAAATGCCTGTGGTGCAAATCACACAAACCATTAAAAATAAAACAAACCCTTCAACATGCAGCATGTTTATTTTGTCATATTATGCATAATGCAGTTAGGTGTAGCTCACTGTATACGATACATTTGTTACTGTAACAGGAAGGAGCTTGAAGTTACATAAAGGGATCAAAGTTCTTCAATACTGAGCTTTACAGGATCTAAATAAGATACCTCAATAATGTATTTATATGGTAATCCACATCAGAATACATACAGTAAATGCCATAAAAATAATACATATAAAAAATATCAATGAAAAAAAGATAACCCATTTTTCTGTGTCAACATGTTTCCCCGGTTTTATGTTAACATTCATCATACACATGACAACAATATCCTAAATTCAATAGAGCACTTTGCAGTATCAATGAAAGTAGAAATTTGCATTATTTAGTAAGCATGGCAGTTTCTGAAAATGTAAAAGAAATATGTGAGATCACGACCTGAGAGTAACATCATATGCTGTATATAGGATTGGGTAAACTGCTTCAAATCAAAGAAGGATTGTCACAGCATTGTGAAAAAGAATTGTTCCCTCTTATTGTCATGCTTAAAAAGGTTTTCTGGGCAAAAAAAAGGTTAATTAGTACAATTCATAGGTTAATAAGTGCAACCAAATACCTTTAGCAGTTTTTTAAGTGATCTCTAGGTTTCTCTGGTAGCTCCTGCATTTGTTTACATAGATTCTGTTTTCCTACAACTACCATGATGCATTGTGCTTCACTGAGAATGTAAGTGTAAGCGCTGACTTACACCACCACCCCCTCTCACTCCCTTCCCCTCCCTCTCTCACTCCCTCACACCTCCTCCTTGTTTTCCTAAGTTGCCCACCCACTACTAGCCTTCCCCAACTAACTAACTCAGATCACCTTCCACCCGATCATATTTACTCATCTTGCTGTCCGGATCTTCTGGGCACAGGAGATCACTTCACCTCTTTTTGTGCCTGCACAATAGAGTTAGAGTGCCAACATGCGCTGCAGCGTGTACTGGTGTCCTGTGCCAAGAATATCTAGGCAGAAATACAGGCATTATGAGGTATAGGGGGTTAGTATAGGTGACATTCTGTTTCCAGAAATGGTAAACAAAACATCACCGGAAAATCTGAAAAATGTGCCTTGGGTGGTCACTCTTTTCCTATTGAGAGATGTTCTCTGCTTCTCATTGTATACAGTGTCTGCGTGAAATGCTGTATATATATATATACAGTATATATATCCTGAGACCAAAAGCAAGTTTCTACATTTTATAATGCCAGAGATAAAGCCATCTGAAGTTACCCTCTTTATCCTCTTCATTTCACACAGTCTGTATACAATGAGAAGCAGGGAGCATGTCTCAAAGAGAAACAAGGGAAAGAGTGGAAAATGCTGAATTTCACAGAGCAGAGCAAAAATTTATTAATAAAATATATTACAAAATGTACAAATGCCAGAAAAACAAGAGCTGTCCAAAAGTTTAATTACACTTTAATTATGGGCTACTTCTCATTATTGACTGTCAGTTTGGTTGTAACCAGATGGCCAGAAATAAGAAATAGTATATATATGTCTGAAAAGCAGAGCATTTCACTTTTTGAAAATTGCTAAATGTAAAAAAAAATTCTATAGTTTTATAAAATAAAAACAAAAAAATATCGATCAATGTTTAGCGCTAACATCAAATACAATGTGTTATGAAAAAACAATCTCATAGTCAATAAAAATAAGAACTGTGTCCTTAAGGAGTTAAAAGGGCATATTGCAATGAAACAGTTACCAGTGGACCTCTTTTGTCTTGTATTATGAATTATCATTCAAGAACTTACAAAAAATTATACTTGAAAAAACTAAATATGCTATTTACATATTTGTCGTGACACACCTCTGTTCTGACTTCCTTGGTTTCTACTGCAACTAATCTCATCTCATGACGTCATCAGAAGACACGACAATAACTAGGAGCTCCATTACCGGGGATCAAATTGTGCTGCTATGACAACTGGAAATACAGGATGACATTATCAGACGGTGGGTTATCTTTTTTTTCCCCTACATCACTTTAATTACGAGTTTCAGTAGTATACATACTGTGTGACTGATTGTCAGATACAGCTAATAAATCTATATATACTGCCACTCTTCAAAACACAGTCCTAACTATTATGCTTAATAACATCAGCAATGTACAACATAAATTGAAACTACAAAGGTTAAATCTAGCAGTAACATACAGTGTAGGGGAGGTGGTAACTGCTAGACACAGTAATTTGAGTATTATATTTTATATAGTACATTCTAAAGAGGACCTTTCATGTTCTCATGAAAGTGCGGTATTATATACTGCTAGAATATACTGAATTCAACACACTGTGGGCTTTCCCAGAATGTGCCCCATGCAGAGGAGATATCGGTGCTGTTAGTTTCGGCACCGATATCTCCCCACTGTCAGAAGGGTGTTCCTCAGAGCTCAGCGTCATCGCTGGTCTGTGAGGAACGCCCCTCAGCATGGTTGCTTTAGCCATAAGTGCCACATTGCAACTGCATTGGGCCCTATGGTTGCGGGGCCCCCCTTCAGCCACCCTGGATCGAGCAGGACAGGCCCACAATTCAGGTGCTCTCCCGCTGTTCCAGATGGCAAGCAGTGATTTCACTTTTGTCTGTGTCCTTAGGACACATATAGAAGTTGAATACATAGTGGAGCCCCCCCAGTACATAGCTACAGTATATTAGAGTACTATTGGGGAGGGGGCGTTCATCACAGACCAGTGATGAAACTAACGGCACCAATATCTCCGCCACCGGGACACATACAGGGAAAGCCAACAGTGCGTATATAAAAATGCACTTTCATGAGGACATGAAAGGTGCTCTTTAAAGATCTGATAACTGCACAAAAATGAGGCTTCTTTTTTCATATAGCTAAGATCTAAATCAATTTAGTTCTATTTTCCACTTCACTACTATCTAATGATATTATTTTTGTCACTTAATTTTCATCCAGCTTAAGCAGCCGGGTAATTAGTAGCCTAATGTATCTGTACATAGCTGCATTGTATCAGGATTCCACTTGTTACAGTGACTGATGCAATCTACTTTATTGTTTGATATACTTTTATCCACTTTACTGTCATTGCTAAAAGGTACATAATACCATCAATCTCCATCTACGTTGAATCCCCAACCATTATTAAGTCACCCAATTCTACAGTACATTTTTCATTTAATTGTACATTACATTTTATATTAACTGTATTGTTTAAAATAAAAAGGTGTTTGATTTCTTTTTCCCATTTTGCTTTAAATAGTTCAGTAAAGGTGACTAAATGTCACCGTTACAATCTTGTAAATGCAGAGTAAAAATTATTAGCGCTCACTATGTGTTACTATTCAACAAAAGTACATTGGTAGAGTTCAGCATGTTAGGAACACAATCTCTATCTGGTCTACATTTCCAATAATAGTTTGTGCAAGGCCAGCACCATCACCCAGCAAACCCAAGCAGGGTGCGGGGCCCAGAAAGTCTGGGTGGGCCCATTCAGTTTCTGCAATGAGTCTTTCCAGCAATACAAATGGAAGTACTTATTGCATTGCATTGAGTCTGAGGAGCTACAAGTGGTAAGTGAGTGCAAAATTTGCAATTACCACTCACTTCCTGCAATGGGGGGGTCAGAGCGGTTGCTAGCGGGGGGCAGTGGCCGCGGACCTACTGATTCTGTGAAGTTACTTCTTTTAATTAGATTGGTGGACATCAATCTAGGTAAAAGGCATACTAATGCTCTCTTATCTTATAAACTGTATGCCACTTCAGGCTTGCCGTTTACAAGATGCAGATAGGACAGACAAGAAGTCTGCTTCTCGTCATAAGTGGGTGCAAATGTCCTATTTGTGAACATGGAGCATTGTACTTTATAGGGGAGTTATATGGGGGCATAAGGAGGCTATTGTACTGTTTGGAGGTATAAAGAACCAGTGAACTGTATATGGGTATAATGTGTCATTATAAACTGTCTACCAGTCTATTATTCTACTGGTAGAATAAAAAAACATTTATTCGTATTCAGTAGTTGGTAGAACCCAGCAGATGCTTCCTTACGGATGGTATGGATCGACACAATACTCCCAGATGCCTGTTAAAGCTCCTGGTGTATGTGAGCCATCAGTTGAGTGCGGTTCTTCCAAATTTCTCTGGCCAGCATCCGTCGGTTTCTATCTCCCAATTTCGGGGGTCTGCTGACTCGGGGCACATTCTGACAATCACCGTTCACCTTCCACTTCATAATCACATAGGCCGCTGTTGATTTTGGTAATTCATTTTGCTTGCTATGTCCCTTAAGGATTGACCATTTGTGTGGTACCCGACAATTACCCCTTTCTCGAAATTGAACAACTCTGCACTTTGTGGCATCTTGCATTCGACTAATGCCAATGCTGTTTCCTACACGATATTTAAGGGCAGAAGGCGTGACGTACATCACAACCGCAGATATCTTCCTGGCGCCCTTAGTGGCTGCCTCGATACAGGGCTCCAAGCTGGGAGCAATCTCTATCTTTCCTTTCTCACTCTTTTCCTCTATATCTTCAAGAATCGTGTAACTAAGCAATCTAGCATTATGAATTAGCAACTATAAAATCGAATGGAAGACCCTGTGGAGTATTTTGTTTCTATTGTAAAGCATGGACAATGACAAGACCTGGTTCAGCTGGTTTCCACATGTGCCTGTTACCATCCCCCCAGCTAGGACAGAATGGCTCACCATGCGGCAAGGAGGAGAAACCTACATGGAAATGCGGACTTCTTCCTTCAAGGAGATGATTTTTGGAGTCTGTTGCTGGTGTGTGAAGATGCTACAGCTGACTGGTATTTCTTTCTATTACTGTGGACATGTGGGACTCTGTTACAGCCTGGGAACCATCACCCACCTACCCCCAGGAGTTATGGAAGCTTGGCAAGAGAGCAGCACCCTGTCTACCTGGATGGCTTCAGACTTCTTTGGGGAAGTAGAACACAGTGGTAAGGAGGAGGAGGAGGGCTTGTGATGAAGGACATTTGGGGCATTTTTTGTGGTTAATGGACAATAGCGCTGATACAAGATACCAAACTATCAGCTGTGAGCAGGAGATCTCACCACCTACCAAAGGAACTGCCACATGTTATCATGATAGCTGCATATGTCCCCCACCTCTGCAAAAATGTTTTCTGCTTGTTATATCCACATACTGTGACCCCTCCTCATGTCCTCCAACCACGGTCGGGCTGTATTATTATTATTAACAACACTCCACACAGAGAACTAAATGATCCTGCAGTGTGTCTGTGTTTCTTTCCTTTTTAGTTGCTCTGATTCCTAGGATTTCTCTATCTGCCATGAGCTTGTATGTGTTTCTCTCTTGTTATATACTACTGTACCATCTATGAAACTGTATCACTGAAATTTCCCCATTGTGGGACTATTAAAGGATTATCTTATCTTATCTTCATTTGCATGGGTGTCCAAATACTTATTGGTAGACATTGTACATGTGAGGGCAGGTCAATTATAGCTGCAGATTTCACCCATGGCTTTCAATCTTTGCAATGCCACAGAATTCCAGCAGGTGACCATTGCAAAACTAACCAATTAAGGGTATTTTTTTATTTATTTTGCTTCGGTACATTTTAGAGGAAAACACTGTGGCCACGTGAGTTGTGCCAGAAAGAGGTCCACTGAAGATATACACTCACCGGCCACTTTATTAGGTACACCATGCTAGTAACGGGTTGGACCCCCTTTTGCCTTCAGAACTGCCTCAATTCTTCGTGGCATAGATTCAACAAGGTGCTGGAAGCATTCCTCAGAGATTTTGGTCCATATTGACATGATGGCATCACACAGTTGCCGCAGATTTGTCGGCTGCACATCTATGATGCGAATCTCCCGTTCCACCACATCCCAAAGATGCTCTATTGGATTGAGATCTGGTGACTGTGGAGGCCATTGGAGTACAGTGAACTCATTGTCATGTTCAAGAAACCAGTCTGAGATGATTCCAGCTTTATGACATGGCATTGCATTATCCTGCTGAAAGTAGCCATCAGATGTTGGGTACATTGTGGTCATAAAGGGATGGACATGGTCAGCAACAATACTCAGGTAGGCTTTGGCGTTGCAACGATGCTCAATTGGTACCAAGGGGCCCAAAGAGTGCCAAGAAAATATTCCCCACACCATGACACCACCACCACCAGCCTGAACCGTTGATACAAGGCAGGATGGATCCATGCTTTCATGTTGTTGACGCCAAATTCTGACCCTACCATCCGAATGTCGCAGCAGAAATCGAGACTCATCAGACCAGGCAACGTTTTTCCAATCTTCAATTGTCCAATTTCGATGAGCTTGTGCAAATTGTAGCCTCAGTTTCCTGTTCTTAGCTGAAAGGAGTGGCACCCGGTGTGGTCTTCTGCTGCTGTAGCCCATCTGCCTCAAAGTTCAACGTACTGTGCGTTCAGAGATGCTCTTCTGGCTACCTTGGTTGTAACGGGTGGCTATTTGAGTCACTGTTGCCTTTCTAGCAGCTCGAACCAGTCTGGCTATTCTCCTCTGACCTCTGGCATCAACAACGCATTTCCGCCCACAGAACTGCCGCTCACTGGATGTTTTTTCTTTTTCGGTCCATTCTCTGTAAACCCTAGAGATGGTTGTGCGTGAAAATCCCAGTAGATCAGCAGTTTCTGAAATACTCAGACCAGCCCTTCTGGCACCAACAACCATGCCACGTTCAAAGGCACTCAAATCACCTTTCTTCCCCATACTGATGCTCGGTTTGAACTGCAGGAGATTGTCTTGACCATGTCTACATGCCTAAATGCACGGAGTTGCCGCCATGTGATTGGCTGATTAGAAATTAAGTGTTAACGAGCAGTTGGACAGGTGTACCTAATAAAGTGGCCGGTGAGTGTATCTTCCAATGGCCCACACAGGCCTGAAGCTGGACCTGGGTTTATGGGAAGCGCAAGGATGCCTGTGGTTTATCATTCAGGGACATAGACATATCATGGCTTCAACCTGTGCAGCTGCACAGGGGTCCAGTAAATAAGAGGGGCCTATCAGCTTAACAGTAGCTTCAGACTGTCTATTAAATTTTAGGTAAATGTCTAAGTGAATAAACGTCATGGCTAACAATTACTGGTAGATTGTTAGATAGATAATAGGGTGCTCTACACTGAGATATTGCAAAACAAGGGGCCCATAACCGTTCTTGCTTTCAGCTGTCTCTGGCAGCCCTTGGGCAAAGAAATAGTTTAAGGATTAGTTCACATGTAAATAATGTGTGGCTTATTTTGGCACCGGAAAAAAACGCTTCCTAATTAGGAAGCATTTTTTGGACCTTGGCACACTTTTTGTGGAGCATTTTTTTTTTAAAAAAAAAAACCCGCTTCCAGGCGGTTTTCCCATCCTTTAAGAGAACAGTCCTCCTTGTCCCCGTGTGAACTAGACCAAAGAAAGATATGAAGTTGAAAGCTCTTTCAGACATACGTTTAGAAAAACGTTTTGAAAAACATTTTTCTGCAGAGCCCTAAAGAAGAAACATACGAAACATATCTCAGAAAAATGACTTATTGATGGAAATGAATATACTTGTACTATGACATGCCTACATCCCTATTGTCTTGAATGTTACTTATATGAGTATATAGCTGAAAAAGGACATTGTATAAAAATAAATAGCTGCAAAAAAGGCCACATTTACCTGGTGCCAGATGAAACCATTGTTCTTTGCAGACAGGAGACAGGCCCATGTAATACATGGTGAATAATGCTGGTGAAGCAACCACTTGTACTCCAATAATTCATGAGGGGGGTGGATGCCAGCATTTGGACATAATAAAGCTTGTATAAGGTGCTGGTCACAAGATAATACGAGGTGGACAATGTCAAAAAACGGCCTATTAGTCAGACC
This sequence comes from Leptodactylus fuscus, assembly GCF_031893055.1. Lineage (NCBI taxonomy): Eukaryota > Metazoa > Chordata > Amphibia > Anura > Leptodactylidae > Leptodactylus > Leptodactylus fuscus. The sequence goes on along the minus strand of NC_134267.1, from coordinate 125,835,291 downwards.
CATGCTATTAGATCCGCCGGGCTGTCCCCACTAGTACCAGCACCCCTCTGCACTGCCCTCCTGTTTTCCTCATATATTACAGGGGCCTGGCTGAGTTCCGTATGGTTTCATCTGATATGAGGTAAATGTGCTCTTTTCCCAGTGATATGTCACTTATAGGAATATGCACTGTTTGCAGCAAAACAATAAAAACAATTGAAACAGAAAGTTCTTTTAGACAGCTTTGTAAATCTGCTTCACTAAACTTTATTCAAACATGAATTATTCAGTCTAAAAACTGAATTGACTGAAACATAAAACTTTTACTGGTTATCATGTAAAAAGTATATCAAAAAGAATACCATTCCAGACAATGTATATTGGTAAAGGCCCAAGAGTGCTGTCATGGGCTTGTATAAAAATGGGGCTATTAATTCAAAGGGACAGTTGTGTGCTAGGAGAGTCCATATTGTTTATATCACGTCGCCTGCAAACTGCTATACTATTGTTTGAGTGCAGAGTAATAGGCTGCAATGTGAATAATGAATGACTGTCCCCAGACTCCCCTGTCTCACTTCTTACAATGTTGTAAGGTAATTTTTCGGAAAAGAACACAGTGGCTATAGTAAAATAAGCTACACCATCGTTTCCCTAGCTATAACTGACAGCTACATAAGATTAGGGGTCTTATATACCACCTAAAGCCACATATTGTGTTGTGCTGAATACTCAAGGGCTATCAGACACATGTGCTATTGTGGACGCGGGTAACATGTAAATCTGACCGGCCTTGTTAATAAGATAGCGGCAACTAATCAACTCCTAGTTCAGCACAAAGCTATAACTGAATATAGGCCTGTCTAAATTCCCATAGGGTAATCCTATCCAACGCGTTTCAGCATAAGGTGTAATGCGTCATCAGGAGAATAGAGGGGACAGAAAAAGGACAGGGAGCATAGGCAACCACCGTCTAGTGACACTGCCTGATATGTGCTTCACTGTGTTGGCAGTTTGACCTATGCAGCTGGCATGCAACTGAAGTATAAATAGCCTTCAGCTCCACCCAGAAAGGGCAATGAAACGGCGTACCAGGATGTCATCTAAATTTGTCATCACCAAAAGTAAGCATATATGTCTGGAAAAAGGATAAGGTAAGTTACTGAATCATAGATGGGACCACTGTATGGAGACTTACAGGATGAAGAGGATCATGATGACATAGAAAGCCATGGCATCCCTGTAAGAGAGTGAAACAGCCCCTGTGTAGTGAATGTGCCTGTTTCTGTAATTAAGTTTGTGTTTTCATAATCTGACATTTTGTTGTTTGACCACAAGAGGATGCTGTTGCAAGATCTTAAGACAAAGGGAAAAGGCTGTATGCCCCTGGAGGATTGATGTGTAGACCCTGTTCAGAGGAGGTGTTTTTGAGCCATTTTGAGACAGTGTGTGCTTGAATCTGAAGCAGAGGAGAGTTCTGTGGAGATATCTCTGTGCGGAGAGGCTCCTTGGAGGGAGAAGCCACAGCAAGCATAGCTGAGAATTCGAGACTTTCAGAGTTTGTCCAGACACCATCCTAAGGAGAATATTACTGTCAGAGACTTGGCTGAGAAGTGACACTGTCAGTGAGACCGCATGCTGTCCGAGGAGCCCTTCTTCAAACTGTTGCTAACAGAGACTAAAAGGTACCCAACAGAAGTAAATGTGCACGCACCACACTGCAAGTTTGGCGCCAGATTGCTTGGGACTGAGTAAGAGCCTGTAGTTAGCTAGTTAGGTATAATCATCACCCCAGGCTGCAATATTGGTGAACTATCTACCTGTCTGGTAGAAGGACTAAGTCACAGAGGATTTCTACAGAGTCGTATCTCTCAGAAAGGGACTTTTAAGGAAGTCTGGGAGCAACATTTAGTTTAACTTTACACTGTTTGGCTTGCAAGCTAACCAACTATTATGCTTGCTTAGTTGTACTTGGTTTGGGGGGGAATTAGTAGTATTGTGATAAGATTGTAAACTTTGGTGTTATACCGCCGGTGCCTGTGTCACACACACTGAATTGTTCCTGTGTAATAGGGTAATAACAGGTAACAGGCAGCTGCATAGGCGCAGCCTGCAGGTAGGTAAAAGCTTGGAGTATATTGAAGGCCACATTAGTGGGCACCGTGCTGAATAACACCAAGGTCCCAGTTTCTAGGCTGTGTGACTGTAATACCTGGGAGTGTTCTTTTGGGGAAAAGAGAGGTTAACTACACTAAGTAAAATCCTATCTTGGTTGAATTGAATTGGACTCACTTCCTTTGTTCGTGACTTCGCTGTATCCTGGGGAGCCCACCTCGGTACACGGCTTACATCCCCATGACAGGCACATACATAAGTGTCTATATAATGTAGGAGGAGGGTCAGCTATTATAACAAGTGCAAATGCATAAGGAATTGCAAATTGTACTAGCATTACCCACCGCTTCCATTTCTCCCTCACCCAAAATGTGATTGGGAGGCTACATAGTCTACTAAATGGTAAAAATAGCAGTACCAAACCAGTAATGGACAGACAACATCCGAGGGTACAGCATACATACATACATATAATAAAAGTGTCAGTGTGAATTTACAAGCGCTGACTACTCCAATTTTTGGTTCTCGCTGCCCGTTCTTGCATTCCGCAGTACTGGAGGCAAGTAGAACCTCTCACTCTCCCCCTCTGGATTTTAAAGGTCAGTGAGATTACCTCATTTCCTTCTTGCATGAGAGGGTTGAAGACTTTAATAAAACCTGGTTCTACTGGTTGGAATTGCAACGCCCTGGCATGTATCGGACACTTCTTCGCTCTGGGTCTTCCTCTTAGGCCTGAGTGTGGTGCTCTGTGCATGGTTTTCACCATCAGCCACAATACTATAACTGCTTCTATGTTAATCTATGTCTTTATATTATGGATTATAGGTCCTTCTGATAGAGACCCGACACAGCTGGTTCTCAGGACCCTTATATGGTATGTCTTTCTGTTGGCCCCCTACTCACACCCTTTAGCTGCTCCCCTAAAACCCCTCCTTTTTTCTTTTCTCTGGTCTCTCTCTTATATTTGCACTTAAATAGTTATTTCAAAATTGAAACCAATTGCGGATATAGCATAGAGATGGGCGAACCTCACAAAATTTGGATGGCTCAGAATCAAAATTTGTTTCTGGTCAAACAAGTTCAGTACGAACCACACCTTAAATTTGCTTAAGGCTAAAGGCCCATTTAACTAGCCGCAGCCAAAAGTCGCAACAGAAACTCATTGTGTTTTTTTCTGCAGCACTTTTCATAGAAAGTTTTCTTGTGTGGATTTCTGTCCCCATTATAACTAAATATCCAAAAGTGCAGTGTGTTTAAGGCCAGGGTCCCATGTGGCTTAAGTGCTGGGAGAAAAACCATGATGTGTTGCTGCCACACTTTTTCGCATAACGCTTTTTGCTGCAGATCGCTAGGGGGGACCTTAAAGGGGTTGGCCACCCTTAAGCTGAAAAAACCAAAGTGCCCCAGGCAACTCAGAAAGATGGTTATAGGACAAATGTGCTGTAAAAATGAAATTTATTTTACCTGTTCCCCATTAAAATGAGATATTGCAGTGTGAGTTCAGCCGGCCTGTGTGGGCGGGACATCAATAAACTGAAAGTAAAACTCCCGGCCTGCATTCCAGGCTGAGGCGCATCACAGCGCTGCCCACACATAGGATGTGATCACACAGCTTCATTCACCTCAGCACCTCCAGCTAGCAGAATGCGCTCACAATGGCTGTCACTGTCACAACACTGGGCTGAATCCTAGGGGTCCTGCACAACTAATAGCCGCTGAGGGCCGCTATGATTCATCCAATTTGAATGGAGCCCCAAAACACCTTCTTTAGCGCTAAATTCAATAAAATGCCACCGAACACCATCGATTACAATAGGGTTGTGACTAAATACTATACTCAGTAAGGACCTGGTCCTTATCACTTATAGTATTAGCCGCCTCAGTATGATCTATTTCCCATTACTGGTCAGGACTTTTTTCCCCCCTAGTGGTCAGGATCTGAACTGAAGTAGTATTTAGCCAGCTCACAGTAAAATGGCCAAATCCCCTACTCCAGAAGGACCAGGTCCTCACCAGTGACTCATACATGTACATACATATATACACTCACCGGCCACTTTATTAGGTACACCATGCTAGTAACGAGTTGGACCCCCTTTTGCCTTCAGAACTGCCTCAATTCTTCGTGGCATAGATTCAACAAGGTGCTGGAAGCATTCCTCAGAGATTTTGGTCCATATTGACATGATGGCATCACACAGTTGCCGCAGATTTGTCGGCTGCACATCCATGATGCGAATCTCCCGTTCCACCACATCCCAAAGATGCTCTATTGGATTGAGATCTGGTGACTGTGGAGGCCATTGGAGTACAGTGAACTCATTGTCATGTTCAAGAAACCAGTCTGAGATGATTCCAGCTTTATGACATGGCGCATTATCCTGCTGAAAGCAGCCATCAGATGTTGGGTACATTGTGGTCATAAAGGGATGGACATGGTCAGCAACAATACTCAGGTAGGCTTTGGCGTTGCAACGATGCTCAATTGGTACCAAGGGCCCCAAAGAGTGCTCACCAGTCCTCACCAGTCCAAATTTCAGAGAAGCGTCCAAATTCTTATGACCCCCCCTTGCAGGATATAGTAAATGAAATTCCCGGCACTCTAAGTATGCTTCCAAAGTGAAATTTTATTCGGACAAATAAACGTTTCGGTCTACAAGACCTTCCTCAGTGTGTCAGTAGGAAGAAGGAGGTATAGGAAGCCAAACAAAATGGATAGGGAGTCCTGGTGGATGAGTGCCCAGGACTCCCTATCCATTTTGTTTGGTTTCCTATACCTCCTTCTTCCTACCGACACACTGAGGAAGGTCTTGTAGACCGAAACGTTTATTTGTCGGAATAAAATTTCACTTTGGAAGTATACTTAGAGTGCCGGGAATTTCATTTACTATATCATGATGGCCGTGAGACGCCATTTCCGAGCACCAGCCTAATCACCGAGTGACGGTTCATTATTCACAAGATATACGCCCCCTTGCAAGATTCCCACAGGGGAGGGGATAAGCCCTGTAAGTCTACCCCCGCACTGATAGCAGTTATTTCACCAATAGCCATATATTTCCTGTGCACCCCCAGACAAGCATTCTATATCTTTCTAGTGCACCTCCATAGTGTTAATAAGCACTCCACAGCTCAGAACACTCCAAACAAGTTTCACACAGCTCCCCATGTGTCTTTTATGGCCGAAGCCCAATGTGGTGGTAAAGGCACGGCAAAAACTGCAGCATATTCCAGAGTTTCTTTGTGCCTCTCATGCAAACCTAAGGCTTAGTTCACACGTAAATACCGTGCGGCTTATTCTGTCACCGGAAAAAACGCTTCCTAATTAGGAAGTGTTTTTTGGGACCTTGGCCCGCTTTTTGTGGAGTTTTTTTTTTTGTAAAAACCGCTTCCAACAAGGCCAGGCGATTTTCCCATCCCTTAAAAAAGAACGGGCTGCAAGAAATGCATCACGTTTTTACCGCACTTTTTTTGTAAAAAAAAAGTGATGCATTTTTATGCAAAAAAAAGCGTGGTAAAAAACGCGCGTTTTGTGCTTCCCATTCACTTCTATTGCTTTCTTCAGGCGGAAAACGCCTGAAGAAAGGACATGTCACTTTTTTTTTCATCTAGCGTAAAAAAACGCTAGCGAAAAAAAAAAAAAAGCCCTCTACATAGACTATCATTGTATGGAGGCGGATTATGACGTGGATTCTGCAGTCAAAATCCACCTCCATGTTCCCGTGTGAACTAGCCCTAACACAGATATGAAAGATTCCTCCATTCTTCATGAGCCTCTTGTGCATCGCCAACCCCCCCCCCCCCCTTCCTGAATGTACCTTCAGTGCAAGGAGCACACACAACCACCCCCCAGGCTCTCCATGTGCCTCTCTACTATGCACCCCACATCTCTCCCCCCACAGAACACACTACACCCCACATTATACAATGCACCCCATATCTCTCCACCTCCACACTACAACACGCACCCGACAACTCCCATAGTACACCATGCACCCAAGATCTCCCCCCCACAGTACTCCATGCACCCTACATCTCTCACCCCCACTACACAATGCACCCCAAATCTGCCCCCCCCCCACAGTACACTGTGCACCCCATATCTCTCCCCATTAGACAATGCACCCCACATTATACAATACACCCCACATCTCTCCACCTCCACACTACAACATGCACCCTACAACTCTTACCCCATAGTACACCATGCACCTGAGATCTGCCCCCCCACACACATACATACAGAGTACACCATGCAACTACATCTCTCAGCCCCACTACACAATGCAGCCTAGATATATCCCCCAGATTTGTCCTCCCCTCCACACCATGCACCCTACATCTCACCCACACTATACAATAAACCCCACATCTTTCACATCCCCACATTACACCAGGCACCTCACATCTCTGCATGTTCCTCCACTGCAATGGCATACAACTTTATTATATGTGCAAGGACCTTCTTGCAAGCACAGACATGCCTACCTAGTAACAAGACTAGAGAGTCATGTGACTGTGATGTCATAAGGTCCTTGCTGAGTAGTGAAAGACCAGGCAGAATAGCAGAGCAGGCACAGACACGTGACATGGGTCACATGCCCCTCCGTGTCACGAGCTCAGTGGTCAGAGGAGGAGTGTCAGAGAGCAGGCAGAGCCAAGTAAGCGGGAGGCGTGGCTTCAAAAATAAAGAGACAGGTGTAGAATTAAAAATGAATGTCTATGAGTAAGTTTATTATTTATCTTTAGGCTACACATTACACACTGTTAGTTAGAAAGTGGCCAACCCCTTTAACCTAAAGAAGCTGTTTGTTTGTTACCATCTGTTGTTGCAACTGCAATATTACTAAGGGGGTGTGTGTGTGTGTGTGTGTGTGTGTGTGTGTGTGTGTGTGTGTGTGTGTGTGTGTGTGTGTGTGTGTGTGTGTGTGTGTGTGTGTGTGTGTGTGTGTGTGTGTGTGTGTGTGTGTGTGTGTGTGTGTGTGTGTGTGTGTGTGTGTGTGTGTGTGTGTGTGTGTGTGTGTGTGTGTGTGTGTTAGAAAGCTAGAAATGGTATGGGTAGAATACTAGGAGCCCTCATGGTATCCTACAAGACATGTTAAACCAATGTGCACTTCTGAGTCATAACAAATTAAACTTTGGTCCAAACCAACAGGCCTGAATATGCAGGGCCGCCATCAGGAATTTTGGGGCCCCATACAGAAGTGTCTGGGCCCCCCTGCCGCCATTTTAAAACTACTTTATTTTGCGACATACCCATTATGTATTACATTTCCCTTTATTTAGCAGCTTTACAAGGCTTAATCAGATTCTATTTGCAGGTAAAATCTGCTACGTGTGAGAGCCCCTATAGAGAGCCAACATCATCTATAAGAGCCCTCCTAATAAATCCTCAGGGCTTATTCACATTGCGTTTTTGGCCTCCCTTGCCGGGATACGTTGGTAACCAGTCAGAATCAGCTGTCAACTTATCCCTGCACGAAGAACTGGCCATTAAAAAAAAAGGGGGGCCTGTAGTTCTCCGTGCAGGGATAAGTGGGGAGCTGATTGTGACTGGTTACCAACGTATCCCGGCAAGGGAGGCCAAAAACGCAATGTGAACACTCCTTTAAAGTGAAAGTCCCACCCCCAAACAGGCTGCTATGCTAGTAGCATAGCGGCCTACATCATTATTAATACAAAGCACACATACCTTTGGAGCTATTGTGTGCTTTGTAGTTCTCCAGCTAAAAACTTATATATTATTGCCCCAGTTCCCTCTCCACAGTGCCGCACACCCGATGCCCCAACAATCCCCCTTCCCCCCCATCCACCTTCTAACATCTTTCCACTGCCCCCTGTACCCATACCTCCCAACTTTTGAAGAACCAAAAGAGGGACAAAATGTGCGGCGCGCTTTGCGCGCCGCGGCAAATTTAGCCCCACCCGCTGTTATGTTGACTCCACCCATTCTCATTAATTTTTCATGTGCCCGCACACAGTATAATCCTCCTACAGTCACCCGTACATTATATGTCCCCCCTCTATCTCTCCCCCAGCTTCATATACACCCTTCATCTGCCCCCAGTTTCATGTCTCCCACTCAATCTCTGCCCCCAGATTCATGTCCGCCCATCCATCTCTGCCCCCAGTTTCATGTCCCCTCCATCTCTGTCCTGTTTCATGTCCCCCATCTCTACCCCCAGATTCATGCCCTCCATCTCTGCCCCCCAGATTCATGTCCCTCCATCTCTGCCCCCATATTCATGTCCCCCCATCTCTGCCCCCATATTCATGTCCCCTCCATCTCTGCCCCCATTGTCATGCCGTCCTCTCCATCTCTGCCCCATATTCATGTCCCCTCCATCTCTGCCGTCATATTCATGTCCCCTCCATCTCTGCCCCCATTGTTATGCCATCCTCTCCATCTCTGCCCCCATATTCATGTCCCCTCCATCTCTGCCCCCATATTCATGTCCCTCCATCTCTGCCCCCAGTGTCATGCCGTCCTCTCTCTGCCCCCAGTTTCACGTTCCACATTACACTGACTGACTTACCTTCTCCTTCGTTCCCTCGCAGCTCTCTGTGCACCTCTCTCTCTCACTGGCGCACAGTTATAGACACGATGTGACGTCATCACATCGCGTCTACAAGCCAGTAGCGGAGGCGGCGAAGCGAGGAGCTGACACAGGTCAGCTCCTCGCTTCAGCCGCATATGTGACAGCGAGAGAGGCGCACAGCGGCGAAGCAAGGAGCTGACCTGTGTCAGCTCTTCGCTTCGCCGCTGCCGCCGGCTACTGGCTTTTAGACGCGATGTGATCACATCGCGTCTACAAGCCAGTAGCAGCGGCGGCAGCGAAACGAGGAGCTGGCACATGTCAGCTCCTTGCTTCAGCCGCGTATGTCTTCAACTCAGATCTGCGTCCTCTGGATGCAGATCTGAGTTGAAATAGGACATACACAATGACTGCTGCGGGCGCCAGGGGGCCGGCACACGGTGGCGGGCCAAAACCGGGCCCCCCCATTTTTCAATTTGGCCGGGCCCCTGACGCCAGTAGCAGTAGTACTGGCCTATCGGCAGCCCTGTGAATATGAATTGAACTTTGAAAGATTCACTCATCTCTTGTTAATATGGATTTTGATTGCTTGTACTGTATTAACCAATGTCTACATCTTAGAAAAATCCAATGAGAAATATTGTATTTCCCATTCTTCTAAAACATATGAAGTTGATGCTCACAGAGACCACAAACAAGGCTTGTCAGACATCTCTATGTCCGTATTTTTCAGAGCCTTTTCTAATTTTATGCTCTCTTGATTATTTTGTAAGCCTGGGCTTCATGCATTTTCAGAGTTATAACATTTAAAATGACTTACTATTAAAGTAGGATAGCTAGTGCATCCCAAGGTATCACAAATATCACACTCTCTGAATGACAAAGGATATGTGTATACAGAGCGTGAAATGACTTGTGGTTGACATATGGCCGAAACAATGGGATCACAATCCCCAAAGCTCAGAAATTCATAAATTATCATATAGAGTAATACCACCAGTAAGAAAATATAGTCAAGTCAAGAATGAATTACTTATCCCAAGTAACCAGCAGAACAGTAATCAGTCTATACCTGTCATCTCCATTATGTAGTGTCATGAATGATGACAGGTAGCTGATAAATCCCAACAATTTAGGTAAACAGCACCACCTGCTGTCTAATTAATATATAGCTAGAATATAGTAAGATGTGCACAGGATTTCTCCAGGTCAGTTACAAGAGCTCTATTTTACTGAAAGATCAATTTCTATAGATTACAGAATGCACCAAAGCTCATTTAGGAATTGTCAAAATCAATGGATTGTAACTCTAATGTCAAAAGGTGCTTAACTAAACAACTTTTAGAATTGGAGCTACTTTTTTTTAATATTCATTGCATTTTATACTTCAGCTGTTTTGGGGTTTGTTTGTTTTTTACACTGGAGATATTGTTATAGTAAAATCTCACAGTTTAAAGTAATACTAATGTATAATAAGCAGGGAGCTACAGCAAAATCCCATTCAGGCTAAGGCAACGCATCACAGTATTTCTGGCAATGCTTTTTAGAAACCACTGGCATTTCCGTAGGTATAAATAACATGCTGTGATTTTCAAAACTGCATTCACTAGGCTCCTGCTATACTTAACCCCTTAGAGCAGGAGGCATTTTTAGATTTTAATTTTTGACTACCATACCCCTTAAAGCAGTATTCCCAACTCGCATGTTCAGCAACGAGCAGGTGTCTGCTCTGTTCACTTCCTGGTTTTCTAGGTAAATTGGTGGGCGGGGTTTCACTTGCTGTCTCCCAGACAAAGCCAACTCTGCTAGCTCCCTTCATAGCAGTACATGTTTGCAGTCAGTAATGAGGGATGGTTGTAAATAAGTTAGCACAGTATCACTGGAAGATGTACAATATGAAGCTGAAGTAGCAGCGCTGGATTTGATAGATTCCCAAATTTACATGCTACAGGATCAAGAGTCAGCTTGCAATAAACTCCGGTTTAGGTTTGTCTTTACATACAGAGGTAACAGAATCCCTGTCTCAGTCCTTATTAGCAAAATTCAATTAGCAGACTCATAACTGGGAGAGGGAGATAAATAGCTAAGAAATACAAGCTTGCTCCCGAGCCCCAAGCAGTCAGCTCCCCCTCCCCTCCTGAGAGAAGAGAGCTATGTCACTTGTCCTGGGTGACAGATAAGATCATCCCCAGGTCCGTAGTTATGGAAACGGAGTGTAAACAATGAAGTGAATAATCTCCGATAACAGCAAAACAAAGCAGATTTGCTGAAGCAATGTATTTAGGAAAAGTCTTAAATCCACATAAACTAGCAGTATAGATAGGATCCTTGAGATGGGACAACCCCTTCACCTTTTTTATTTTTCCATTCACAGAGCTATATCAGGGCTTAATGTTTGCAGGACAAATTCTTCTTCATAATGGTACCAATTATTATTCTGTACAATGTACTGGAAAGCTGGAAAACAATTCAGAATTAGGTGGAATTTGAGAAAAAGTGAATTTGTGCAACTTTCTTACGCACTTGGTTTTAACAGCATTTTCAGACAAACTTACAAGTCATCTATATTTTACATTATGGCACAATTCCAAGAATACCAAATTTATATAGTTTTATTTACTTTTTTTTTTTAATTCGTTTTATTGAAAAGTGCACAAGAGAGCAAATAATACAGGTGAAGAACACAGAATGGAAGCACAAATCAAACATAAGGAAAGAGCACAAACGAACAAAGATGAGCCACATCATTATCCCCTCCCGTCCCCAAACCCTCTCCCACCACCCATACAGTTCAGAGCAACACAGTACATATCATACCAAGGAAAGGAAACATTATCATAACAGAAGGAAGGCCGCAAACCCTACCGGCACGAGCCATCCCTTACGGAGTGAAGTGATACTGAAAAAATGTGATGTGTTTCCACTGTGCTTTTTGACTGCAGCTTGCTATGTGGGGCCTTAGCCTTAAAGTGTTTTTAGGTTGTGTCCTTAAGGTGGTAATAAATCTGTCCCATAGGGGCCACACAGTGGCTCAGTGGTTAGCACTGCAGCCTTGCAGCACTGGAGTCCTGGAGTTCAAATCCCGCCAAGGGCAAAAAACCATCTGCAAGGAGTTTGTATGTTCTCCCCGTGTTTGCATGGATTTCCATCCCATATTCCAAAGACATACTGATAGGGAAAAATGTACATTGTGAGCTCTATGTGGGGCTCACAATCTACATTAAAATAAATAAATCTGCCCCATTGTCATAGCTCTGTCTACTGTAACTTCTGCTATAAAATACTGTACCTATTGTACTAAGTTAAGTGTTTAATAAACTGTTCAAGATCATACGTTGGTGTGCGCGCTTACTCCCTACTCCTCCACTCCTGTCGGGCTTGCCTGAGGAATCACCTATCATTGTATCACGCTGTTTCACGCTGTAAGGGAAAGAGCTGCTGCTTTAACACCTTTTATATGCTAATATGGAGTTGTGACTATTTCACAACACCAATAGATAAGAGACTAACTACATATCATCACCAAGAGTGTTTGTAATTACTACACTATATTGGCGCTCGGTGTCTCTCCCATTTCATCTTTCTATTGTACTAAGTGGCTTCAAAAGTAATAGGAAATATATAGGAAGCACTTCTCCATTCTGCTCATTCAAATCCTGTATTTGGAAGAAAAAAAAAACATAATAAAAATAGCAACAAAGCTGCTTTTCCGCAATGTGGGGCCTAAGCCTAAAAAAGTATTTGCAACCAGTTATAAATTTATTTTTTTAATTTCATATGCTTAGCATCAATTTATTTTGGATTTATACCAGTGATATACTGAAGTCAACATACGTGGTATCAATGAGCTTGAGAGAGTTCAGTTTCCTAACATAATATTCTATTGTTGACTACAAAATGCCATGGGTTACAAATCGGTAGCAATAAACGGATGTTAGAAAGAAACTATGGTTTTTTTTCCATTTTTATGGTTTTGTGACATCATACCTTGAACTTGTAGAGCAATAGGCTGAAAAAATATACTATAGATACATGTGAGATAGACTTTCATCTCAATGCTAAATCTGTAACAGGTCAATTGTATTTTCTCACAGTATAATGGATTTAACTTGAAAGCCGTCTACTGCACTACGATGTAGTCTGTTTAATGCTTTTAAAACTGCACTACTCTACAAGGCGATTGTTGGGGACAGAACGCCTAAAATCCACTACCTTCCGTTTGCCATTGCAGACTATGAAAGCAATCATTAGAATAGGAAAGAACTTCCACATGCCTCTATAATAAAGGTACAACTTAGAAAATGCTTACACTCCATAATGCCTTAATGTACTACTCGATCCTAAGAATAAGTTCACACAAAGTTTTGCAGGTGGATTTTGACACGGAATCTGCCTCAAAATCCGCCTGAAAAAACGCCTCCAATTCATTTCAATGGAAGTCACTCGCAGTTTTTTCCCACTAGCGATTTTTATAAGCTAGCGGGAAAAAACTGTGACATGACCTATATTCAAGCGGATTCCGTGGCTGAGTCACCCGCAGTATCTGCGGCTCAAGGCTGCGGGAGGTTCACTGTTCCAGCTCATCCAAGAGACAGAGGCAGCAGCCTCAGTGTCAGTGAAGTGAAGATCGCTAAGCCCCGCCCACGAAAGCCCAACTAAGCCCCGCCCACCACTGCCGGGACGAACAGCAGCACTAGCGCTGCTACAAAGATGGGAAAGGTAAGTAGGATACTTTCCCCCCCTCCCCTACCTACAACCAGCAGTCATACCAGCGCTCCACTAAGGAAGTTTCAGCATGACTGCCGGTTGTCATAAAGACGCCCCCCGAAAATAAGACAGGTCTTATATTTAGGACAGCAATTTAATATTAGACAGTGTCTTATTTTCTGGGAAACATGGTAGCCTCCGAAGCCTCCAGCAACGCCTCCATTTGCCAGAACACCGGCTGTTGTGCGACGTCCCCACACGCTGGAACTCGACATACCACATGTTGGGCAGAGTGTGTGAGCATCAGGGACCCTTGATAGAGTACCATCTCCAAAACCCAAGGGTTCCTCAAAGTCATCTCCCGCAGTTTCTGCACCATTAGTGGCCATGGATGGCAGACTTATGCGAGATCTTGCGTATCTTTGAGGAGTCCACCAAGAGGGTCAGCTGTGACGACGCAATCGTGAGTGTCACAATCCCGCTCCTGTGTGTGATGCGAGAATCCCTCATCGCCATCAGGGATAATGCATCGTACGCGGAGGAGTTGGGCATAGGAGCAGAACCATCCCAGCAGGATAGTCAGTGCACACTCCTGTCCTCTTCACAGCTTATATTGAGGGAGGAAGAGGAGGATGACGAAGTGGCAAATGATCTCATTTTCACACAGGAGGCTAGCGGGGAAGTTCATTGCGTACCATTGCTGCAGCGTGGATGGGGCGAAATGGAGGAGGAGGAGGAAGAAGAGCAGGAAATGGAGAGTGACCATTCCAGTGGGGACAGCAAAGTCATGCCAAGTAACACTCTGGCACACATGGCTGAATTCATAATGGGGTGCTTTTCAACTGACAAACGCATTGTCAAAATCCAGGAGAGCAACCACTATTGGATTTTTGCAATCCTCAACCCCCAGTATAAAAATAACATATCGTCTTTTATTCCGATAGAGGGGAGGGCCAGTTGCATTAGTGATTGCCACAAGCAACTGGTGCAGAATATGATGGAGATGTTTCCATTAACTCTCGTTGGCGGCAGAGAGGAGAGTTCCTCCAACCGACTAACAACTGCCATCTGGTCCACACCCAGCAGGGACACACTCTCCAAGGTCTGGGACACGTTAATGGCACCCCCTCACCAAACTACCGCCACTGAGGGGCCTAGTGTCAGCAGGAGGGACAAGTATAGGTGCATGTTGCGGGAGTACCTGGCTGACGCCAGACCTGTCCTCTCTGATCCCTCTGCACCCTATACTTATTGGGTCTCCAAATTGGATTTGTGGCTGGAACTTGCGCTGTACGCATTGGAGGTCCTTTCCTGCCCTGCCGCTAATGTGCTTTCGGAAAGGGTCTTCAGAGCAGCCAATGGAATAATTATGGATAAGCGCAGCTGACAGGGCTGACCGGCTGACACTGATCAAAATGAACAGCCACTGGATAGACCCATCATTTTCAAGTCCACCGGTGTCAAGCACCCCGACATGAAGTTTCATGTGTGGGCTCACCTTCTACAATTCCTCCTCCTCCTCATACTCCTCCACCATCAGCGTTGCACAATTCTACTCCTAGAGGCTCAACTCACTCCTAGGGCCAAAAACACTGCTGGTGCAAGGCTCTACTCACTCCAAGGGCCAAAAACACTGATGGTGCAAGGCTCTACTCACTCCAAGGGCCAAAAACATTGATGTTGCAAGGCTCTACTCACTTTAAGGGCCAAAAACACTGCTGGTGCAAGGCTCTACTCACTCCAAGGGCCAAAAACACTGCTAGTGCAAGGCTCTACTCACTCCAAGGGCCAAAAACACTGCTGGTGCAAGACTCTACTCACTCCAAGAGCCAAAAACACTGATGGTGCAAGGCTCTACTCACTCCAAGGGCCAAAAACACTGATGGTGCAAGGCTCAACTCACCCAAAGGGCCAAAAAATAAATCTCTGCTGTTTAAAGGCTCAACTCACCCAAAGGACCAACAAATCTCTGCTGGTGCAAGGATGACCTAAGTTAAAGGGCCTAAAACTCTGCAGGAAAAAGGCTGAAGTCACCTCAAGGGCCTCGATCCCTGGTGGTAGCTTGGCTTAAGGGCCTTTAACTTAATTTTGAAGGGCTCATGTTAAGGGCCAGAAATGTGAATTTTGGAAGGTCTTATCACATCAAACACACACTCAATGACAGTTAAGGATGGATACTGTTGGATTTCCCATTGCCTATTCCATCTGTGGTTGTCATGGGCAACGTGATTTAAAGGAGTGCTTGTTAAGGTTTCATTAGAGTAAAATTTGGGCTTCTGTCCATCCAATTGGGAAGGAAAGAAGGTTTCCAGGTATTTTCCCACTGATAGAGTTTTTTTTTGAGTGTGGAAAGTGTGTAGGTGATAGGCTGCGAAGGTAGGGTAAATCTGTGATTTGGGCTTGTAAGATGCCACCCGGCATGTTTCCCCTGCTGTCCCAGTTGCATTCCAGAGGTGTTGGCATCATTTCCTGGGGTGTCATAGTGGACTTGGTGACTCTCCTGAGTCGAATTGTGGGTTCCCCTGAAACAAAGCATTTTTCCCCATAGACTATAATGGGGTTCGATATTTGTTCGAATAGTCAAATATTGAGCGGTTATTCGAATCGAATAAAGAATATTGAATATCCCACTGTTCGCTCATCTCTAACAAAGGCCTCTTACATGGCTGCATTTTAGTGTCTGTATTTTTGACAACTGAAATAGTCAAATAGTGAAGCCCCTTGGCTCTCATCAAACAACCTTTGTTTTGCTCTGGCAAGGAGTATATTTTGATCTTCTGAATGGGGCCATTAAATTTAGAGAGAATTGATATTTAGTGTTTTCCCAACTCCACAAATCTAAAAGTTTTTATAACTTATTCTTAAAAAAAGAAAGTCAAGGGACTTAGTTTAGTATTGGAGGAGATAATCAAAATCTAATTGCATTTCTGTGCACGCCCCTAAGCACAAAGTAGGTAAAACTGCTGGCGCCTTAGTGTTCATCTGAAAAGCATTAAACTAAAGTGAGGAAGATTGCTTCTCGCTAACCTTTTCTAAAAGCCAAATAAACCTGACAGGATTTTAACCTTTCCAGTGACATTCTCCTTGTTGGTTCATACAAACTTTTATGCAGATATGTCTATTACATACTATTCACAGGCAAAAAGATTCCAAGAATCTCGAAAACAGATTCTTGAAGTAAAAAAGATGCTAGATTAAACTTTTTTTCCTATAGCAGCAATTAATTTTGCCTTAAATTTTTCAGATTTTTTATGGAGCATAACAACTATTTAGAAAAAATATTTGCATCTTATAATCCTCGTCTTTATTGATTTCTTACAAATGTCAGACAGTCAGGTTTATGCTTTTTTCAGTACTTTTGCAGTAAATCCACAGTAGGCACAAAATCGAATTACAAGAGATGTTGCAGTTGGAATGTTAATATGGCAACATCATGAAGCCATCGAGCTCAAGGTTTGAGATCCGGTATTTGTGTTTTCCTAGTTCAATACATTATAGTTAAGAAAAACGTTAGTAGTTAAGCAAACAAATTTTTCCATAAAATGAAAATGTTTTGACTATTGAAAAATGTGCAAATATGTTAAGAACTGTTTCAGTTATGTAAAACAGAAGGTGGTTATTAATAGTACATACTCAGGAGAGGTGGATTGGGAGCTTAAAGGGAGCTGTCAGGTCGATTTGGGACACTAAACCACCCACATATCCTTATAGATCTGCGGTTTAGTGTCCCAAATCACCCTGTTTTAAATCCATCCATGCCTGTATTTAAAAAATATAATCTTTCAACCTTGCCTAGAGATGAGTCCAATGAATCTCTGGTGCTCCCAGCACATGCGTAGAACTTCAATAAAGCCAAGGACGTACACCTTGGCTTCACTGCGTAAGTGCTGGAGGTATGGTACTGTTCTGGTGATGGAAGTCCATAGGCGAGGTGAGTAGAAAGCTTTTTATTTTTATTGTGGCCAAAAATGAAGGTTTGTGTCCCTATCTCCTAAAATTTGATTATATTTTCTAAAGTCTTAAATAAATAAAAACAATGTTTATTAAAATTTGGAAACTGTAAGGTCCAATACTACTCAAACAGTCATCATGGTAAAGAGCCAGCCGGGCATTTACAATATTAGAAAGTTAAACGGTTTGCTCTCTAATTCCACCACTCCATGCTTGACTAAGACCCCCATGGTTTTTCGCTGATAGTAACATACAACAGCTGTGGGGATCAATCAAGCTTAAAAGGACCCCTTTATATTAATGTTGTGACCCCGTTATATTAATGTTGTGAAGGATACCACCTTGTGCCTATAGGCATCTTGCATTCCTTGCTAAGGCATTGTCCAGAGTTCAACCTGCCATAAAACTGAATCTCTTTATACATCTTTCTGAAAAATCATAATAAGCCAATCACTCTCTCTCTCTTTTTATGAAATGTTTAGCCATGTATTCTTAACTATAGAATGTATTTAACCTTCAACTTTTCACTCACTAAAGAAGAATGGGCATACTATCCTACTGTGTTGTGTATGATTCTCTGAGACCTCATATACCAATTTGTTACATGCTCACCTGTTCAAACTCCTGCGCCACAATCTGGCCTCATTGTACAGCACAGGAGGCATGTCCGCTCATTATTATCTGCTCACGGACTCTTGTCATTCTGTGTTGGCACTGTTACGGTTAACCTCTGTGTGCTTGTGATTGACAGTTTATCTGTCAATCACGCCTGGGGCAGGTTCTGGACTTCCTTAAACTGGCCATCAGCCCACACATGGTTGCTGGATATTGTGTCTCTGACCTTGCTAAGCTTTCCCCTTGCTCTTGTATTGTATTTACTGACCTCTGATTTTTGGCTTTTTGTCTAGTCTTTTGGATAGAAAATGTGGTACTGTTTTGTCTCTCTGGTTTGACCCTTGGCTTACTGACTCCTTTTCTGTGTTGCGTTGTCTTGTTTTGTTCTATGTATAACTTATCTAGAGTAGGGTTTGTCATCCAGTTGTCACTGTCATTAGGACAGTTGTGGGAAATAGGTAAGGACACTGGGTTTTAGGGCTCACTACCTCTGTCTTCCCTTTCCTTAGCAGCTGTCATTGGGAATTACCTTAGGGCAATTCTGGCACAATTATACTAATTTGGATGCCAATATAGTGAGGGTTTCATTCTGAATCTCTTAAATTCTCCTTGCACAGCAGAGCTCTTGCCCACAAGCAGGAAACTGCATCACAACCATATTCCCTTGGGACAATGCATCTATAGACTGCATTAATTGAATGAAAATCACCATTTGCAGAGAAGAAGAATCACAGATATTTAGTTACCACTTCTTGATTACAAGAAAATATTTTTATTCCGAACATTGCTTTTTGTTATATTTTTTCCTCTTGTTTTTTTAGTCCCAAGGTGCAAACCAGAAAGCTATGCATTGAAGTTTCACATATCTTTTTGCCATTAGAAAGACAACTCTGACATGATGTAGTTGATGTAACTGACTGTTCAGAGAACACACAGCTCCAACATGCCAAATGCTTAAATGACTGAACAGAACTGACTGTAAACCATAAATGATTCATATTTTTCAGTGATATATTATTTACATACTTGTTTTTGGTGCAACATATGGAAAATCAATGTATACAATGAGATGTGCTATGATTAGTTGCAAGCTGACAAGTAATGGATTGCGCATCTTTACTCTCAATTTATGACAACTGCAAAGCAAAAAATCTTATCTATAAAACTAAAGTGATTTTAGACATTACTGGCAATATTACATGCACTATTTCAATAACAAAAATTTTTTGTACCATTTGCTTAGGCATAAATGTACAGAACATATAACGGTGTTTAGATAGCAATGTTTAGATGAAATCTTTGATCCAAAGGAAAATGATTCTCTCTTTTAAAATGCCTCAAGGACAATATGTCACCAGAGTTACATGACAAAATTGTCAACATTTAAAGGGCAAAAGAAATAATATAGTGACAGATTGACAGCACATATCCAACATGTCTGAATAAAGTGTCATATACAGAGTAGAAACAAACAACAACTTTTGTAAAAGCTTTAATGGATATCAGGGACATGAAATACTGAGTGTATTTTAGATTGGTCTGCATCCATGCACTTGACACTTGTTGATATTTTATGCCATAAAACTGATAAGGATGAAATAGATGTTTGAAATATCATAAAATCCTTTTAGAAATATGTCACAATTCTTCTCAATCTGTATATTCTTGTGCTGTTATTATTACTACATGTAACCCAAGAGACACTTGCCACCTAGGGCCTTCTTCTTGCCTGTTATTCAGCCCTTTCCAGCTGAATCGAAGTTCCTACTAAATGTTTTGCCTAGGAGCCTTCACCATAGCCAAGCCACAGTACATTCACATTTATTTCCCTCCAAGTATACTCATCCTAAAAGATTTATCACACCGCATGTAAAAGTTATAACAATAAGAACTACTTTTCATTGTATTCTTGGGGAAAATCCACCGCAATGTGTCAGGTCTATGACTTGCTTTAGTGAACATGGTTATATATAAAGGTTTCCTGTAATTTGCTTCTTGCATCAGTATAAAGTGCAGACATATGGTCACATTGTGGCTGTGTCTAAATCTAGTTAGGTAGAATCGTTTGAGGCAAAATGAGGTTAAAAAACAAGCCAAACATGGTTACATAATCCAGAAAAGAATGACAATGCCATTGTGTGTACCCACTGATTTTGCATGCCATAGTACGTTTTCTCTTTCTTAATTCCTATACATAGCTAAATACTATACTGTGCACTGCAGGAGCTCTAATGTCACAGTTAACCCATTTCTGCTTCATTTTTATCTTATGCCTTCCAGAAGCCATAACTTTTATATGTTTTCATTCACATAGCTGTATGGGGGCTTATTTTCTGTGGGATAAATTGTATTTCCTATTCGTAAAATTTATTGCGCAATACAACGTATCGGGGAGCCATAAAACACTCTAAAAGAGATGGAATTGAAAATTAAAACTCCAATGCCATGACATTTTCTTATGGGTTTTTCTTTTACAGATTTATTGTGTAATAAAAATTACAGATGAGTATGATTATGACAATACCCCATTTATATAGTTTTTTATTAATTTTAGCCCCTTTAAGAGGACCTTTCACAACCTCCATTCCAGCTTTTTACATCATTTAATAGGTGTCGTCCCACAGATTCTGGCACAGTTGGAATTTTTTTCTAGTTGCCACCGGTCCCGAGCAATCAGTGCTGCTAGTTTGGATGCATAATATGCTATGTAGTCTCTGTATTGTCTGGAAGGAGTAGATAAGGGGCATGATTCTGAGACTAGCTACCTCTGATTGGAGCTCTGAATCACTGTTCCCTGCTTGACACCGTCTTTCTGGCACATCAGGCTCCAAAATTAATGGCACTTAGCTGCTCAAGAACAGTGGAGGTTGAGAGAAAAAATTCCAACTTTGCTGGAATCAGAGAAGTGACACCTATTATTCTAAGAACTAGAATTGGTGAAGGTGGTGAAAAGTCCTCTTTAAGGACTTATGGTTTATGATAAACCATACAATAGATTCCTCCCACAAGGGCTAAAATCCAATCTTCCCCCTGAAATACAGTATGTACCTCAAACCAGGCTCGGACTGGCCCACCGGTGTATCGGGGAATCCCCCGGTGGGCCCCCGAGCCCTGACTTAAAGTTTTGATTTTTACCAATGCAGATGCATTGGTCGGGGCCCGATCGGGATGGCCAGGGGCCCCAACCGGGCCCCTGGCCAAAGCATCTGCCTCCACACACAGGGGCCCCCATTAGCTGATGCTGAAGAAGTACACATCGGAGGACAACGTGTCTTTCTTCAGCATCAGCTAACGGTCGCTCCCTTCACTTACCTGCAACTGCTATGCTTCTCTCCTGTGAGGTCTCCCCTGCTGCCGGCACTTCCTCTCTCCCCCTCCCCCCTCCTCCTCACACTGAGTCCTCTTACATCGCAGCGTGTGGGGAGGACAGGAGCCGACTGCTGCTGGAATAGGTGAGTAAACTCTTTTTGTAAAATCTGTATGTTTAATATGTATGTATGTACATTTGTGTAAAGTATGTGTCTTGTATACTGTGTGAGTACTGTATGTTTGTATAAGATAAGATAAGATAAGATAATCCTTTAATAGTCCCACCTTGGGGAAATTTCAGCGTGTTACAGCAGCATAGTAATACAGATACAGGATAATACAGAGTAATATGTTACAGACATAGACACAGATAAGCTGAGAAGAGAAGATATACTAGGAGTCCATGGCAGCTAAGGAAAACAGAAGAGAAAGAGGAAGACCTCATGGTCATCCTCATAATCATTAGTTCTCTGTGCGGAGAGCTCTTCGTTTGGTCTGATGTAGATTATACAGCCTGGTCGCGGTTGGAAGGAAGGACCTGCGATAGCGCTCCTTCTCACACTTGGGGTGAAGCAGACGGTCGCTTACAGTGCTGCCAAGTCCCATCAGGGTCCCATACATGGGGTGGAATTTGTTCTCCCGCATGGAGGTCACCACAGACAGTATCCTTCTGTCACCCACCACCTGTACTGGGTCCAAGGGGCTCCCCAGGACAGAGCTGGCCCTCCTGATCAGCCTGTCAAGTCTATTTCTGTCCCTAGTTGATATACTGCTTCCCCAGCAGGCCACACCGAAAAAGATGGCTGAGGCAACCACAGAGTTGAAGAAGGCCCTAAGAAGTGTCCCCCGGACTCCGAAGGCCCTCAGCCTCCTGAGCAGGTAGAGTCTGCTGTGGCCCTTTCTGTGCAGCGCCTCCAGGTGATCAGCCCAGTCTAGTTTATTATTGAGGAGCACGCCCAGGTACTTATAGGTCCTGACTATCTCAATACATGTTCCTTGGATCTCCACCGGGGTCGGAGCACCTCTCCGTTATGTGTATATACAGGTATGTGTGAGTATATACTGTATGCTATAATAATGTGTATGTATATATGTGTGTGTGTGTGTGTGTGTGTGTGTGTGTGTGTATATATAGTATTCATACAAGTATATATAGTATTCATACAAGTATATATATGACTTATATGGTATATGAATGTATATAAATGTATATGTGCTATAGTATTGTATGTGTATATTGTATATTGTATTGTATATGTGTGAGTATATATGGTATATGTATAAGGCCTGGTTCACATCTGCGTTCGGTGATCTGTTTGGGGAGTCTGCATGGGAACCCCCTTCCCCCCGAACGGATTACCAAACGCATTAGCAAGCGGTGTGCAGTGAAAGTACGCGGACCGCATAGACTATAATGGGGTCCGTGTGCTTTCCACGCGGTGTCCGCATGAGTCATGTGGACAGGAAAGTAGATTGTAAAGTACTTTTCTGTCCACATGTTGTATGCGGACACCGCACGGAAAGCACATGGACCCCATTATAGTCTATGTGTGCTTTCACTGCACACCACTTGCTAATGCGTTCGGTAGTCTGTTTGGGAGGGTCCCCATGCGGACTCCCCGAATGCATTACTGAACGAAGTGAGTGCAATCCCATCCACACATTGCAGAAAAACACACACGGCGGACACACTGCAATTTCCAAAACTGTTGCGGTTTTGGAAATTGCAGCATGTCACTTATATCTACAGAAACACCTGCAGTTTCCCTATAGGTATAAGGCTAAGTTCACACTGGGTTTTTTGGTCCAGAACTTGAGGCGGAGGCCGCCTCAGGTTCCGGACCAAAAATCGGGTAGCCGCGACTGAATGCCGGTGCACTGCACCGGCCTCCAGTCACGCACTCTGCTCCAGATTAGGCCCAATAAATGGGCCTAGATGGGAGGAGGGAGTGTCTTCAGGCTGAATCGCGAGGCGAAACGACCTGAAGAATGAGCACCTCGCTTCTTTTTCTGGGAGCTGGAACAAACCGGCTCCCGGGAAAAAAAAAAAACTGACCGGCTCCCATTGATTTCAATGGGAGCCATCTTTTTGGTCAGGATTTTGAGGCAGATACGGCCTCAAAATCCTGACCAAAAATCCCTGCGTGAACTTACCCTAAAGGAAACAAAGTCCTCAGAGGAAACCTCTGCGGAGTTTCTGCAATAAGCGCTGCAGGAAAAACTGATGTGTTGCCGCCGGGGTTTTTCCCGCAGCGCTTTTTGCTTTGTCTTGCTACATGGGGCTTTAGCTTGACACTAGGTTCACACTAGCGTTCGGCAGTCCGTTCTCAGCTTTCCGTCTTCTGCATGTAGAAGACAGAAAGCTGTCAGACCGGGTGCGGTGGTGAGCGTTTTATGCTCTCCACCGCAAAACCGTTTTTTTTTTAAATCGGACACAGAGTACTGCGTGTTCGACTCTGTGTCCGATTTTAAAAAATCGGTTTAATGGCGGAGAGCATAAAACGCTCACCGCCGGACATCTTTCTCACCCATTCAAATGAATGGGTGAGAGCCTCCTGCAGGTTTCCATCTCCTGCCTCTGTTTTGTGCAGGAAATGGAAACCTGCAGAACGGAGACCAGGTGCAGATGTGAACGAGCCCTAAGGCTGAGTTCACACAGAGTTGTTTGGTCAGGAATCCACCTCAAAATCATCCTCCAAAAAAGCCTCCCAATAGAACTCTAACCCAATAGAACCAAATTCCTGACCAGAAAACTCTTTGTGAACTCAGCCTTATAGTATAATGCTCAGTCTATTGAGATAATAAGGATGAGGCCCAACAGTGAGACGCGGCTAAAAAAATAGCTGTGGAAAAAAATAGCGGCGAATCTCAATGTATTTTTTCCACAGTGTTTTTTTCCCCGCACTTTCTCCCAATTGCGCAGCTGAAAGTAACCGGCCATGTTTTTAGAAGCGCTCACATTTTAGAGTTTGTGACTGTTCCACATCTTTTTTCCTGCAGTGTGCGGATGAGATAAATTTGATTATGTTTCATTCACTTTGCTGGTTTTTTCTGTAGTAGCCAAAGACGTTGTGTTTCTGCAATGTGAGGTTTGAGGTATTTATGGCTTATCCAGAGTATAGGCCATAAAAAAAGTTTAACCCTGGAAACCCCTTTAATATGCCCCACACGTTTTAACATCCCCCTTCCACACAATGTTAGCCCCATCACTGCTCCCACACAGTATAATGGCCCCATCACTATTCCCCATACATTATGGGGGACCAGTGAAGTGGCCATAAAATATTTGGCCAGACAACCCCTTAAAACGAGTTGTCTATAAACTGGAGTGATCACTGGGCCGCCAGGGAGGTGTAAAATATATATATATTTTTTTTAAAAAAAGAGCCTTCTCACCTGTCCCCAGCACCCCGTTGTCCCCGCCTGTGTTTGTCTCATGGCCTCATTTCTGGAGTTCCAGTACCTAATTGGTCTCAGCGATCACATGAGGTGCAGGACTCCCAACAAGTAGTGCCAGTACAAGACTGAATGGACACTGGCGGCAGACAACGGAGCGCCAAGGACAGATGAGTATTCTTTTTTTATTTATTTGTTTTTTATTTTACACCTCCCTCCCACCACATGAGTTGCTCCAATTCCTGGACAACCACTTTAAAGGATTTATCCATCTTTCTAATATTGATGGTCTGTCCTTAGGATAGGCCATCAATATTACATCTGCGATGATACAACAGCCAGGACCTCTGCAGATCAGCTTTTCCAGGACACTTCAGCTACGGGTAATGGTAACATTTCTAGGAGCCATGCTGTTCACTTGCCATACAGGCTGTAGCATTAGGTATATGTACTGCACATGGTATAGTGCGTGAGTAGCATGGCTCCCAACATGTTATTACCTTTAACCGCCCTGTCTCGGTACCGCTGATCTGCAGGGTCCTGGCGGTGGGCCCCTAGAAACAATTCCACTGGTGGGCCCTAGACATCCCAGTCCGACCCTGCCTCAAACTACCCTACTTTCTTCATTTAAAAGCAATTCTGTCTGAAAAATTATAAAATACCTTAGCTCAGAAATTTCGGACTCTAGAATACATGTGAATATTAGATACATCCTACCCTATATGTCAAGGATCACTGCAACTGCAAGAAGAACCTTAGTTCAGGATCATGGTAAAATTCTTCTGATGACAACTTTTGCAGCATTATGCACTTATCCCAGCCAACTATTGATCACAACAAGATATAGCAGAAATGATCTCCTTTTCTCTGTCTTTGCAATACATAAATTGTAAGTATTGCCATGAGTGGATAAGCATTCACACAGAATTCAATGCATTAAGCCTTGGGCTACAACTTTTATATTACAAATTATCTTTATATAATTCATGCTCCGACAGTTATAACTGCTACTCCACTTAGGATCTTCAAATGAAATGCCAGTCTTATTGAATTCTCACCCTGAACCCTTGTATTAATATCATACTTTCTGTGTAGAAGCAGTAGTGCAGACCCAAACAGTCAAGGACAGGGACACAACTGCAGCAAAGCAGTTTATTTAGAGAAAAGAACAGGAAAATAAATAAACCGTGACTTCAGGCACAAAATGACAAAAACAAAACCCTGCTCGTCTGAGCAACTAAATAAACAGAAATGTTAAATTAACTATACGTGTGACTTACTACCAACCACATGAACAAAACAAGCACAACTTTGTCTCACCGAACTCAGGGTACCAGGACAGATCCAGCCACCTCCTTTCACTCCCTGGAGCTGCACTGAAGTGCAGGATCTGCAGCCTTTTTCTGGCCCAGTAATGAGCCAAGGACTCACACCTGGAGCTGAGGCCTACTCAAGATCTACACTGGACCACACATAAGATATAGCGTGATTCCAGCACTCGGACTGTCACCTTCTCACAATATATATATATATTGTGGGAACGCTCCCCACCCCCCCAACAGTACTCGTCCATAGACTTGTACTGGGGGGAGGCGTCACTCAGAGTTAAGTGATGACGCTATAGACCAGGGGTAGGGAACGTATGGCTCTCCAGCTGTTGCAAAACTACAACTCCCAGCATGCATACTGGCTCTGCTGTTCTGGGAACTCCCATGGAAGTGAATGGAGCATGATGGGAGTTGTAGTTTCACAGCAGCTGGAGAGCCAAAGGTTCCCTACCCCTGCTATAGACTGTCAGGAACATCCTTCTGACAGTGGAGAGGGATAAATGCTGAAATTAACGACAGTGATATCTCCAGCCCTGGGGCACATAACGGGAGAGCCAACAGTGGTCTTTCTAGCGTTATAGAAAACAGCATATGCATGAGGACATGAAAAGTCCTCTTTAGGCTGGGGCCCCATGTTGCAGAAATGCAGCTTTTTTTGTTGCAGATTTTGTTGCGTTTTTTGAGCAAAAATGAAGAATGGCTACAAAAGGAATGGGACATATATAGGAAGTCCTTATACTTCTACCTTCTGCTCAATCCACTCCTGACTTTGGCTCAAAAAACTGCAGCAAATTTTGCGACAAAAAAAGCTGCGTTTCTGCAAAGTGGGGCCTTAGCCTTATGCTGAAGACCTACGGTGCAGAAATGTAGCTTTTTTTGTTGCAGATTTTTTTTTTGTTTCTTTGAGCCAAAGCCCGGTGTGGATTGAGCAGAAGGTAGAAGTATAAGAGCTTCCTATATATTTCCCATTCCTTTTGTAGCCATTCTTGACTTTAACTAAAAAAAAAACACAACAAAATCTGCAACAAAAAAGCTGTGATTCCACAACGTGGAGCTACAGCCTTAAGGCTAAGGCTCCACATTGCAGAAATGCAGCTTTTTTTTGTTGCAATTTTGCTGCGTTTTTTTTAAAGCCAAAGACAAGAATGGCTACAAAAGGAATGGGAAATATATAGGAAGCTCTTATACTTCTACTGTGTGCTCAATCCACTCCTGGCTTTGGCTCAAAAAATCACAGCAAAATCTGCAACAAAAAAAGCTGCATTTCCACAAAGGAAATGCAACTTTTTTGTTGCAGATTTTGTTGCGTTTTTTGAGCCAAAGCCAGGACTAGTTTGAGCAGAAGTTAGAAGTATAAATACTTCCTATATATTTCCTATTCCATTTGTAGCCATTCCTGGCTTTGGCTCAAAAAAAATGCAACAGAATCTGCAACATAAAAAGCTGCGTTTCCACAATGTGGGGCCTTAGGCTAAGGCCCCAAGTTGCGGAAATACAGCTTTTTTTGTTGCAGATTTTGTAGTGGTTTTTTGAGTCAAATTCAGGAGTGGATTGAGCAGAAGGGAGAAGTATAAGAAGCTTCCTATATATTTCCCATTCCTTTTGTGGTCATTCCTAGGTTTGGCGCAAAAAAAGCAGCAAAATCTGCAACAAAAGAAGCTGCGTTTCCGCAACGTGGGGCCTTGCCTTAGCCTCAAGGAGTTTTCCTGGCACAAAATGTTTCTTTTTATTGTTGTTTTTTTAAATGTCTGCCAGTGCTATTTATAGACTAATTAATTCAACCAAATAGATTTAGCATAAATTTATGCGTTTTCTAAGTCTCTATGAGCTGCTAAAAAGCTCAACATTTGTTTACATCTGTAATTTCCTCTTCTGGAATTCCTCTACTCTTCTACTACAAATCTCATGATGCTTGTGCTGCACTCAGATTGAGATGCAAAGTACTACCCAGTGCAACTCCTTGCTCAATTATCCCTCAAACTTCACCTCTCCATTTCCCTAAGAATTGAAATCAGTGTCAGAAAAATATTTGTGACATATTCATATGTATGCACTATATACAAGTAGGACTACAAAGCAGCTTGGATTATGTCCAATTGTATCCTAATCTTTATCTTCACAGATAACTTTGCCCACCCCTTACCCTGGCATCAGAAGAGGAGAGCTACATATTTTCCTCCCCATGGACAGTGCTATAGTATCTAAAATTTCTACTACCGTGTTTCCCCGAAAATAATACAGTGTCTTATATTAAATTTTGATCCTAAAGATATGCTATGTCTTATTAACAGGGGATGTCTTATTTTATTTTTGTGTGCTGCTGCCACCACTGCGCTACGCTGAGATGTGCTTGCTGCGCAAAGACTGTATGAAGAAAAACATTGCAGCCGGCTGAACGCTGTGTGCAGTGCTCTGTGTGCACAGGAAAACCGGATGCTGCCGCTGCCATATGTTATATCCACTGTTCCTGCTGCTGTGGGATGAGCTGGGAGAGTGGACTCTCCGCCGCATATGATGCTTAGTGTATGCACAGCGGAATCTCCCAGCTCATCCTACAGCAGCAGGAACAGTGGATACGACATATCGCAGCGGCGTCAGCAGCCGGCATACCTGTGCAATGTTTTTCTTCATACAATCTTTACGCAGAACTATTATTATTATTGGGGGATGTCTTACTTTCGGGGGTGCCTTGTATTAGGCAATTCAACAAAACCTCTGCTATGTCTTACTTTCGGGGGATGACTAATTTTTGGGGAAACAGGGTATGTGCAGCTCTGTATGGCACAGGTCAGGGGATACGGTCCACTTCAAAAGATGCACCTTGCCCCAATATTGACTAAATAAATAACATATGTTAGCTCACCCACAGATCTTCTGATTTAAAAAGAAAAAAATGTCCATTACCTTATGAAGAAAGGAAGGTGCTCGGAAAATTCGGCCTCTCAGCCCAAGGTGTAAGTACAAGCGTCCATGAATTGAAAAAATCCAGCATCTATTCCTTTGTATAAAACATAACTTTTATTATGAAAAAGTTTTCCGGAGCATGAGCCGCTCCATAAAATCAAATACAAGTATGCATGATGGCAGAGATGAAATGACGTCTGACTGACGCGTTTCGGGGCGTTATTGTAGCCCCTTAATCATAGTCTGATTAAGGGGCTACATACTATGATTAAGGGGCTACAATAACGCCCCGAAACGCGTCAGTCAGATGTCATTTCATCTCTGCCATCATGCATACTTGTATTTGATTTTATGGAGCGGCTCATGCTCCGGAAAACTTTTTCATAATAAAAGTTACGTTTTATACAAAGGAATAGATGCTGGATTTTTTCAATTCATGGACGCTTGCCCCAATATTGGCAGTTGCTGGAGTCCAGAAGCAGAAGAGCAGTAACTTCTACCTTTCCTTTGGGATCTCTGTCAAGCTCTCTGGAGTCCAGAAGCAGAAGAGTGGCAGCACTTGTAGGAGATCAATATTGATGCGCTCCTGGATTCCAAAGAGTGCCGCAGAGATAAAAATGGGAGATTAGAATTCACCATCGCTGAGTTTGGAGAAGAGGACTGTTGCTATTTCTTACACACTCATCAAGGATCTTCTGAAGCAGCATGAACACACTGTATCCTTTAACCTGCACATATAGTTTTATTTATTTATTTTGCTTACTCATATAGCGCCAAAATTTTCCATACTGTTTTTACAAGCATTGTCAAGAGAACATATAAACTCCTTGCAGATGTTGTCCTTGGCTGGATTCAAACCGAGCCACCGGGGCACTTGTCAATTGTAGACACCGTGGCACTGTCCTTATCCTGTGATGGCGACAGTGTTTCGCCACTTGGTGAGTAAGAGAAAGCTGATATCACAAGAACGTGACTCTGTTGTTCTGTCAGAACAGCAGTAACATTAGTGTCATGTGGTTGGACATCTATATGAGACTGGACATAGTCTTTGGTGCTCTGGGTATTATTCACTAGAGAACTCCACAGTCTCGTATAGCCGACTGATCACGTGACATTATATTTCTCATGTCAGGCTAAGGAGACGGAATGGCCTCCAGCAGTCATGTGTTTGTGATATCAGTGTACTCTCACTCAATGGAAACTGTTTCCTTCTCAAGATATGGCAAATAGAATGTATTCCAGTTACAATGGCCTTCTCTCTGGGCCTCTCATGTCCCTCCTTTTCATACGTGAAGCATGCTACCTGCCAGTGGGAAGACCAGAATGTTAACTCATCAACAGTTAGGAAATTGTGCAGTAGTGGGCCATGAGACCCTCTCTGAGACCAGGAAAATAGGGGCATACAGGTTAAAACAAGCTAGGGTCTCTATGAATAAGAGACCCTCCACAGTCCTAATAAGGGTAGAGGACATACTGTCCCAAATCCTTGGCTCTACTACCTCTCTGTTTCTACAGCATCTTATCTTCTCTATAAGGACCAAAGGAATAAATAGTCCGTACTCGCCAGGACGTCTTCAAGCTCAATTGTTTTATTACAGTATAAAGCCATTTACATAACGCATTTCGGAGCTTATATGCTCCTTTTTCAAATGTATTGTTTGGTGTGAACAGAGCAAACCACATACTGACATATGTACATGTTTTTAGCCTGTCTTTTGTGTATTAACAAACGTCAGATCCCTTTAGAAATTAGTTTTGCACGTCCAGGGATTTGTTTTTAATGTTTGACATGTGTGTTCATTAGGTCGCACCCCTTGTGAGTATGCACTCTATGGTATGCGTCCTTTATTTATGTCTGTATGTGGTTTGCTCTGTTCCCACCAAACATTACATTTGAGCTCCGAAACACATAAAGTAAATGGTTTTATAATAAAGCAATTGAACTTGAAGATGTCCTGGAGAACGCAGACTATTTATTCCTTTGGTCCTTCTGGAGAAGATTTGTTGTCCTTCACTTGTGTGATGCTGATCCTGCGGCTGCCCTGAAGGGGACGTGTGATTTATATCTCTGCATGTTGAGGAGATCTGATCACACCACCATAAGGTGAGCAAACATCCACTCATCCTTTTGTCTGCTGTTTTATTCATTCTGACCTACTACGCTAGATTTTGCACGGTGCTGTTTCTATCATATTTTGTCAGTCTACAGCATCTTAGGGATGGGAAACAATATCACCTACTTTGGTGGTACATGAGGATAGGGCATAACAGCAAGAGGCTGGACATCTAATGGGAGTAAATGCCTATTATCCTACAATGCACATCATTCACAAGTTGTGGGTCAAGGCTAAACTCACAATAGGAATTTAAAGGGGTGGTCCCATCTCAATGATCTTATCTATACTGGTAGTTTATGTAAATTGAAGCCTTTTTCTAAATATATTGTTAAATATATATAATTCTGCTTTGTTTGCCTGGTATGTGAACTTATTCCTCCCACTGTTTACACAGTGTTGCCATAACCACGGACCTGGGAGATAGGACAAAAGATGCCACTTATTTACTGCCGGCAGGATAATTGCACTTTGCTGATCAAGTCTGGTTTGTTATCTCTCTATAGAAATAGACAGATAACATGGAGTCCATTTTGTACAAGAATCTGCATATTATCTTTCCTGCAAAAGTGTTGTTTGTCCCATTCAGCAGGAGGGAGGGGGAGGGATAGAAATATAGGAAGTGAGAAGAAGACATTGCATACATCCTGGCTGAAAGGCTGAGATAGGAGAACCCCTTTAAGGTTATACTGTGTACTCCACTATATGAAATAATGTAAATTATTTAGAGTTCAGCAAATACCAGGGATTCTATGCATGGCAAGCTTCAAGGTTGCATACTATAGCATAGCCATGTTTTATCAGCTGTACTCTTCTTCATATGTACTTGATATTGTAAATAATACTGAAAATTAGCTGATTAATAAATACAATTAGCCTAGAAGTGTACAACATTGTGTTCTATTACAAACATTATTTCTTAGAATCTATGAGGGAGATAACCCCTTGGTAAGACTCTTCAGCAGAGGTCACCTTAGCTATTAGTGGTTGGTAACTGTACACAAAGTTCTTATATATTTTCCACATATGAAACATTCAGGTTCATTAATGGAGGGATTATGAGGTTATTCTTTACCTAGATGTTTTGGGTTTTTTTCACCAGTAACTCTTTGCCTTAGAAAACACTGACAGAAGTCTATTTAACTATCTTTCAATGTCATTACCACTAAATTGCTTTGGTTTATTGCTCTCTAAAAAAAGAACATTTCTGCAGTAATTTCCAAAGGGATTGTGATAGAATATGACAAGATTACAAAGGAAATCAAGTAATTAAAGTTACTGAGTATCTGCCCTGATAGTCATCAGCTATAGCTCACATAACACAGCTCTAATTATATTTAATAATTATGTGCTTTGTCAATTTTATGCCTTAAAAGAACAAAACAGGAACAAAAAGGGAGGAAAGAATAAAGTATAATGCACTAGGCAGTAAAACTTTGCAACCTGTGAATCCAAGTAAAATAATTTATAAACATTCTAGAAAAGCCCTGATAATTGTTAAATGGTCTTTTAAATAAAATGTTCATAATATAAGAAAATTCTGTATGAGAATGTATGAAAGATACAGTAGAAGAGTCATATGCTCCTCTAATACTAGATAATAGCAGTATACAGTACAGTATTCCTAGAGAAACAGTAATAAGTTCCAGTGGCTTTTTATCCAGTAAAATGCTGCTATTGTCTGCACACTCTGGGAATGACAAGGGAAAACTTTCTCTAGCACCAGCTTTTGAAAGGAAGCTCCCTCTAGATCTATGCCTTGGTCTTCCAGAAATCTTGTAAAATGAACTAGTATTAAAGCCAAAACAGAATATCTTCTTCAAAAGGAAGAGAGATGTCAATAGGTTTCTTGTAACCCAGGCATTTATTTATAGAGAGCTAGAGAAAGTTTTCATTTTGCCATCAAAGAGAATCTATTTGTGTATTCCTTTCCAGAATTCTTAGCATGTCTTTTAAAACTCTGCACAGCTAAAAAAAGCTGCCCTGCAAAGGCAGTTCTTTTGAGGGTCATTCACACAGAGTAAAGTGGCGCTGATTCTGCCACGATAACTCGTGTCAGAATCAGCACTGATAAAAAGACTCCTATTGACTTCAATGGGTTCTGTCTTCCGTGCAGAACACATTGAAATCAATATGTTAAAAAGCCTCCCATTGATTTCAATGTGTCCGCGCGGAAGATGGAACTCATTGAACTCAATGGGAGTCTTTTTATCAGCGCTGATTCTGCCACGAGTTATCGTGGCAGAATCAGCGCCACTTTACACCATGTGAATGCACCTTTAAGGAGACATATTACCCCATCATATTCTACCTGACCTATTTTTTCCGAACTCTTTCCCCTACCATTGCAAAATAATATGTCATGGAAGAAGAAGTCATGTATGCAGGACTTTGCCGTTCCTAAGAATTTGTCTTTACAAAGCACAGGGAGCATTCCCCCTGTGCTCAGAAAGGAAAATGGCCGAACAAACATGCGCACTTGGCTCTGTTGGCTGATGCCGCGACTGATGACACAGTGGAGAGGCGTCAGCAGAAGAAGAAGAGGTGTTGCTGGAGCTTCTTCGGTGAGTACAGGGAACTCCCCCTGTACTTTCTGAAGACTCATTTGCATAAGGAATAAAAAAGAAAATTCACAGGAACAACGGCATGGATCAGAAAAAGAAAGGTAGGAGAAGAATAGCCTTTCTAAAGGCTATTCCAATATGGTCTTTGTAGAAAATCCTTGATCCATGAGAATCTATTGAATTTAGTGACTAGAACAAATGAAAGTCCCTTTTGAAAAACTGAGCTCTCATATACTTTTAGTGTTCTAGATGACGGGTTCATAATTTGTAGTTGATTTATTGTTTCACTCTCCCTCAATTGGTAAGGTTAAGTGGTGTTCCCTAAAAAAGAAGATAATGTTGGAGGTGCAATCTGTCAATCCTGAAGGCCCACACGTGTGGAGGACAAGCCAAATGAGTCCAACATAATTTCCAGATATTGAAGTGATATCTGTTTGGTCTGTTTGTGAAACCACATCAGAAATACAAGAGTGAAACTTTCTGCCATGGATGTATGCCATTCATTGGGGCTTTTCACTGTACCTCTAATCTGAGCCTTTTCTATGTAAAATCAGCAAGGAACATTCTCATTTTTCTTGTTATTTTTCTATGACACATGCAAAATAAAAACTGTGCATTTTTTTTCTGCTGCTGCTTTCTATGTTTTCTGCTGCTACTTATATTAAAAGAAAGAGCGAATAGGGCGGATTTATTAAGACTGATGAAGCATGCGCCAATCTTAATAAACGACCCGCAGGTAAAGAGAAGTTTATAAAGGGGCTTTGGCCTCCTCATACATCAGCCAAATGTCCCTGTGCCAGAATGGAAATCTACACTAGTTAGAAACTGGTATAGATTTCCATTATAACTAGAGATGAGCGAACAGTGTTCTATCGAACACATGTTCGATCGGATATCAGGGTGTTCGCCATGTTCGAATCGAATCGAACACCACGTGGTAAAGTGCGCCAAAATTCGATTCCCCTCCCACCTTCCCTGGCGCCTTTTTTGCACCAATAACAGCGCAGGGGAGGTGGGACAGGAACTACGACACTGGGGGCATTGAAAAAAATTGGAAAAAGTCATTGGCTGCCGAAATCAGGTGACCTCCATTTTAGACGAATAGTGGATTTCAAATCCGGGTCATATGAGAATGTGAACTTTGTGACTATGAGACAGGGATAGCTGTACAGGCAGGGATAGCTAGGGATAACCTTTATTTAGGGGGGAATGTTATTAAAAATAACTTTTTGGGGCTCTATCGGGTGTGTAATTGTGATTTTTGTGAGATAAACTTTTTCCCATAGGGATGCATTGGCCAGCGCTGATTGGCCGAATTCCGTACTCTGGCCAATCAGTGCTGGCCAATGCATTCTATTAGCTTGATGAAGCAGAGTGTGCACAAGGGTTCAAGCGCACCCTCGGCTCTGATGTAGCAAAGCCGAGGCTGCACAAGGGTTCAAGCGCACCCTCGGCTCTGATGTAGGAGAGCCGAGGGTGCACTTGAACCCTTGTGCACCCTCAGCTCTGCTACATCAGAGCCGAGGGTGCGCTTGAACCCTTGTGCACACTCTGCTTCATCAAGCTAATAGAATGCATTGGCCAGCGCTGATTGGCCAATGTATTCTATTAGCCTGATGAAGTAGAGCTGAATGTGTGTGCTAAGCACACACATTCAGCTCTACTTCATCGGGCTAATAGAATGCATTGGCCAGCGCTGATTGGCCAGAGTACGGAACTCGACCAATCAGCGCTGGCTCTGCTGGAGGAGGCGGAGTCTAAGATCGCTCCACACCAGTCTCCATTCAGGTCCGACCTTAGACTCCGCCTCCTCCGGCAGAGCCAGCGCTGATTGGCCGAAGGCTGGCCAATGCATTCCTATGCGAATGCAGAGACTTAGCAGTGCTGAGTCAGTTTTGCTCAACTACACATCTGATGCACACTTGGCACTGCTACATCAGATGTAGCAATCTGATGTAGCAGAGCCGAGGGTGCACTAGAACCCCTGTGCAAACTCAGTTCACGCTAATAGAATGCATTGGCCAGCGCTGATTGGCCAATGCATTCTATTAGCCCGATGAAGTAGAGCTGAATGTGTGTGCTAAGCACACACATTCAGCACTGCTTCATCACGCCAATACAATGCATTAGCCAGTGCTGATTGGCCAGAGTACGGAATTCGGCCAATCAGCGCTGGCTCTGCTGGAGGAGGCGGAGTCTAAGGTCGGACCTGAATGGAGACTGGTGTGGAGCGATCTTAGACTCCGCCTCCTCCAGCAGAGCCAGCGCTGATTGGTCGAGTTCCGTACTCTGGCCAATCAGCGCTGGCCAATGCATTCTATTAGCCCGATGAAGTAGAGCTGAATGTGTGTGCTTAGCACACACATTCAGCTCTACTTCATCAGGCTAATAGAATACATTGGCCAATCAGCGCTGGCCAATGCATTCTATTAGCTTGATGAAGCAGAGTGTGCACAAGGGTTCAAGCGCACCCTCGGCTCTGATGTAGCAGAGCTGAGGGTGCACAAGGGTTCAAGTGCACCCTCGGCTCTCCTACATCAGAGCCGAGGGTGCGCTTGAACCCTTGTGCAGCCTCGGCTCTGCTACATCAGAGCCGAGGGTGCGCTTGAACCCTTGTGCACACTCTGCTTCATCAAGCTAATAGAATGCATTGGCCAGCACTGATTGGCCAGAGTACGGAATTCGGCCAATCAGCGCTGGCCAATGCATTCTATTAGCCCGATGAAGTAGAGCTGAATGTGTGTGCTAAGCACACACATTCAGCACTGCTTCATCACGCCAATACAATGCATTAGCCAGTGCTGATTGGCCAGAGTACGGAATTCGGCCAATCAGCGCTGGCTCTGCTGGAGGAGGCGGAGTCTAAGATCGCTCCACACCAGTCTCCATTCAGGTCCGACCTTAGACTCCGCCTCCTCCAGCAGAGCCAGCGCTGATTGGCCGAATTCCGTACTCTGGCCAATCAGCACTGGCTAATGCATTGTATTGGCTTGATGAAGCAGTGCTGAATGTGTGTGCTTAGCACACACATTCAGCTCTACTTCATCGGGCTAATAGAATGCATTGGCCAGCGCTGATTGGCCGAATTCCGTACTCTGGCCAATCAGCACTGGCTAATGCATTGTATTGGCTTGATGAAGCAGTGCTGAATGTGTGTGCTTAGCACACACATTCAGCTCTACTTCATCGGGCTAATAGAATGCATTGGCCAATCAGCGCTGGCCAATGCATTCTATTAGCGTGAACTGAGTTTGCACAGGGGTTCTAGTGCACCCTCGGCTCTGCTACATCAGATTGCTACATCTGATGTAGCAGTGCCGAGTGTGCATCAGATGTGTAGTTGAGCAAAACTGACTCAGCACTGCTAAGTCTGCATTCGCATAGGAATGCATTGGCCAGCCTTCGGCCAATCAGCGCTGGCTCTGCCGGAGGAGGCGGAGTCTAAGGTCGGACCTGAATGGAGACTGGTGTGGAGCGATCTTAGACTCCGCCTCCTCCAGCAGAGCCAGCGCTGATTGGCCGAATTCCGTACTCTGGCCAATCAGCACTGGCTAATGCATTGTATTGGCTTGATGAAGCAGTGCTGAATGTGTGTGCTTAGCACACACATTCAGCTCTACTTCATCGGGCTAATAGAATGCATTGGCCAATCAGCGCTGGCCAATGCATTCTATTAGCGTGAACTGAGTTTGCACAGGGGTTCTAGTGCACCCTCGGCTCTGCTACATCAGATTGCTACATCTGATGTAGCAGTGCCGAGTGTGCATCAGATGTGTAGTTGAGCAAAACTGACTCAGCACTGCTAAGTCTGCATTCGCATAGGAATGCATTGGCCAGCCTTCGGCCAATCAGCGCTGGCTCTGCCGGAGGAGGCGGAGTCTAAGGTCGGACCTGAATGGAGACTGGTGTGGAGCGATCTTAGACTCCGCCTCCTCCAGCAGAGCCAGCGCTGATTGGCCGAATTCCGTACTCTGGCCAATCAGCACTGGCTAATGCATTGTATTGGCGTGATGAAGCAGTGCTGAATGTGTGTGCTTAGCACACACATTCAGCTCTACTTCATCGGGCTAATAGAATGCATTGGCCAGCGCTGATTGGCCAGAGTACGGAATTCGGCCAATCAGCGCTGGCTCTGCTGGAGGAGGCGGAGTCTAAGATCGCTCCACACCAGTCTCCATTCAGGTCCGACCTTAGACTCCGCCTCCTCCAGCAGAGCCAGCGCTGATTGGCCGAATTCCGTACTCTGGCCAATCAGCACTGGCTAATGCATTGTATTGGCTTGATGAAGCAGTGCTGAATGTGTGTGCTTAGCACACACATTCAGCTCTACTTCATCGGGCTAATAGAATGCATTGGCCAATCAGTGCTGGCCAATGCATTCTATTAGCGTGAACTGAGTTTGCACAGGGGTTCTAGTGCACCCTCGGCTCTGCTACATCAGATTGCTACATCTGATGTAGCAGTGCCGAGTGTGCATCAGATGTGTAGTTGAGCAAAACTGACTCAGCACTGCTAAGTCTGCATTCGCATAGGAATGCATTGGCCAGCCTTCGGCCAATCAGCGCTGGCTCTGCCGGAGGAGGCGGAGTCTAAGGTCGGACCTGAATGGAGACTGGTGTGGAGCGATCTTAGACTCCGCCTCCTCCAGCAGAGCCAGCGCTGATTGGCCGAATTCCGTACTCTGGCCAATCAGCACTGGCTAATGCATTGTATTGGCTTGATGAAGCAGTGCTGAATGTGTGTGCTTAGCACACACATTCAGCTCTACTTCATCGGGCTAATAGAATGCATTGGCCAGCGCTGATTGGCCGAATTCCGTACTCTGGCCAATCAGCACTGGCTAATGCATTGTATTGGCTTGATGAAGCAGTGCTGAATGTGTGTGCTTAGCACACACATTCAGCTCTACTTCATCGGGCTAATAGAATGCATTGGCCAATCAGCGCTGGCCAATGCATTCTATTAGCGTGAACTGAGTTTGCACAGGGGTTCTAGTGCACCCTCGGCTCTGCTACATCAGATTGCTACATCTGATGTAGCAGTGCCGAGTGTGCATCAGATGTGTAGTTGAGCAAAACTGACTCAGCACTGCTAAGTCTGCATTCGCATAGGAATGCATTGGCCAGCCTTCGGCCAATCAGCGCTGGCTCTGCCGGAGGAGGCGGAGTCTAAGGTCGGACCTGAATGGAGACTGGTGTGGAGCTATCTTAGACTCCGCCTCCTCCAGCAGAGCCAGCGCTGATTGGTCGAGTTCCGTACTCTGGCCAATCAGCACTGGCCAATGCATTTCTATGGGGAAAAGTTAGCTTGCGAAAATCGCAAACTGACAGGGATTTCCATGAAATAAAGTGACTTTTATGCCCCCAGACATGCTTCCCCTGCTGTCCCAGTGTCATTCCAGGGTGTTGGTATCATTTCCTGGGGTGTCATAGTGGACTTGGTGACCCTCCAGACACGAATTTGGGTTTCCCCCTTAACGAGTTTATGTTCCCCATAGACTATAATGGGGTTCGAAACCCATTCGAACACTCGAACAGTGAGCGGCTGTTCGAATCGAATTTCGAACCTCGAACATTTTAGTGTTCGCTCATCTCTAATTATAACTCATGCTGAGGTCTCCATTCCAATTTCCATATTCACACAATGTGGCGGACAAGGTGTAAATATGAGCCACAATATTATCCCTCTACTCCAGAAAATTGGTATAGAGAGAATGATGAATTCTTGCCCAATATGTCTACTTTCCAATACTTTCAGCCCAGCTTCACTACCTGTGCCCACTTTTTCTCAACAAACTACTGTTCATATCTTCTTATATCTGTTGGACTCAGTGGCGTATTCCTCCTGCAATTGCAGTTCTCATCCAACTCATTAAAAAGAAGAAGAAGAAGACTTCAGCTATGAGAAATATTTCTCTCAGCAGATGCCACATGACCACTAGAGAATGGGATCTGTGTCAGTGAAGATTAAAAAAAAAGGAGACATGGTAGTGCAGAAAGACAATATGGTACGTTCAAGAGGAATATACAGAACCCTCACTCAATATTTGTGGTTCACTGCTTTTAAAAACATCTTTATTCCCATTAACTATGACAACGCTGTAGTGCTGCTGTACCTCTCATTTACTTATTTTGCTTACTTATATAGTGCCATCATATTCCACAACATTTTACAGATATTGTCAGTCACTATGCCATATAGGGATCACAATCTACATTCCCTTTTTTGTATGTCTTTAGAGTGTACAAACACAAGCAGAACATACAAACTATTGCATTCTTATTGTTAGAACTTGCCCTGTTTAATTTAATTATAGTGATTGCCAACAATTCTGACACTGCGTGTCTGATTTATTTATTTTTTTTATACAAACAAGCATTTCAGGAAAACTCAACTTTAATAACAATAATTGTTTTTATATTAGAGCAGGCTAGACCATATATTGGGAGAACAAAGTTTGTATGACTTTTTTCATATTTTCCTTCCCCACCTTCCAAAATTCGTAACTTTTTTGTTTGTCGATATAGCTATGTGAGCTTATTGTTTGCATGACGAGTTGTACTTATATATTATTTTTTTTTGTAGATTGTGAGTCCCACATAGAGCTCACAATGTACATTTTTTCCCTATCAGTATGTCTTTTTTGGAATATGGGATGGAAATCCATGCAAACACGGGGAGAACATACAAACTCCTTGCAGATGGTTTTATGCCCTTGGTGGGATTAGAACACCAGGACTCCAGCGCTGCAAGGCTGCAGTGGTAACCACTGAGCCACCGTGTGGCCCCTGAGTTGTACTTATATTGTAAATATATTGTTTTGATTAGCTTTTATTAACTTTTTGGGGGATGTCCGTGTGAAAAAACTCACAATTCTATCATAATGTTTTGTATTTTGTTTTTATAGCATTCACGTTGCATTATAATTAACATGGCAATTTTGCCCAGTGGGTCATTAGAATTATGGCTATACCATATTTATATTGGTTTTATCATGTTTTACTGCTTTTACAAATAAAACTTAAGTTTTTGAAAATTAACGATTTTCCTAGGGTCACTCAATTCACCACCTATATCTTTTTACTGTTGATGGGGATAAGTCATAGCTATGTAAACAGCCCCTCATACCCACCCATTTTCACAGGATCCTCATACATTTCAGTGAATATCATTATAACATGACCTATTTTTCGATGGTCCATTATAATGGTCATGTGAATAGGCTCTACTGACATAAATGAATTTCAATGCAGCTATGTGACGGTCAATAAAAAGGGCCATCACATGGTCTATATTCACTGTTGTGTTAATAATACCTTAGACATACAGTACATACTGAATTCAGCCTCGCTGCACCATAAACTGAATTGCTTCTTTCTGCAAAATACAAACTTTGGATCAATTGGAGAATAGCTGGCACTGAGGTATAATAGGTCTCACTATATTACAAAAATCTTCAGATGGACAGCGAGAATCAATAAGGAAGACAGATCATAATGGTATAAATCATCTGCTCACCTCTAAGTCAATATTATGGAAGTTTAATGAAGCAGAAACCCTGGTAATAGAAATGCATACAATTATCAGAGTATCTATTCCCACTAATGACCAGGGTAAACTAAAAGTTAATATGCTTTGTACTTTCCATAATATAAATCATGAGCGAATACAATGAATTTGGCTTTCTGCAAATTATCCTGAAAGTTAAGAATGTGAAATGAAGTTTAGAGGCTCCTTGGAATAATAGCATCAATGGCACGTCTTTAGTTTTTCTTTATAATTTCCCTATTTGTTCTTTTATGCTTCTATCCTTACATAGAGATTCTTCCCATGTTTTAATGTTTTATGTCACAATAGGATTTATTTTAAATGGCTGCTACTCTTTACATACCAAGCCAGCACCGTGGATCCTGCAGTCACATGTAATATCCTATATAATTTTCTTAATCTTATTTGGCAACTTCATATAATTTTACATTCTATATGCATTTGTTCAATAATAAATGACAAAGTCTACAAAACATTAAAAGAACTGCATTAGCATCGACCTCAGATATGAGCATAAAGTAGAATAGAGTCAGCTTCTAGAACTTCACTCTTTTGCTCATTCTTAAAGGGGTATTCCCATAACCCTTGTTCACCAACCTGCAGGCTCTGTGCTCTGTTCACTTCCTGGTTTTCTGGGCACATTGGTGGGCAAGGTTTCACTTTCTCTGCTATCTGCTATGTTTGCAGTCAGTAATGAGGGATTGGTTGTAAATGCATTACCACAGTATGAAGCTGATGTAGAGGCTGATGTAGCAGAGCTGTATTTGAGTCAGTTTGCATTACATACAGAGGTACCAGACTCCCTATCTCAGCCCTTATCAGCCAAATTCCATTAAACCAACTGATAAGTGGAAGAGCCGAGTTCAGAAATCCCGCAGCTCTCACCTCCCCCCTCCCCTATCTGAGGAGCTCCATTGCTTGTCAGCCCCTCCTTCCCCCCCTGAGAGCAGGCAGCTATGTCACTTGGGAAATGAGCAGATAAGCCCAGTGGCCATAGAAACTGAGTGTAAACAATGAAGTGAATAAATTAAGATAGCGGCCAAACAAAGCAGTTTTGATAAAGCAATGTATTTAGGAAAAGTCTTATATCCATATAAACTAAAAGATCCTTGTTATGGGACAACCCTTTTAATGTTTGTGCGTAAAAAAGTCATTGCAATTTATTAAAATAAGATAAGGTAAGATAAGAAAATCCTTTAATAGTCCCACCATTGGTAATTTCAATATGTTACAGCGGCATGGATAATACAGTAATATATTACAAGAAAAGAACACATATAAGCTCAGATAGGAAAATATATTAGGAGTCATAGCAACTAAGAAGAAAAGAAAGACTCAGGATCACTTAGTTCTCGGTGCAGAGTGATCTTGGCCTGATTTTGGTTATACAGCCTGACAGCGGTTGGGAGGAAGGATGTCCAATAGCGCTCTCTCATACACTTGGGGTGAAGCAGTCGGTCACTGACAGTACTGCCCAGTGCTGTTATGGTCTCATACATGGGATGTGAGTTGTTCTCCAGCATGGAGCTCACCATCGACAGTATCCTTCTGTCACCCACCACCTGTACTGGGTCCAGGGGGCTCACCAGGACAAATCTGGGATCAGCTGTGCATGTCTATGGACATTTTCTTGTCGCTGCTTACACGACCGTGCTGTGCATGCAGTACGCTCACGCAAGCAGTCACAAGAAAATGGCCACACAGACATGTGCAGTTGGCTCTGCCCGAAGCCCGATGGCAGAGCCGACTGTGCATGCCTGGGATTTAGATCCCGAAGTAACCAGTGCCGAAAGTAGACAATGCAGAGGACGCGGCAGAAAGGCGTGCCCAAATAAGATGAGGCAGCGCTGGAGAGTTTTCAAGCAGCACAGTGGATGCCCCCAGTGCTGTTTGAGCACAGGGGAATGCCCCCAGTGCTGCGAGAAAAATCATTTGCATAACGACAAAAATCGGGAACACTTCTAAGGGTAGGAGAATAGCCTTTCTTAAGGCTATTCCTATGTGTTAGTAGTAAAATATGGGATTCTAATGATATAATCCCTTTAAGCCATTAATAAGAAATGTTGATCTAGTAGTTCAATCACACCCTTTACAATTAGAAGTGGTTCTATACAGAAGTAAGAAGATGTGAGGACGTCAAATCCATAACAATGATAGTCTTTGTGACTAACTTTAAGGCTTAGTTCACATGGGGGTGGTGAGGCGAATTTTGGCACTGAGAGTGACGTGGGGAGCCGCGTCACTCTCGGGTCAAAACCCGCCTGCCACAACTGTCAGTGTCACAGCTTCCCCCTCCGGAGTCAGCTCAAATGAATGGGCCAACTCCGGAGGTTGCTGCCGCCAGGCGGACACTGTGGCTCAGCGAGCAACGGTATCCACCTGAAGAAAGGGCAGTTCGCTTCTTTTTTTTCACTAGCAGCAATATGCAGCTAGCGGAAAAAAAGAACGCTAGCGGTCTCCATAGACCACCATTGTGAGGGGGCAGATTATGATATGGATTACGCGCCATAATCCGCCCCCTCTGTGCCCGTGTGAACGGGCCCTAAGGTGTACTGTGACTGATTCTAGGGAGCAATTATGACATATTGTTGTACAGGGCATTTTGGTGTATGCTGTGGCTAGCACAGAATAGGGGCATAATGTCTGCCACTATTGCACCAATTTCTAAATTTGCATCAGACTCAAAGTTGTTTTTCTCCAAATCTATAAAAAAGTGAAATATATAACAATCGTATTATTAGGATGGGCTGTAGCGTCCGCTGTACTGCGTGGAGGCTCTTGGCCCGCTCTGTGATCAGCAGTGGGGCTGAGGTTAGTTAGGCCTCATTCTGGTCCTGGTTGGTTATTCGTTTCCCTGCGGAATCAGCTCCCCTAGCGAACAGCCTCTCTCCAGTTCCCTGTCTCCTGTCCTGCTACCTACTTCCTCTTTCCCTGTACCTGGATTTCCTTGGATGTGTATGACCAGGCATGCTTTACAGACCTCTCCATCCTTATTTGGCACCTTCTTGACCTCCTGTGTATGACCTTTGGCTTCCACCTGACCTCCTTTTTGGATCCTGATTTGGCTACTCCATTTGCCTCCTGTGTATGACCCGGCTTCCTTGACTATGCTTCTGCCTCTGCCTTTTTCTACCATGTGACCTCCAGTTATCGACCCAGCTTGCTTGACCACAAACCTGTTCTTTGCGTATCTGCGTGACTCCCCTGGATTACGCTCCTGCTCACCTGCAACTCCAGACCATCCTGCTCTCTGGGACTTCACTCTAAGCTTAGTGTCTGGGTCCTTCTGGGTCCTCCTATTTGGGGTCCTTCTGGGTGTGCATCGCTCTCTGGGCAGTTGCGGATCCGGGCCTCGGACTTTTACCAAGTCCACCAT
Organism: Leptodactylus fuscus; assembly: GCF_031893055.1. Lineage (NCBI taxonomy): Eukaryota > Metazoa > Chordata > Amphibia > Anura > Leptodactylidae > Leptodactylus > Leptodactylus fuscus. Next base: position 125,790,852 of record NC_134267.1, on the reverse strand, counting down.
TAGAAGCTCTGGTGAAGAACTCCAGGGCCTGGTTCCGCTTCAGTTAGGAGAGCATAGCACACCCAGGACTGTTTTTGCCTCTGCGCTTGGGGATTCTAGTTGCCCAAGACTTAGTTATTTGTTGCATCAAGTTCCTAACAGGTATGCTATTTATCACTTCTAATGTGTTCTGTGATATGAGTGTAGTAGTTGAATATGCTAGGGGGAAGTTGAAGACTCCTTTTAAGACATCCAAATATATGTATCTGAACACTTGCTCCAAACGGTGACATTCTAAGTGACCTTAACGGCAAAGCAAACTTTTTTTAATTTCATAATTCAATAGAGCAGATAATAGTAAACTTTAGCTTCTTCTGTGTATGGTTTTCATTTAAGCGGTGTTCACACTGCCACTGCTGTCCACCCTGGGAAAACCAGACAGCAGACGGATTGCAAGTGGTCGGCTTTAAAACCCATTCATTTGAATGGGTTTTCAAAGGTGACCGCCCATGAGTGTTTTCAGCCTCTCTGCCTGGTGTCTGTTTTTTTTTCGCGGACACAAAATCCGACATGGAGGACTTTGTGTCCGCGGAAAAAAAACGTTTACCACGGACACCCCGGGGAAGACAGCAGCGGCAGTGTGAACGCTGCTTTATGGCAGAAGTTTGTCCAGCTCTAAGGAGGAGGCATTAGAAGTCTGTTTTTCAATCATAAAAACTCCTTATTATGTGCGTTTATGTGAAATATTATCTTTGTATTGTGTATTTATTATACATATACAAAATGGCTACTTTGCTATATTTAACTTGTTGACTCTGATGTTAGTTTGATTTCTGATTAATTAATCTCAAGTTCCTGTTTACAGTGATTTAGCGCTTATCAGTATTAATTATAGTCTCTTAAGACAAGGTCACAAAATGATAACTAAAAGTGTACTTGCGTTTATAACTGACATCGATGGCAATACAGTAGAGACTTTACTGTGAGGAAATCTTGAAGAAATACAAGTTCAGACTGTTATAGAGAACACAACACATCGTTCTAACAGAGTAACTCGGCCTCTGAGGGATTTTGTGTTGTCTGGAAAAAAAGGTAAATTAAATAAACCTTTTTTAGCTGTAAAATGATCCACACACTAAGGGGGCATTTACACGGAGTAACGCCGGGCGTGCATTACAGCCGTACACGCCGGCGCTACGGCAGGCTGCCGAACACTTCCCATTCACTTCAATGGGAGCGCTCGTAAACGTCGCTGTTACGAGCGCTCCCATTGAAGTGAATGGGAAGTGTTCGGCAGTCTGCCGTAACGCCGGCGTGTACGGCTGTAATACACGCCCGGCATTACTCTGTGTGAATGCCCCCTTTAAGGGACTTTCAATTTGTAAATGTAAATCAGTTTCTAATATTCAGTTTCGCACATTGGTGGGTTTAGGATTACCAAATATAAACTGTCCATCATAGATAAAAAAACAAACAAACAAACAAACAAAATCACTGATGCATATCAAAACAGAATACATGAACAACAGATTTAAGACAATTTACAAAATCACATTATTTGTGCCATAAACTACTATTATTGCTGAAATTGAAGAAAGAAAGGACTAATACAGTAGTATCAGTAGTACAGTAGTCCTAGATCAGGGGTCTCAAACTCAACTCAGCATGTGGGCCGCAGAGCAAGATCCCAGCCAGTCGGCGGGCCGCACCGCGGCAAATTTAGCTCCACCCACTTTTATGTTGACTCCGCCCATTCATTTTTCATGTGCCCCCACACTGTATAATCCTCCTACAGTCACCCGTAAACTATATGTCCCCCCTCCATCTTTCCCCCAGTTACATATACACCCTTCATCTGCCCCCAGAATCATGTCCCCCCATCTCTGCCCTCAGATTCATGTCCCCCCATCTCTGCCCCAGATTCATGTCCCCCCATCTCTGCCCCAGATTCATGTGCCCCCATCTCTGCCCCCAGATTCATGTCCCTCCATTTCTGCCCCCAGTTTCATGTCCCCCCCATCTCTGCCCCCAGATTCATGTCCCTCCATTTCTGCCCCAGTGTCATGCCGTTCTCCCCCCTCCCTTCGTCTGCCCCCAGTGTCATGAGCCCCTTCATTCTACCTCAATGTTTAAAGAGGACCTTCCACCATTTTGCCCACAGGCAGTTCTATATACTGCCGGAAAGCTGACAGTGCGCTAAGTTCAGCACACTGTCGGCTTTCCCGATGTGGGCCCAGTGTGAAGAGCTTACGGTCCGGTACCGTAGCTCTTCTATGGTCAGAAGAGCGTCTCTGACACTCAGTCAGAGACGTCCTTCTTCACAGCACAGCCAATTGCGCTGTGCTGTGAGAGGCGGGAGGAACACATCTTGATGATGCGCCTGCCTAGAGTGTGGCTGCATGTGTTTACAGCTGCTGAAACTAAACTGATCTTTCTCTATCCCGTCCTTTTTTCTTCACTTTTTTCTATTACTATAAGGAGTATTAGTATAAGAACTTACCATGGGCTGGAATTTGATGCAGAAACTCTTATAAAGAAATCCTTTTTGAGCCTTTTTGTCTGAAGCATGCCTCCACACAGACAAGGAAGGCTGGTTTACACTAAGGAGACACTATTACACCTTAGAAGCATGCTGCAGGACAAGCTGGACAAGCATGCTCTTACCATCCCCCACGAACTAATAAGGAGACTTAGAAAACGCAGAAAACGCGGAAAACGAGCCGGCATACTGAGACGCGAAGGAAGAAACCGCAAAAAGCATGTGATCCCGTCCATCATTATGGGGAATGTGAGATCAATTGTGAATAAGATGGATGAACTGACAGCACTGACCAGACATCAACAGGAGTTTCGTGAGTGCAGTATGATGCTGTTTACAGAGACTTGGCTTACTGAAATCACTCCGGACATACTTGCCTCCGTGGAGGGCTTCAAACTTCTTCGGGCGGACAGAACACTGGAGAGCGGTAAGCGAATAGGCGGAGGAATTGCAATATTTGTCAATGAGAGATGGTGTAATCCAGGACATATTGTGGTTAAGAAACAATTGTGTGGAAAGGATATTGAACTGCTAGCCGTGGGCATGAGACCTTTTTACCTGCCAAGGGAACTATCACATGTTATTGTACTAGCTGCCTATGTCCCCCCCTCTGCTAAAGCTGACGCTGCCTGTGAAGTCCTCCATGCTGTTGTGAGTGAGCTGCAATCATCTCACCCCCATGCCCTGCTCCTAGTGTCTGGAGACTTCAACCATGTCTCAGCATCCACTCTACCAGGCTTCACACAGTATGTAACCTGCCATACAAGAGACAACAAGACGCTGGACTTGCTCTTTGCCAATGTAAGGGATGCATATAACTCATCTGCCCTACCACCCCTAGGCAGATCAGATCACAACCTGGTACATCTGCGACCCACATACATTCCACTGGTGCGCAGAGAACCGGCGGTTACCCGTACCGTGAAGATTTGGTCAGAGGGAAGTGTCGAGTCTCTAAGGGACTGCTTTGATATAACTTTATGGGAAGTGTTTCAAGACTCATTTCCAGAGGACATTGAGGGACTCACACACTGCATAACGGACTACATTAATTTCTGTGTGGACAGCACGGTACCAACTAGGAAGGTGAGGTGTTTCTCCAATAACAAACCATGGATTAACTCTGAGATTAAAACTCTCCTCAAGCAAAAAAAGAGAATTTTTAGGTCTGGGGACAGAGATGGCCTGGGGGCGGTTCAGAAACAGCTGAGACAATTGATCAGGGAAGGGAAAGCCAACTACAGACTGAAGATGGAGCTACAGATGGGGGAGGGTAGAATCTCTGAGGTGTGGGACAGCCTTAAGGCAATTTCAGGACACAAGGAAAAGACAAGGCACCGAACAGTAGGGGACAGGAAGTGGCTTAACGAGCTTAATCTATTCTTCAATAGATTCGACTCCAAGCAAATGCTCCCTCCACCAGCATGTCAGCCAACCGCCCTCCCCTCACACACCAAGACCCAACCCCCACCGACCTGCGGTCAACTGCAATCTGACTATCTGATCCTGCAGGAGTCTCAGGTATGTAAGGAAATGAAGAACATTAGAGCGAACAAAGCGGGGGGACCTGATGGTATAAGCGCAAGAGTTCTTAAAATGTGCAGTGACCAGCTGTGTGGTATTATAACGCACATGTACAATATGAGCCTGAAGCTGGGGGTGGTACCTCAACTGTGGAAAACATCTTGCGTGGTACCAGTCCCAAAGAAACCCAACCCGATGGGCTACAATGACTACCGACCTGTAGCACTGACATCACACCTAATGAAGGTCCTAGAGAGACTGGTCCTGACACACCTACGCCCCCTAGCGAGCTCCGCTCTGGACCCCCTCCAGTTTGCCTACCGGCCAGGCATTGGGGTAGATGACGCCATCATCCACCTTCTTCACAGAGCTCTCTCTCACCTGGAGAAACCCGGGAACACTGTGAGAATAATGTTCTTTGATTTCTCCAGTGCGTTCAACACCATTCAGCCAGGGCTACTGAGGGAGAAGCTGAACCTTGGTGGTGTGGACCATCACCTGTCCAACTGGATCCTAGACTACCTGACAAACCGCCCTCAGTATGTGAGAGCCCAGGACTGTGTGTCTGACACTGTGATCTGTAGTACGGGGGCACCTCAAGGTACAGTTCTTGCCCCATTCCTCTTCACACTGTACACTGCTGACTTCAGGCACAACTCATCCAGCTGTTACTTACAGAAGTACTCCGATGACTCTGCTATAGTCGGCCTTATCACTGATGGCGATGATAGGGAATACAGAGACTTAAACCGGGATTTTGTTGAATGGTGCCAGCAGAACCAGCTCAGGATTAATGCTGGGAAGACCAAGGAGATGGTGGTGGACTTTAGTAAACGGAGAGGTGCTCCGACCCCGGTGGAGATCCAAGGAACATGTATTGAGATAGTCAGGACCTATAAGTACCTGGGCGTGCTCCTCAATAATAAACTAGACTGGGCTGATCACCTGGAGGCGCTGCACAGAAAGGGCCACAGCAGACTCTACCTGCTCAGGAGGCTGAGGGCCTTCGGAGTCCAGGGGACACTTCTTAGGGCCTTCTTCAACTCTGTGGTTGCCTCAGCCATCTTTTTCGGTGTGGCCTGCTGGGGAAGCAGTATATCAACCAGGGACAGAAATAGACTTGACAGGCTGATCAGGAGGGCCAGCTCTGTCCTGGGGAGCCCCTTGGACCCAGTACAGGTGGTGGGTGACAGAAGGATACTGTCTGTGGTGACCTCCATGCGGGAGAACAAATCCCACCCCATGTATGGGACCCTGATGGGACTTGGCAGCACTGTAAGCGACCGTCTGCTTCACCCCAAGTGTGAGAAGGAGCGCTATCGCAGGTCCTTCCTTCCAACCGCGACCAGGCTGTATAATCTACATCAGACCAAACGAAGAGCTCTCCGCACAGAGAACTAATGATTATGAGGATGACCATGAGGTCTTCCTCTTTCTCTTCTGTTTTCCTTAGCTGCCATGGACTCCTAGTATATCTTCTCTTCTCAGCTTATCTGTGTCTACGTCTGTAACATATTACTCTGTATTATCCTGTATCTGTATTACTATGCTGCTGTAACACGCTGAAATTTCCCCAAGGTGGGACTATTAAAGGATTATCTTATCTTATCTTGTTTGGCCGCTATCTTAATTTATTCACTTCATTGTTTACACTCCGTTTCTATGGCCCTTGGGATTATCTTCTCATTTGTCAAGTGATGTAGCTGACTGCTTCTGCCTGCTCTCAGGGGGGGAGGGAGGAGCTGGGAGTAGCTTTTAGCTGTTTGTGTCTTTTAAGTAGCGGAGCTCCGGGATTTCTGAGCTCTTATCAGTCGGTTTAGGGAGCGTTCACACTACCGTTGGTGTCCGTTATGAAGGTGTCCGTTTAAAAGAAAAAAAACGGACACCTATTATAACGGAGACTAACGGACACAAACTGATGCTAATGTGTCCGTTTTTTTATCTGTCCATTTAAGAGGATCAATTAAAAAACGGATATATTAGCATCAGTTTGTGTCTGTTAGTGTCCGTTTTTTTTGACACTCCAGTTTTCTTTGTTTATTTGGTTGCCATAACACAGAATGACAACAGAGAGAATATAAAAGCAGGAAGAAGAGCTGACAATTCATTCTGGAGCCAGCTTTGGAGAGGAGAGTATTATTCTGTTGTCCAGTTTTCTTTGCGGTGCTGCTGTTATTTTTGGAAAATGTTTCCTCCATCTGTTTTTTTTTTTATCTAGAGGTGATCCGGCTGAGGGCGAAGTGGGAAAGACAGACACGGCAGAGAAGGCGACGCTTCTGGGTCCACCCCATCACATCAGCCCGCATGACAAGGGGAGTGTATTCCAGCCTTTATGGAGAACTGCGGCAACATCCAGAGAAGTTCCATGACTACCTTCGGATGTCAATACCAAGCTTACGCTAGGTTCACCCCTGCGTTCTGGTCTCCGTTCTGTGCTTTCCGTCTTCTGCATGCCAGAAGACGGAAAGCACAGACCGGGTCCGGCCGTGAGCGGCGGTGAGCGTTTTATGCCGGCCGGCGGACATTTTGGGGTGGCCTCTCTATGCTCCTGTATAGAACTACAAGAGCAAGAGAAGCCAGAAGAGGCGGAGTTGCTGCAGAACAAGGAGGCGGCGCAGGAAAGAGCTCTGGGCAGCAATGGGGATACGCTCATCGGTGTTTCAGTGCTGGGGCCCGCCCTCATTGCTGCGGAGAGCTCATTTGCATACCGGTTAAAACCGGTATTTCTACGGAAAGGCGCGGCGGAGACCACGTCTAAAGGTAGGAGACGAACAGCCTTTCTTAAGGCAATTCCGACGTGTTCATTAGAAAAAAAGGTAGTTTAATGGTAGAATGCGCTCTAGGTAACGGCACATCAGTGATAATGTCTCTCGCGAGAACTTTTGTACACACGCATGCGCAATATATATTTTTCATACGACCGCTGCCACCAATGACGGCCGATGCTGTTTATTTTCTTCTGTGTCATTGGGTAATGACTTTTATTGGTCGGGCTTTATAAGAGCGGGTTTTCTGGGATTAAAACTACCCCCTGACGAAGCCAGGAAGTGGCGAAACGCGCGTCGGGCGCTCCATAGCCGGGTAGGCTCATTATAATGTGGACTGTATTCTGTACTGGGTCTTTTTACACTTCACCTTAGGGTTGTGTTGTTCACTGTTGTTATATGTTCTGTGTCCACTTCATTATTGGTATGCTTATGGCACTGTAGTTTATTTAGCTGTTTACAGGTTGTTTACACAGTTCTTTATATATGACCCAGCACAGATGTACCACTATTATATTACAGCATATTAGCCACCCCACTATGGTATACATTTTGTATTGGTCCTTCCCATATTTAATATATTGTGGTTAATTGTGTATTATTATCTTTATTTATTTCAATAAACATTTGTATTTTATTTATAAGTAATCCTGTCTTTTTGACATTGTGTTCTATATTGTATAGTGGATTTACTTTTTTCAGCCTTATTTGCATTTGTGGTTTGAGTTTTTTTTTAAACAGGTAGCAACTACAATCCTTGTATGTCCGGATGAGGTGTGGAACTGCGATGATTAAGCTGGCCTGCCTCACTTGCTGTGTGCCTCATAGCACCTGAAATGGCTTCGCTGAGCCGAGGATTTCCAGTGGGAGTGGAAGGGGGAGGTGTTTGGAGGGAATAAGAATCAGAAAAGGAATGAGTAGGAAGAAGATGAGATGTAGAAGGAGTAGGTAGTGAAGAGGCATGTGGAAAATGAATAGAAGGTGAAGCAGAGAGAGTGGGATGGGGGGTGGGAGTGGGATGGCTGAAGGGGAGTGGGATGGGGGAAGGGGAGTGGAAGGGGGGTAGGAAACAGACGGGGGGGGTGGAAGTGGGAGGTGGGAAGGGGGGTAGGAGTGGGATGGGAGAAGGGAAATGGAACTGGGGTGGTGTTGGTATGGGGTAAGGGATTGGGAGTGGCACTGGAAATCCCGGACACAGCTGAGCAGTGCTATTTGGGCCTCATATACCTGCTCGGGCGGTGATTGGTCCAATAAAGGGACAAGAGTTTGAACAAAATGCTGGTTTGGTGTAAGGGTTGACGAAGACCCCACTCCCTCCAGTTGTCGTTCAACTGACTCCATAAACTGACCAACATGATCTTCTAATCTCAACAGGCAATCTCTCATTGCCTATGTGAGATCCTCTATGTCCCTTTCTTGTCTCCGGCCAGTTCTCTGCCGCCTTAACAGCTGCCCAAATGTATTATGTATTTGTTGCCAAGTTGTTAAGGCGGCAGAGAGTTCTGGCCGGGGACCTTCTGTTTCCTGAACAGGTATATCAGATGAGGGGCCAGCCAGTTGTTCTTCCATTGGGATCGCTTCACAAGTGAGATCCCGACGAGATGATTTTCTGTGAAAAAAGGTTAAAAATATTATATGAAATAATTTTAATTATTCATATCATTACATTGCAGTATTGAACAGAATTAAAAGAAAACATGACCCCCCACCCCCAACAACAATGAAACCGAACAAAAATATACATAAATTATTTTGAGCTACACTTATGCTCGTGATTGAGAGGCTTTCTGGAGAAACATCAGTTTCTGTAGGTAGCAATATGGCTTTTCCTTCTTGGGTGCTGACCCGCTGAGCCTCTCTCTCTCTCTCCTCTTTCATCTCCCTTGTGAAGCAATCCTTCATGGACCTCCACCTCATCCGGACATGCTTCCCTTGAAAAAAAATATTTTACAGACAAATTTAGAATATGTTCAATTCTAAATACATACCTGTAAAGTAAAAATCATTAATTATATTTAATTAGAAAATATATGTACTCACAACAAGACTCTGACTCTGGTATCTGACAAGCCCTCATAGTACTGCACAAGCTGTGAGGCAATATCCCTCCAGAGGCGCTCCGTCACGTGCTTATCTGAGTGGAGCTGGTCAGCAGCATTTGTCCAGGAGCCAGACAAGCTCCTCTCCGGGCTCTTCGCTGGTGGAGACCAGATGAAAAAAAGAAAAAAATTTAATTAAAGCAAAAATATAACAAATTAGCCAAAGCAGTTTTGAAGGCCTGGATATTCAACAAAATATCATTTATATATTAAAAGTTGTACAAGAGTCAGCTCAAGTCAATTTCAACTCAAGTCAACTCCAAGAAGAGGAGTGCAATAATGATACAAAGCTGACTGTCTGATTGGCTGGTATGGATCCGTTTGCCAGATACATCGTTGTCATATATATATATATATATATATATATATATATATATATATATATAGCCACATGTCAAAACACTGCAAAGCTCCTCCACAATACACCACCCACACTTTTTCAGAATACTTAAATATATATATATATATATATATATATATATATATATATATATACAAAAAAGAAAAACAATTTACCCGTCTTTTACCGGGGGCACATTTCTGACCAGCTCCACGTTGCTGGCTCCGGGCTCTTCCTCTGGAGGACTGAAATTTGTATTGATTGAAAAAATGTAAATTGATATTTTTTTCTATTGGAAAATACATATAAATATATTAATTAAATATACATAATTATTGTATTTTTGGACTATAAGACACACAGGACCATAAGGGTAAGTTCACACAGGGTTTTTTTGGATCGGAACCTGAGACGGAGGCCGCCTCAGGTTCCAATCCGAAAGCCAGGTAGCCACGACTGAAAGCCAGGGCACTGCACCGGCATCCAGTCACGCACTCCCCTCCGGATTAGGCTCAATGAATTGTCCTAGTCCAGAGGAGGGTGTGTCTTCAGTCTGAATTACGAGGCAAAATGGCCTGAAGAATGAGCATATAGCTTCTCATATAGCTCCTGAGCCACTCCCATTTGATTTCAATACGGCCTCAAAATCCTGACCAAAAAACTCTGTGTGAACTTACCCTTAGACTATAAGCCCCCTCTTATAGTCTTCTTTTGAAATATAAGACACATCCCTATTTTCCTCCCAAATTTGGGGGAAAAGAAGTGCGTCTTAGGCTGGGGCCTCATGAGCCGGAGACGCCAAGATTTGTCCGTTGCGGAAACACCACGGGAGAAATCACGGCGTTTTACAGTACTTGTAAAGTGGGTAAGATTCATGCAAATCCCATGTTCACTTTGCTGAAAAAATTGCAGTGTGGAAACGCTGCGATTTCCAAAAATGTCGCGGTTTTGAAAATCTCAGCATGTCAATTATATCTACGGAAACGCCGGCAGCTTTCTATATATATAACTGTAACAGAAAGTCCGCGGAGGAAAACTCAGTGAACTTTCTGTTAAAAACGCTGTGGGAAGAACCGCAATGCATTCACGCTGCGGTTGTTCCCGCAGCACTTTAGCGCTGCGTTTCCGGGCCATGGGGCCTTAACCTAATAGTCCAAAAAATACGGTAAATTACTTTTTGTAAAAAAAAAAAATTAATAATAATAATAATAATAAATTTGAAGAATACATACTACAGGACTATGAAGGCCTTGTGTTCTCTAGTGTGAAGTTTCAGTCCTAGACATCTGTGTTCTGTTCTGGGTTCTTCCCTGGCAAAAAAAAAAGAAAAAAAAAATCTTTTATTTCTTTTTTTTCGCCTATTAATTAATTCATAAAAAAATAATTACCGTATTTTTCGGACTATAAGACGCACTTTTTTTCCCAAAAATTTTTGGGGAAAAGAAGGGTGCGTCTTATAGTCTGAAGGTGGCGCCTGGCATCCGCTGTAATAGAGAGGCGGAAGCCGACAAGTGATAGACGCCATTACAGGTGCCGGGGCCTGAGACATCGCTGCGCTCCTCTGCCCCGCATGAAGCCAGCAGCGGCAGGGGCTCCTCAGTCCCCCCGCTGCTGGCTTCATGCAGGGCAGAGGATCGTAGCGATGTCTCAGGCCCCGGCGTCTATCCCTCCCCGGCATCCGCCTCTCTAGTACAGCGGATGCCGGGTCAGTATCCGTGGCCCCTTCTCCCCCGGGGCCGGTCCCCACCGGCCCCGTACCTGTAAAGTTGCAGGCCGGCTCCTGCGCGGCGATATCGCAGGAGCCGACCTGTTCGGGTGACAGCCGGTGCCTAATGAGGCTCCCCGGCCTGTCACTGCTGTATTAGTATTGCGGCTGGTCTCTATGACCAGCCGTAATACTAATAGACAGAATGTCCCATAGACGGCAATACAGTTGTATTGCCGTCTATGGGACTTGCGATCAAGTGACCGCAGGTTCAAGCCCCCGGGGTGGAATAAAATAGTAAAAAAAAATAAAATAAAAAAAAAGCTTTAACCCCTTAACGACCGGCCCATAGGGAATCTACGTCGGCACTGACAGGTCCTTCCTGACTGCCCTATAGGAAAACTACGTTGGGCAGTCAGGGAAGGATTCCCTGTCAGTGCCGACGTAACTGGAGCGGATCTTAGCTGTATCTGACAGCTAAGACCCTGCTCCATAACCCCCCATCGGAGGGGTCTCCGATGGGGGGGTTTTAACCCCTTCAGTTCCGTGATCAAACATGATCACGGAACTGAAGCGGTTCCGTGATGGTGCCGGCGGTATCGGCACCCCCCGCGGCGAGATCGGAGGGTGCCGATATACAAAACATGCAGTCTGGGGTCTGGCCAGTGACCCCAGACTGCCTGAGCCCCCTGTTACCTGGTTGATCCTGCCCACGTTGTCAGGAAGCCAAGCGATGCGTCTACATCGCTTGGCTTCCTGATACAGACTGGAGACACGTGCAGCCTGTGTCTCCTGTGTCTCCAGCCAGTAACACTGATTCAGCAATGAAATCATTGCTGAATCAAGTGTCCTAAGAGGGACACATAAAAAAGTGAAATAAAAAGTAAAAAAAAGTGAAAAATAAATAAATAAAACTTTTGAAAAAAATGAATAAAGTTATAAAGCCCCAAAAGTCTCCTTTTTTCTATAGAAAATGAGTTATGTAAAAAAAAACCTAAAAATTAATAAAAACAATACACATTTGGTATCGCCGCGTCCGTAACGATCTGTACAATAAAACTGAAATAATATTTAATGTATATGGTAAACGTCGGGGGAAAAAAACGGAAAAAACCCACCGGAAGTAGTGATTTTTCACCATCTCACCTTAGAAAATATGCTATAAAAAGTGATCAAAAAGTCATATACACCCCACAATAGTACCAATAAAAAGCGCAGGTTGTCCCGCAAAAAATAAGCCCCCAACCAACACTGTCCACGGAAAAATAAAAATGTTACGCCTCTCAGAAGGTGGCGATGCAAAAATCACTGATTTATGTCCCCAAATGTGTTTTTGTTCTGCAGAATTAGTATCGCATAAAAAAATACTATAAATGAGCCATCGCCGTAACCGTACCGACCCGCAGAATAAAGGTCACATGTTACTTATACTGTACGCTGCATGGCGCAAAATTTAAAAGGGAAAACTCAATGCCAGAATTGATTTTATTTTTTTAAATCCAGCAAAAAAAGAGTTAATAAAATGTACTCAATAGATTGTAAGCACCCAAAAATGGTGTCATTACAAAATACACCTCATACCGCAAACAACAAGCCCTTATATGGCCACGTCACCAGAAAAATTAAGAAAATATAGCATCTAGTAATGTGAAGACAAAAACCCGCAAAAATCGCCAAATCATTAGAATACAACTGGCTGCGGCAGGCAGGGAATGTATAAGCTGTGCAAGAGTATATCAGGGGACACCCCATATTTACACATACATACGGACACCAGAAATGACCCCCAAAGTGACCCCCAGAGTGACTCGACCAATCATAGGAGCTACTGGGACATAGTAGGGAATTTGGTGTTTGCAATGTTCTTCGCACAGCTTATATATTCCCTCTTCGCCATCCGCTGTGCAATCACGTCTGGGATATGAATACTCACTACACCCCCTGATAAATTCTTTGAGGGGTGCAGTTTTCAAAATGGGGTCACTCCTTTGGGGAATCCACTTTTCTGGTACCTTACAGGCTCTACAAACATGACATGGCTTCCAGATACCAAACATCTGAATCTGTACTCCAAAAGCCGCATCGCGCTCCTTCCCTTCTGCGCCCTGCTGTGCGCCCAAACTGCAGTTTATGCCACATGTATGACACATGTATGACACTGGTGTACCCGGGATAATGGACGTAATGTCATATGTGAGTATTAACTGATATTAGGGCACAGCTGGACACAGAAGGGAAGAAGGGTTATTGGGTTTTTGGAGCACAGACGGTTTGGTTTTTGGATGCCATGACACTTTTGTAGAGCTGAAACGCCAGTAATGTGGAATCCCCTGATATGAGACCTTATTTTGGAAACTACACCCCTGAAGGATTTATCCAGGGGTACAGAGAGCATTTTTAACCCCCAAGTGTTGCTATAACTTATTATCCATAAATGAATACGAAGCTGATTGTGAGAAGTGAAAATACCAATTTTTCCAGGAATCCGTCATTTCAGTGCATAATATGTTGTGCCCGACTTGTATCAGAGATGAACGCTCTAAAAGCCGTTGTGCCCGGGATACCCACTTAACAATTTTTGGAGTGTGTATCTCTGCTGACATAAGTTGGGCACAACATATCAGATACTGAAATGGCGAATCTCTGGAAAAATTTCATTTTTAACTTCTCATTGTCAGTTGCGATTTCATTTCTGGAAACTAAATAAATGCAACCCTCAAGGGTTAAAAGCGCTCGCTACGCCACTTGATAAATCCCATCAGTGGGCTAGTGTCCAAAATGGGGTGACATGTCTGCAGATTCCACTTTATTGGCAATTCAGGGTCTTTGCAAAAGTGATGTCCAAAAACCAAACTGTGCGCCAAAAAACAAAATAGCGCTCCTTCCCTTCTGTGCCCAAACAGCCGATTCTACCCACATATGGCATTAAGTCCGTTATCCGGGGTACACCAGTGTCATACATGTGGGCATACACCGCCATTTGGGTACACAGCAGGGCGCAGATGTGAAGGAGCGCTATGTGCTTTTGGAGTGCAGATTTACATTGTTGGTGTTTGGACACCATGTCATATTTGCCGAGTCCCTAAAATTGCCCCTAAAAAATGGGGTCACTTCTTAGGGAATTCCAGTTTACTGGAACCTCCAGGGCTCTGCAAAAACATCATGGCGCCCAGAGGGTCCCTCTAAATCTGTACCCCAAAAGCTAAAAAGCGCAGTGCTCCTTCCCTTCTGAGCCCTGCTGTGTGCCCAAGCAGCAGTTTACACCCACATATATAATTTTTTGACCCTCGGGATGGCCCCTTAATAGTTTTAGGAGTGCTGGTCTCTGACAACACAAAGTGGGTGCAACGTATTGGGCACCGAAATGGCAGATTTCTTTCAAAATTTCAATTTTCATTTTGTACATTAATTTTTGGGAAGCATTTTTAGGCTCAGAGTGATAATACACCTTGATACATTCTTTGATGGGTATAGTTTTTAAAATGGGGTCACATTTGAGGGGTTTCCATTGTATTGATACTTTAGGGGCTCAGCAAATGTGACATGGCACCTGAAAACTATTCCAGGAAAATCTGCCCTCCAAACCCAAATAGCGCTCTTTCCATTCGGAGCCCCACCATGTCCCCATACAGCAGATTATGGCCACATATGGGGTATTGCCGTGTTCAGGAGAAATTGTGTAACAAAATGTGGGGGGCTTTTTCTCATTTAACCCCTTGTGAAAATTAAAACTTTGGGGATAAAGGGACATTTTAGTAATTTTTAACCTGCACATCCCAAGGTTAGTAAAATCTGTGAAAAGGTTATAGGGTCAAAATACTCACTATACTCCTCAATTAATACCTTAAGGGGTCTAGTTTATAAAATGGGGTCATTTATGGGGGTTTTCAATTGTTTTGGTAACGTAAATCTTGTTTGAATGTGCAATGGGCCTAAAATATCTGCAAGCAAAATTTGTGTCTTGAAATCCAGTTGGTGCTCCCATCTTTTTGGGCCCTACCGTGCGTCCGTACATAGGATTAAGGCCACAAAGTGTACATTTTTGAACACGGGAGAAATGGGGCCATCTATTTTGGGGTGTTTTCCTTTATTTTCATGCCTTGTGTACAAAAAAACTGCCTTTAAAATGACTCTTTTGTGTAAAGAATATGACAATTTTTTGTTTGACACAAATTCTTTTAAAACCTATGGGGTCAAAATACTCACTATACCCCTCAATGAATACCTCAAGGGGTCTAGTTTATAAAATGGTGTCATTTATGGGGGGTTTCAATTGTTTAGGTAACTCAAATCTTGTTTGAATGCGCAATGGGCCTGAAACATTTGGAAGCAAAAATTGTCTTGAAATCCAGTTCGTGCTCCCTTCTTTTTGGGCCCTACCGTGCGTCCGTACATAGGATTAAGGCTACAAAGTGTACATTTTTGAACACAGGAGAAATGGAGTCATCTATTTTGGAGTGTTTTTTCTTCATTTTCATGTGTTATGTGCAAAAAAACTGCCTATAAAATGACACTTTTGTGTAACAAAATGACATTTTTTTGTTAAACGCAAATTTTCTAAAAACATATGGGGTCAAAGTACTCACTATACCCCTCAATGAATACCTTACGGGGTCTAGTTTATAAAATGGGGTCATTTATGGGGGTTTTCAATTGCTTCGGTAACTCAAATCTTGTTCAAATGTGCAATGGGCCTAAAATATCTGAAAGCAAAATTTGTGCTTTGAAATCCATTTGGCCTTCCCTACCTCTTAGGCCCTACTTTACGTGCATATATAGGACTAAGGCCACAAAGTGTACATTTTTTAACACGGGAGAAGTGGGGTGATATATTTTGGGGTGTGTTTCTTCTTTTTGATGTGTTGTGTGCAAAAAAACTGGTTTTAAAATGACACATATTTGAAGAAAATGAAAATGTAATTTTTTTCATCATTTGTAATAATTCTTGCAAAACAATATTTGTTTGATCAAAATGCTCACTATACCCCTCAAAGAATACCTGAAGGGGTCTAGTTTTACAAATTGGGTCATTTAATGGGAGGTTCTGTCATTATGTCACCTATTCTTGTCTGCAAACATAGCTTGGTACAGGAAAAAATCACAAACTCAAAATTTCCAAAATTTGCTTATAAACTTGATAAACTTCTAAATTGTCTAAATTACTCAAATATGCTAAAATTATTTCAAATATGCTTGAAACACAAAAGGAACATTTGGAAATATATAACTAGTAACTTTTTTGCCCTGTATTATTGTGCATATGTGAGATATCGCAGCTGAAAATGGAAAACATTGTAAAAATTTCAAAATTTTCAGCATTTGCGAGTTTTTTAATAAATTTATACAAGTTATATCAGTCTAATTTTACCTTCTCAGTAAAGTAAAACATGTCACGAAAAAACAATATCAGAATCGCTTGGATGCGCTATACTGTTACAGAATTATTCACTGATAAAGTCACACAGGGCAAATTTCCAAAATTTGGCTTGGTCATTAAGGTCTAAAATAGGCTGGTCACTAAGGGGTTAAAAATATGAAATAAATAAAAGTTCTAAATCACCTCCTGGGTTTTTTTTTCAATACAAAGTGATCTAAGCAATAGAACAAAAAAGAGCAGTAATGGGTGGGCACTCACCAAACATTCTCCAAAGGACGACAGTCGTCTTCTCTTTTCTCTAAAACATATCCTTTTATTAGGTGCATAAGTAAAAGAAATCCAAAGGGAGGGAGTGATAGCACAATTGGCAAAAAAGAGGCAACAGCCGTTTCGCGTTCACAGTCACGCTTCTTCAAGCCTAAGGTGCATGGTATTGCACCTTAGGCTTGAAGAAGCGTGACTGTGAACGCGAAACGGCTGTTGCCTCTTTTTTGCCAATTGTGCTATCACTCCCTCCCTTTGGATTTCTTTTACTTATGCACCTAATAAAAGGATATGTTTTAGAGAAAAGAGAAGACGACTGTCGTCCTTTGGAGAATGTTTGGTGAGTGCCCACCCATTACTGCTCTTTTTTGTTCTATCACCTGTTCAGCTTTTTTCCGGGTAGTTGTGCACCTCCATCGTTTTCCTTGGCTCTTTTATACTCCAAGGACTTTAGCTGATCTTCATTGCTTGTCCTGACTATACATTTCATTTGGAATTATAAGCTGTGCCATCTACAGTTCTCTATTTTTCGATCTAAGCAATAGATATCCCCCAAAATGGTATAACTAAAAAGTACAGCTGGCCCCGCAAAAAAAAACGCTATATGCATCCCCGTACAGCTGCAGGCTCACCTGTCAATGTGGCCTTGCAGCTGTTGCAAAACTACAACTCCCATATATTAAATATTTTACCAGTTTTTGCCTAGGACTTTCTGAGCATGCTCTGTAGGAAAAATGGACAGAAAAAACGGACAGTAACTGATGGCCATCAGTTACTGTCCGTTTTAAGTCCGTTTCCAATAGACATCAATGTTAAAAACAAACGGACACTTTCTGTCCGTTTTTTTCAAACGGGCAAAAAAATCCAGCATGTATGATTTTTCTGTCCGCTTGAAAAAACGGACATGGTTGTTAACGGACACAAACGGACAACATGTGAAATCCCATTTAAATGAATGGAAATTATAACGGACACAGCTAGTGTCCGTTGCTAAAATCATGAATGGACAATAGCAATGGACACTGAAATCGGACACCAACGGTAGTGTGAACGCCCCCTTAATTGAATTTGGCTGATAAGGGCTGAGATAGGGAGTCTGTTACCTCTGTATGTAATGCAAACTGACTCAAATCCAGCTCTGCTACATCAGCTTCACACTGTGGTAATTCATTTACAACCAATCCCGTGCAAGTGAAACCCCGCCCACCTATGTGCCGAGGAAAGCAGGAAGTGAAGAGAGCATAACAGTCTGCAGGTTAGTGAACAAGCGTCCTGGGAATACCCCTTTAAGGCTGTGGCAATGATACGTTTCCACTGTAGCAGAAGATGCACCACAGGACTCGGCAGGACACAGAACACTGAACCAAATTATGTATTGATAGCTGTGTCCCTTTCCTCCACAAGATATCTGCACAGCTACCCCTAACTCACCAGGCCTGTAACTCATTCTCTCCCATAAGTTGTCTTCCAACATGGAGTGGCTCTGCTGCTCCTGAAAGCCATCTCTCTGTCTTTCCCTTTCCGAAGTGTGGGAAAAACCCTTAAATATTGGGTATTCCTTTGTCCTAGGTAGCCAGGGTAACACTTGGCAGCAAACAACTTCTCTCATGGCGCAACTCCTGGATGTAACTTTGTTCAGCCTCTAAAGAATCTTCGCACAATACAGAAAGTAGACCTGCAACATGAATATGTATTTGACACACCATACAACATAGTGCAAGTAAATGATAACACATTGTACAACACTTATAACTCTACCAATGAACCAAACTAAGCCAAGTTGTGGTGCACTAACTTTACTAACTTTTTCCAGGCCTCCCTGCACTATGCCTGTAGTAAGGGGCATTTAACCCCTTCCTGTGCGAGGAATCAACTGTTCAAGGTGCCCATCCCCACCACCTTAAAACCTATGATCAGAATTTAAAATATTTTCTTAACTTATATCTCATTGTCTTTGAACCTTATGCCCTAATGACTTACGTTTTTTACATATTTATCATAAATGTAATTTTCAGATCTTCAAAGAAAACTTGGGCAAACTTCTATGTTTCATACTGTTGACCTTTCCACCGCAGCAGATCCTGGATAAAATCAGTATAAAAAAGTAATTTGCCTTCTAAATTGGAATTTAGTTCAATCTTTCTAATGGCGGAATCACAAATGCTAACCTTTTATATGGACTATTGTAAAAAGACAACGTTAAACTTGGATTGGCATTAGTCATAGTCCTGACTTGAATTCCATGCCATGGCAGGGGACTTCATTCTTGAAATTTTTGCACAATGGCTCAATTTAAGCAAAAATAAGATTGGGTCAAAAAGCTATAGTACAACCAGATATTACGTGATATTTTGATTTATTATTACGAGTCAGTTACTTCACATAAGAAGGATTGTGTTGGGTAACTTATTTATTTTAACCCCTTGGTGACACAGTCTAAAAATACCCTAAGCCCCAGGCCTCATTTTTCAAAACAGACGTGTTACTTCATATTGAAATAACTTTGAGGCCCAAGTGATTTTGAAATAGTTTTTTGACACATTGTACTTCATGTTAGTGGTAAACATTGATCAATATTTTAGTATTTATGTATTAAAGAAAATAGGAAAATTGATGGAAACTTGGAAAAAAAATTGCAATTTTTAAAATGTAAAATGCTTGGCTTTTCAGACAGTCATACCACCCAAATAAGTGAATAAATATTATCTACCATATCTCTTTATATTTGCATCATCTTTTAATAGTCCTTTAATTTTATTTTGAATGGTATAAAACTTAAGCATAACTGGGATTTAAACATCTAAAAGAAAATTTCCCAAACTGCGGTATGCAAATGATTTTTCTTGGGCTTCAGGTAGAGCCAAGTGAAAATATCTGCAGCCGCTTACATAAGAGTTTACAAAATGGGCTTATGTATCAAAGGATTCCACTTAACTGGCATTTCAGGAGCTCTGCAAAAGTGTCCTGACATCCAAAAACCAAACTGTCTAAATCTGTTTTGAACTATAAAAAAAACAAAAAAACAGGCAACCTACCAGCTGTGTCACTGTCTCTATCTGTTGAGAACCTGTTCTGTCTAACACTATTGACGCTTATCCCTCACACCACATATGACATTAAGTACATTATCCTGTGTACAACAGTGTCAAGACCTTACAATTCTTGGCAGACACAAATCATCCCTTACTTATTGAGACAAATATGTGGCGCACAATAGGAATTTTTGGCGCACGAAGTAAATTGCCGTAAATTCTTTACACCATTTTAAATTTGGTCTACTTTGCACAGGAAATCTCTGCCATATTCGTTCTTTTCATAAATGTGTCATAAAGTGAGACACTTCTAAACTACGCCCATTCTGGGGCACATTTTTTTAAAGTGTCTAGCTTATCATATTTTTATTTATTCTGGTGCACACTGTTCATTAATATGTCATAAATGCTGTGCACTATAAACTTTGGTACAAATCTAGACCGAAAAGTGTCAGACTTGGACTGATAAATGTGCCCCAATGTCTTTATTGCAAAAAAACCAAACACGTTTATTATCAGTGTGTGAAAGAATTAATTTCCCTGAAAATTCTACTCCACAAATGACCATAGAAACCAAGACTGGAAATAACTCCAACAAGACAATATTACTAACTACTAGAGATGAGCGAACACTAAAATGTTCGAGGTTCGAAATTCGATTCAAACAGCCGCTCAATGTTCGTGTGTTCGAACGGGTTTCGAACCCCATTATAGTCTATGGGGAACAGATACTCGTTAAGGGGGAAACCCAAATCCGTGTCTGGAGGGTCACCAAGTCCACTAAGACAACCCAGGAAATGATGCCAACACCTCTGGAATGACACTGGGACAGCAGGGGAAGCATGTCTGGGGGCATCTAACACACCAAAGACCCTCTATTACCCCAACATCACAGCCTAACAACTACACACTTTACACACTCAATACCACCTCTCTGACAGTAGGAAAACACCTTGAAACATGTGTATTTGGCACTTGCAGTGAGGAGAGCTTGTCACCAGCAGTGAATTTGGCCCTTGTAGTAAGTTGAGGTTGGCACCAACATTTGTTTTGAAAATCAGGGTGGATTGAGCCTCTAACCAGCAGAGTTTGGGCAAATTCATGGTGGAGGGAGCCTCTAAACACCCCAGTTTGGGCAAATTCATGGTGGAGGGAGCCTCTAAAAACCCCAGTTTGGACCAATTCATGGTGGAGGGAGCCTCTAACCAGCCCAGTTTGGGCAAATTCATGGTGGAGGGAGCCTCTAAAAAACCCAGTTTGGACCAATTCATGGTGGAGGGAGCCTCTAACCAGCCCAGTTTGGGCAAATTCATGGTGGAGGGAGCCTCTAACCAGCCCAGTTTGGACCAATTAATGGTGGAGGGAGCCTCTAAACAGCCAAGTTTTGGGAAATTCATGGTGGAGGGAGCCTCTAACCAGCCCAGTTTGGACCAATTCATGGTGGAGGGAGCCTCTAACCAGCCCAGTTTGGGCAAATTCATGGTGGAGGGAGCCTCTAAACAGCCCAGTTTGGACCAATTAATGGTGGAGGGAGCCTCTAACCAGCCCAGTTTGGACCAATTCATGGTGGAGGGAGCCTCTAACCAGCCCAGTTTGGGCAAATTCATGGTGGAGGGAGCCTCTAAAAAACCCAGTTTGGACCAATTCATGGTGGAGGGAGCCTCTAACCAGCCCAGTTTGGGCAAATTCATGGTGGAGGGAGCCTCTAAACAGCCCAGTTTGGGCAAATTCATGGTGGAGGGAGCCTCTAAACAGCCCAGTTTGGACCAATTCATGGTGGAGGGAGCCTCTAAAAAACCCAGTTTGGACCAATTCATGGTGGAGGGAGCCTCTAAACAGCCCAGTTTGGGCAAATTCATGGTGGAGGGAGCCTCTAACCAGCCCAGTTTGGACCAATTAATGGTGGAGGGAGCCTCTAAACAGCCAAGTTTTGGGAAATTCATGGTGGAGGGAGCCTCTAACCAGCCCAGTTTGGACCAATTAATGGTGGAGGGAGCCTCTAAACAGCCAAGTTTTGGGAAATTCATGGTGGAGGGAGCCCCTAAAAACCCCAGTTTGGACCAATTCATGGTGGAGGGAGCCTCTAAACAGCCCAGTTTGGGCAAATTCATGGTGGAGGGAGCCTCTAACCAGCCCAGTTTGGACCAATTAATGGTGGAGGGAGCCTCTAAACAGCCAAGTTTTGGGAAATTCATGGTGGAGGGAGCCTCTAACCAGCCCAGTTTGGACCAATTCATGGTGGAGGGAGCCTCTAACCAGCCCAGTTTGGGCAAATTCATGGTGGAGGGAGCCTCTAAAAAACCCAGTTTGGACCAATTCATGGTGGAGGGAGCCTCTAACCAGCCCAGTTTGGACCAATTAATGGTGGAGGGAGCCTCTAAACAGCCAAGTTTGGACCAATTCATGGTGGAGGGAGCCTCTAAAAAACCCAGTTTGGACCAATTCATGGTGGAGGGAGCCTCTAACCAGCCCAGTTTGGGCAAATTCATGGTGGAGGGAGCCTCTAAACAGCCCAGTTTGGGCAAATTCATGGTGGAGGGAGCCTCTAACCAGCCCAGTTTGGACCAATTAATGGTGGAGGGAGCCTCTAAACAGCCAAGTTTTGGGAAATTCATGGTGGAGGGAGCCCCTAAAAACCCCAGTTTGGACCAATTCATGGTGGAGGGAGCCTCTAAACAGCCCAGTTTGGGCAAATTCATGGTGGAGGGAGCCTCTAACCAGCCCAGTTTGGACCAATTAATGGTGGAGGGAGCCTCTAAACAGCCAAGTTTTGGGAAATTCATGGTGGAGGGAGCCTCTAACCAGCCCAGTTTGGGCAAATTCATGGTGGAGGGAGCCTCTAAAAAACCCAGTTTGGACCAATTCATGGTGGAGGGAGCCTCTAACCAGCCCAGTTTGGGCAAATTCATGGTGGAGGGAGCCTCTAAACAGCCCAGTTTGGGCAAATTCATGGTGGAGGGAGCCTCTAAACAGCCCAGTTTGGACCAATTCATGGTGGAGGGAGCCTCTAAACAGCCCAGTTTGGACCAATTAATGGTGGAGGGAGCCTCTAAACAGCCCAGTTTGGGCAAATTCATGGTGGAGGGAGCCTCTAAACAGCCCAGTTTGGACCAATTCATGGTGGAGGGAGCCTCTAAACAGCCCAGTTTGGACCAATTATTGGTGGAGGGAGCCTCTAAACAGCCAAGTTTTGGGAAATTCATGGTGGAGGGAGCCTCTAAACAGCCCAGTTTGGGCAAATTCATGGTGGAGGGAGCCTCTAACCAGCCCAGTTTGGACCAATTAATGGTGGAGGGAGCCTCTAAACAGCCAAGTTTTGGGAAATTCATGGTGGAGGGAGCCCCTAAAAACCCCAGTTTGGACCAATTCATGGTGGAGGGAGCCTCTAATCAGCCCAGTTTGGGCAAATTCATGGTGGAGGGAGCCTCTAACCAGCCCAGTTTGGACCAATTAATGGTGGAGGGAGCCTCTAAACAGCCAAGTTTTGGGAAATTCATGGTGGAGGGAGCCCCTAAAAACCCCAGTTTGGACCAATTCATGGTGGAGGGAGCCTCTAAACAGCCCAGTTTGGACCAATTAATGGTGGAGGGAGCCTCTAAACAGCCCAGTTTGGGCAAATTCATGGTGGAGGGAGCCTCTAAACAGCCCAGTTTGGACCAATTCATGGTGGAGGGAGCCTCTAAACAGCCCAGTTTGGACCAATTAATGGTGGAGGGAGCCTCTAAACAGCCAAGTTTTGGGAAATTCATGGTGGAGGGAGCCTCTAAACAGCCCAGTTTGGGCAAATTCATGGTGGAGGGAGCCTCTAAACAGCCAAGTTTTGGGAAATTCATGGTGGAGGGAGCCTCTAAACAGCCCAGTTTGGGCAAATTCATGGTGGAGGGAGCCTCTAACCAGCCCAGTTTGGACCAATTAATGGTGGAGGGAGCCTCTAAACAGCCAAGTTTTGGGAAATTCATGGTGGAGGGAGCCCCTAAAAACCCCAGTTTGGACCAATTCATGGTGGAGGGAGCCTCTAAACAGCCCAGTTTGGGCAAATTCATGGTGGAGGGAGCCTCTAACCAGCCCAGTTTGGACCAATTAATGGTGGAGGGAGCCTCTAAACAGCCAAGTTTTGGGAAATTCATGGTGGAGGGAGCCCCTAAAAACCCCAGTTTGGACCAATTCATGGTGGAGGGAGCCTCTAACCAGCCCAGTTTGGACCAATTAATGGTGGAGGGAGCCTCTAAACAGCCAAGTTTTGGGAAATTCATGGTGGAGGGAGCCTCTAACCAGCCCAGTTTGGACCAATTCATGGTGGAGGGAGCCTCTAACCAGCCCAGTTTGGGCAAATTCATGGTGGAGGGAGCCTCTAAAAAACCCAGTTTGGACCAATTCATGGTGGAGGGAGCCTCTAACCAGCCCAGTTTGGACCAATTAATGGTGGAGGGAGCCTCTAACCAGCCCAGTTTGGACCAATTCATGGTGGAGGGAGCCTCTAACCAGCCCAGTTTGGGCAAATTCATGGTGGAGGGAGCCTCTAAAAACCCCCAGTTTGGACCAATTCATGGTGGAGGGAGCCTCTAAAAACCCCAGTTTGGACCAATTCATGGTGGAGGGAGCCGCTAAACAGCCCAGTTTGGACCAATTCATGGTGGAGGGAGCCTCTAACCAGCAGAGTTGGTGGAAATCAGGGTGGAGGGAGCCTCTAACCAGCAGAGTTGGGGGAAATCAGGGTGGAGGGAGCCTAGTATTAGCAGAATTGTGCAACGCTTATGGTGGATGAGTATGAGGATGCGGAGGAATTGGAGAGGTTGAGTACAGACATGGAGTTTCATTTTGGGGTGCTTTACACAGGTGGGCACAAAAATGACGGCTCTACCCAGTGGTGGTTCATTTTTATCAAAGTGAGCCGGTCGGCACTCTCAGCTGACAGACGGGTGCGCTTGTCAGTGATGATGCCACCAGCTGCACTGAACACCCTCTCAGATAGGACGCTGGCGGCAGGACAGGACAGCACCTCCAAGGCATATAGGGCAAGTTCAAGCCACAGGTCCAACTTCGACACCCAATACGTGTAGGGCGCAGAGGGGTCGGAGAGGACAGGGCTGTGGTCGGAAAGGTATTCCCGCAACATGCGCCTATACTTCTCACGCCTGGTGACACTAGGACCCTCCGTGGCGGCACTTTGGCGAGGGGGTGCCATCAAGGTGTCCCAGACCTTAGACAGTGTGCCCCTCGTTTGTGTGGACCGGTGAGAACATGGTTGCCTACTGGAGGAACTGCCCTCCCTACCGCCAACGTCACATGCTGGAAACATCTCTATCATATTCTGCACCAATTGCCTGTGGCAAGCATTGATGCGATTGGCCCTCCCCTCTACCGGAATAAAAGACGAGATGTTGTTTTTATACCGGGGGTCAAGGATAGCAAAGATCCAGTACTGGTTGTCCTCCATGATTTTGACAATACGCTTGTCGGTTGTAAAGCACCCCAACATGAACTCAGCCATGTCTGCCACAGTGTTAGTTGGCATGACTCCTCTGGCCCCACCGGAAAGTTCAATCTCCATTTCCTCCTCATCCTCCATGTCTACCCATCCGCGCTGCAACAATGGGACGATTCGAAGTTGCCCGGAAGCCTCCTGTATCACCATCACATCATCGGACAACTCTTCTTCCTCCTCCTCCTCCTCCTCCTCCATTAAACGCAGTGAAGCGGACAGATGTGTGGACCTACTCTCCAGCTGTGACGGATCGGATGCTATCCCTAACTCCTCTGTGTGATCTGAGTTATCCCTGATGTCAATCAGGGATTCTCTCAGAACACACAAGAGCGGGAATGTAAGGCTCACCATCGCATCCTCAGAGCTCACCCTCCTTGTGGACTCCTCAAAGACCCGTAGGATGTCACAAAGGTCTCTCATCCATGGCCACTCATGGATGTGAAACTGAGGCAGCTGACTTTGTGGCACCCTAGGGTTTTGTAGCTGGTATTCCATCAAAGGTCTCTGCTGCTCAACCACTCTATTCAACATCTGAAACGTTGAGTTCCAGCGTGTGGGGACGTCGCACAAAAGCCGGTGTTGTGGCACATGCAGGCGTTGCTGGAGAGATTTTAAGCTAGCAGCGGCTACTGTCGACTTGCGAAAGTGGGCGCACATGCGCCGCACTTTCACCAGTAGCTCTGGAACATTGGGGTAGCTCTTTAGGAAACGTTGCACCACTAGGTTGAAGACGTGGGCCAGGCATGGAACATATTGGAGTCCGGCAAGCTCCAGAGCTGCTACCAGGTTCCGGCCGTTATCACAAACGACCATGCCTGGGCCCAGATGCAGCGGCTCAAACCATATTGCCGTCTCATCGAGGAGGGCATCCCTCACCTCGGAGGCAGTGTGCTGTCTGTCCCCCAAGCTGATCAGCTTCAGCACAGCCTGCTGACGTCTACCAACACCAGTGCTGCAACGTTTCCAACTCGTAGCTGGGGTCAATCTAAC
Organism: Leptodactylus fuscus; assembly: GCF_031893055.1. Classification (NCBI taxonomy): domain Eukaryota; kingdom Metazoa; phylum Chordata; class Amphibia; order Anura; family Leptodactylidae; genus Leptodactylus; species Leptodactylus fuscus. The sequence goes on along the minus strand of NC_134267.1, from coordinate 125,764,753 downwards.
AGCGGAGGAGGAGGCGGTGGCGGAGGAGGAGGCGGTAGAGGAGGAGGAGGCGGTAGAGGAGGAGGAGGAGGGGGGTGTTCTTCTCGTGTCCCTGCCAGGAATGTTAGGCGGGGAGACGAGGTACACCGGGCCAGTTTGGGAAGCAGTCCCAGCCTCAACTACATTCACCCAGTGTGCCGTCAGTGAAATGTAGCGTCCCTGTCCGCATGCACTTGTCCACGCGTCGGTGGTCAAGTGGACCTTTGTGCAAAGCGCGGAACTAAGGGCCCGCCTGATGTTGAGTGACACGTGCTGGTGCAAGGCGGGGACGGCACACCGGGAGAAGTAGTGACAGCTAGGGACGGCATAGCGAGGTGCCGCAGTTGCCATCAGGTCCAGGAAGGCGGGAGTTTCAACAAGCCGGAACGCCAACATCTCCTGGGCCAGCAGTTTAGCGATGTTGGCGTTCAAGGCTTGCGCATGTGGGTGGTTAGCAGTGTATTTCTGCCGCCGCTCCAATGTCTGAGAGATGGTGGGTTGTTGTAAAGAAGCGCCTGATGGTGCCTTTGATGGTGCAGGAGAAGGAGATAAGACAGGACCAGGGGAGGATGAGGTAGAAGTCAACAAAGTGGCGGAGGCAGATGAAGTGGTGTCCTGGCTCGTCCTCTGGAGTGCATCGCCAGCACAGTCAGCAGTGGCAGTGGCAGAGGCAGTGGCAGAGGCAGTGGCAGTGGCGTGAACGGCAGGCGGCCTTTGTCCTGCCGTTGCTGCCTGCCACTGATTCCAGTGCTTGGATTCCAAATGACGGCGCATTGAAGTGGTGGACAGGTTGCTCTTCTCAGAGCCCCTAATCAATTTCGAGAGGCAAATTGTGCAGACAACACTATATCTGTCCTCGGCGCATTCCTTGAAAAAACTCCACACCTTCGAGAAACGTGCCCTCGAGGTGGGAGTTTTTCGGGGCTGGGTACGAACTGGAACATCTTGGGAGATTCCGGGTGTGGCCTGGCTTCGCCTAAGCTGCTGACCTCTGCCTCTGCCTCTAGCTACCCTTTTTGGTGCTGCACCTGCCTCAACATCCACACTACTTTCCCCGCTTGACATCCCCCCTGTCCAGGTCGGGTCAGTGTCCTCATCATCCACCACTTCCTCTTCCAACTCCTGTCTCATCTCCTCCTCCCGCACAATGCGCCGGTCAACTGGATGCCCTGACGGCAACTGCGTCACATCATCGTCGATGAGGGTGGGTTGCTGGTCATCCACCACCAAATCGAACGGAGATGGAGGAGACTCTAGTGTTTGAGCATCTGGACACAGATGCTCCTCTGTTAGGTTCGTGGAATCGTGACGTGGAGAGGCAGGTTGAGGGACAATGAAAGGAGCGGAGAACAGCTCTGGGGAGCAGGGACAGTTTGGGTTATTGTTCTGTAAAGCTTCGGAATTTTGGGAGGAAGGAAGACAAGACTGTTGGGTAATAGGAGGAGAGGAGGCAGAGTCTGACTGGCTGCTGGACAATGTGCTGTAAGCGTTCTCTGACAGCCATTGCAAGACCTGTTCCTGGTTCTCGGGCCTACTAAGGTTTGTACCCTGCAGTTTAGTTAATGTGACAAGCAACCCTGGCACTGTGGAGTGGCGCAATGCTTGCTGCCCCACAGGAGTAGGCATGGGACGCCCTGTGGCTTCACTGCTACCTTGCTCCCCAGAACCATTCCCCCGACTTCGCCCATGGCCTCGTCCACGTCCCTTTCCGGGAGCCTTGCGCATTTTGAATTCCCAGTTAGAAATTGGCACTGTATACCAGTAGTAAAAATTGTGGGTGCATGTAACCCCAATATATTCTTTGAATTACCAGTCAGAAACTGGCACTATATGGCAGTAGCAAGAAATGAGGGTATTTGTATTCCCAATATATTCTTTGAATTCCCAGTCAGACAATGGCACTGTATACCAGTAGTAAAAATTGTGGGTGCACGTAACCCCAATATATTCTTTGAATTACCAGTCAGAAACTGGCACTATATGGCAGTAGCAAGAAATGAGGGTATTTGTATTCCCAATATATTCTTTGAATTCCCAGTCAGACAATGGCACTGTATACCAGTAGTAAAAATTGTGGGTGCACGTAACCCCAATATATTCTTTGAATTACCAGTCAGAAACTGGCACTATATGGCAGTAGCAAGAAATGAGGGTATTTGTATTCCCAATATATTCTTTGAATTCCCAGTCAGACAATGGCACTGTATACCAGTAGTAAAAATTGTGGGTGCACGTAACCCCAATATATTCTTTGAATTACCAGTCAGAAACTGGCACTATATGGCAGTAGCAAGAAATGAGGGTATTTATAACCCCAATATATTCTTTGAATTCCCAGTCAGACAATGGCACTGTATACCAGTAGTAAAAATTGTGGGTGCACGTAACCCCAATATATTCTTTGAATTACCAGTCAGAAACTGGCACTATATGGCAGTAGCAAGAAATGAGGGTATTTGTATTCCCAATATATTCTTTGAATTCCCAGTCAGACAATGGCACTGTATACCAGTAGTAAAAATTGTGGGTGCACGTAACCCCAATATATTCTTTGAATTACCAATCAGAAACTGGCACTATATGGCAGTAGCAAGAAATGAGGGTATTTGTATTCCCAATATATTCTTTGAATTCCCAGTCAGACAATGGCACTGTATACCAGTAGTAAAAATTGTGGGTGCACGTAACCCCAATATATTCTTTGAATTACCAGTCAGAAACTGGCACTATATGGCAGTAGCAAGAAATGAGGGTATTTGTATTCCCAATATATTCTTTGAATTCCCAGTCAGACAATGGCACTGTATACCAGTAGTAAAAATTGTGGGTGCACGTAACCCCAATATATTCTTTGAATTACCAGTCAGAAACTGGCACTATATGGCAGTAGCAAGAAATGAGGGTATTTGTATTCCCAATATATTCTTTGAATTCCCAGTCAGACAATGGCACTGTATACCAGTAGTAAAAATTGTGGGTGCACGTAACCCCAATATATTCTTTGAATTACCAGTCAGAAACTGGCACTATATGGCAGTAGCAAGAAATGAGGGTATTTATAACCCCAATATATTCTTTGAATTCCCAGTCAGACAATGGCACTGTATACCAGTAGTAAAAATTGTGGGTGCACGTAACCCCAATATATTCTTTGAATTACCAGTCAGAAACTGGCACTATATGGCAGTAGCAAGAAATGAGGGTATTTATAACCCCAATATATTCTTTGAATTCCCAGTCAGACAATGGCACTGTATACCAGTAGTAAAAATTGTGGGTGCACGTAACCCCAATATATTCTTTGAATTACCAGTCAGAAACTGGCACTATATGGCAGTAGCAAGAAATGAGGGTATTTATAACCCCAATATATTCTTTGAATTCCCAGTCAGACAATGGCACTGTATACCAGTAGTAAAAATTGTGGGTGCACGTAACCCCAATATATTCTTTGAATTACCAGTCAGAAACTGGCACTATATGGCAGTAGCAAGAAATGAGGGTATTTGTATTCCCAATATATTCTTTGAATTCCCAGTCAGACAATGGCACTGTATACCAGTAGTAAAAATTGTGGGTGCACGTAACCCCAATATATTCTTTGAATTACCAGTCAGAAACTGACACTATATGGCAGTAGCAAGAAATGAGGGTATTTATAACCCCAATATATTCTTTGAATTCCCAGTCAGACAATGGCACTGTATACCAGTAGTAAAAATTGTGGGTGCACGTAACCCCAATATATTCTTTGAATTACCAGTCAGAAACTGGCACTATATGGCAGTAGCAAGAAATGAGGGTATTTGTATTCCCAATATATTCTTTGAATTCCCAGTCAGACAATGGCACTGTATACCAGTAGTAAAAATTGTGGGTGCACGTAACCCCAATATATTCTTTGAATTACCAGTCAGAAACTGGCACTATATGGCAGTAGCAAGAAATGAGGGTATTTGTATTCCCAATATATTCTTTGAATTCCCAGTCAGACAATGGCACTGTATACCAGTAGTAAAAATTGTGGGTGCACGTAACCCCAATATATTCTTTGAATTACCAGTCAGAAACTGGCACTATATGGCAGTAGCAAGAAATGAGGGTATTTGTATTCCCAATATATTCTTTGAATTCCCAGTCAGACAATGGCACTGTATACCAGTGGTAAAAATTGTGGGTGCACGTAACCCCAATATATTCTTTGAATTACCAGTCAGAAACTGGCACTATATGGCAGTAGCAAGAAATGAGGGTATTTGTATTCCCAATATATTCTTTGAATTCCCAGTCAGACAATGGAACTGTATACCAGTAGTAAAAATTGTGGGTGCACGTAACCCCAATATATTCTTTGAATTACCAGTCAGAAACTGGCACTATATGGCAGTAGCAAGAAATGAGGGTATTTGTATTCCCAATATATTCTTTGAATTCCCAGTCAGACAATGGCACTGTATACCAGTAGTAAAAATTGTGGGTGCACGTAACCCCAATATATTCTTTGAATTACCAGTCAGAAACTGGCACTATATGGCAGTAGCAAGAAATGAGGGTATTTATAACCCCAATATATTCTTTGAATTCCCAGTCAGACAATGGCACTGTATACCAGTAGTAAAAATTGTGGGTGCACGTAACCCCAATATATTCTTTGAATTACCAGTCAGAAACTGGCACTATATGGCAGTAGCAAGAAATGAGGGTATTTATAACCCCAATATATTCTTTGAATTCCCAGTCAGACAATGGCACTGTATACCAGTAGTAAAAATTGTGGGTGCACGTAACCCCAATATATTCTTTGAATTACCAGTCAGAAACTGGCACTATATGGCAGTAGCAAGAAATGAGGGTATTTGTATTCCCAATATATTCTTTGAATTCCCAGTCAGACAATGGCACTGTATACCAGTAGTAAAAATTGTGGGTGCACGTAACCCCAATATATTCTTTGAATTACCAGTCAGAAACTGGCACTATATGGCAGTAGCAAGAAATGAGGGTATTTATAACCCCAATATATTCTTTGAATTCCCAGTCAGACAATGGCACTGTATACCAGTAGTAAAAATTGTGGGTGCACGTAACCCCAATATATTCTTTGAATTACCAGTCAGAAACTGGCACTATATGGCAGTAGCAAGAAATGAGGGTATTTGTATTCCCAATATATTCTTTGAATTCCCAGTCAGACAATGGCACTGTATACCAGTAGTAAAAATTGTGGGTGCACGTAACCCCAATATATTCTTTGAATTACCAGTCAGAAACTGGCACTATATGGCAGTAGCAAGAAATGAGGGTATTTGTATTCCCAATATATTCTTTGAATTCCCAGTCAGACAATGGCACTGTATAACAGTAGTAAAAATTGTGGGTGCACGTAACCCCAATATATTCTTTGAATTACCAGTCAGAAACTGGCACTATATGGCAGTAGCAAGAAATGAGGGTATTTATAACCCCAATATATTCTTTGAATTCCCAGTCAGACAATGGCACTGTATACCAGTAGTAAAAATTGTGGGTGCACGTAACCCCAATATATTCTTTGAATTACCAGTCAGAAACTGGCACTGTATACCAGTACTAAAAATTGTGGGTGCACGTAACCCCAATATATTCTTTGAATTCCCAGTCAGACAATGGCACTATATGGCAGTAGCAAAAATAGTGGGTGTATATAGCCCCAATTCTATTGCTAGGGGACTTGCAGGGTATTTCTGGGGTGAAGGTGGGGGGGCACACCGTTGGAACGGGTATCGGGGGTATATATCGGGTATACGGGAATACACTGACAGTGTATTCCATTCAGGATCCTGGGAAAGCTGGGTTGCGGCGATTGAGCCCGTCAGTGCCACGTTACACTGACAAGCTTCTCCCTGGAATTTAGCTCTTACAAGAGCTGTTGTGGTTGTCTTCTCCTTCCTATCCTAGCCTGTCCCTGCCTACCCAGAATCTAAGCCCTAGCTAGCTGGACGGAAACCTCCGTCCTCGGTGAATTGCAAGCTCAGAATGACGCGAACCTGGGCGGCGCTGTTCTTTTAAATTAGAGGTCACATGTTTTCGGCAGCCAATGGGTTTTGCCTACTTTTTTCAACGTCACCGGTGTCGTAGTTCCTGTCCCACCTACCCTGCGCTGTTATTGGAGCAAAAAAGGCGCCAGGGAAGGTGGGAGGGGAATCGAGTAATGGCGCACTTTACCACGCGGTGTTCGATTCGATTCGAACATGCCGAACAGCCTAATATCCGATCGAACATGAGTTCGATAGAACACTGTTCGCTCATCTCTACTAACTACTCCATTAGAAACCCAACTTAAAGGTCACTGCTCAGCGGATCACTGACTGTTAAAATAGGCACCGTAGTCTAAACTGCCGGCTGAATCAGTGAAAAAATTTAAAGCAATTGCTTCAATAAAATCTCGTTACCAACAAATACAACTGTTGAATTTTGATAAAAACTTCAACTATATGTATAAATCCTTTTTTAAACTTTTTGACAATCTAATATGTGCTTTAGGAGATTTTAAACCTCTTGTAGCAAAATAAAGCCATATAGAAAAAAAACTCTTCCCATACTGATAAGTCTACAAGCAAGGTTTAACATACCCTAAAGTGACAGCATTTCTGTCAGAGTAGTCTTTTCTTTAGCTAACATGTTAAGTAACAGACATCTAATTCTATCAATCTTTTCCACAGACATGGATCTGAATTCCATTCTGTCCGAACCAATAACAATGTCTAAAAATTCCAAAGAGGAACAAGATAAAACTGTTTTCTCCTCTGCATTGGCATACCAAACAGCTTCAAGATTTCTAAAAACTCATCTAATAACTGACAACCGATAGTCTGCACTACTAATGAAAAGAAAGTCATCTAAATAATGAAGGATTTTTTCAACAGGCATTTCAAATTCAATGACCCAATGTAAAAAAGTAGAAAATGCTTCAAAATATCGAAAGGATAATGAGGAGCCCATGGGAAGATGCTTATCAAAATAATATGAGCCATTGAATTGGAAACCCGAGGAATTAAAACCCTTTGGACTGACGGGAAGAAGTCTTAAAGCAGATTTATCTAAGGCAGTCTGCCTTAGCTAACAATGTGCCTTGACCAAAAGTCCATAACATAGCTAATGCTTAATAAAAGGATGCATAACTCACAGATGCCTCATACTCACTCACCATATCATTCAGTGACTTCACCGATATGACAGGTTATGTATGAGTCTGAACTCACCTGGTTCTTTCTTAGGTACTATACCTAAAGGTGAAAATCTAAAATTAGTAAAAGCAAGAGAATTAAAGGGTCCTGCAATTCTATCATTAATTATTTATTTTTCTACTTTAAATTCGCCACCAATAAACAACCTTCACCATTAAATTCAGGAACATCAAAACTTTTGTCAAACTCAGCAAAAATTAACGTAATTCTCTTGTCTGGGTAGATTTCTAGCAATGGAAGCATTTTTTGCAACTTCACTTACGTCCTAGCTTTTGGAAAGCTGTTCTTTTGTACCCTGTTGCTGCTGCAATCCAGATTGATTGTTATTTTAGAAACACCTTGACATGGGATAAGTGGCCCCACAAAAGGGTTTTCCTGGTCAATTTTTTCATTTTACATGTGTCCAGTGGCATAACTAGGAATGGTGGGGCCCCGTGACGAACTTTTGACATGGGGCCTCCCCAAGAGGGGTACATGGGCATGCAGGTTTTATGTGAACAAAAGGGTGACGTGGGGTGCAGGGAGTGTAAAAGCAAGAGGGGAAATGGGGGTACAAGCAAGAGGGGGGAATGGTGGTGCAAGGTATGTGTGAGCAAGATGGTGATGTGGAGGGGGGAATCCCCCATTCCACCACACTCTTGCTCACCCACAGCCTGCACCCCCATTCACCCTTCTTTCTCACACAGCATGCGCCCCCACGTCACCCTCTGCTCACACAGGGCGAGATGGGGGGTGCAGACTGTGAGCAAGAGGGGTGCATGGGTGTGCAGGCTGGGTGTGAGAAAGGAAGGAATGGATGTGCAGACTCTCACACACAGCTTACACACCCATGCACACTCTTGGTCACAGTATACACCCCCCATTCCCTCCTCTTCCTCAAAGATAGCCAAGAACCCATTTCCCCCATTGTACACTGACCTGTACAATCCAGATAGCTCCGCCCACAAAAGACAATGATTCTATCTTAGTCTTAGTAGGTTAAAGGACCTTTGATGACGTCATGACACAGGTCCTGTGACCTACTAGTATAGATGCCGGCACATGGCTTGGGACAGCAGGCAGAAGTTTTTCCTGCCCGCTGTAACCATGCAAGTGCCAGGAGGCAGGGGCCCAGACAGCAGCTGGCCCCTGCTTGGGTACAGTACTAAAGCCAGCAATTGCTCGCTTCACTACTGTTAAAAATGGACTGTGGTTCTGATTCCAAATTGAACGTTGTTACACTCTGTTTCTCTTTTTGTTTATTTTGTACTCATAAATAAAGAATTTATAAAAAATTTAAAAAAAATGGACTGTGGAGGAGCCAGCTCTAGAGATGAGCGAACAGTGTTCTATCGAACTCATGTTCGATCGGATATTAGGCTGTTCGGCATGTTCGAATCGAATCGAACACCGCGTGGTAAAGTGCGCCATTACTCGATTCCCCTCCCACCTTCCCTGGCGCCTTTTTTGATCCAATAACAGCGCAGGGTAGGTGGGACAGGAACTACGACACCGGTGACGTTGAAAAAAGTAGGCAAAACCCATTGGCTGCCGAAAACATGTGACCTCTAATTTAAAAGAACAGCGACGCCCAGCTTCGCGTCATTCTGAGCTTGCAATTCACCGAGGACGGAGGTTTCCGTCCAGCTAGCTAGGGCTTAGATTCTGGGTAGGCAGGGACAGGCTAGGATAGGAAGGAGAAGACAACCAACAGCTCTTATAAGAGCTAAATTCCAGGGAGAAGCTTGTCAGTGTAACGTGGCACTGACGGGCTCAATCGCCACAACCCAGCTTTCCCAGGATCCTGAATGGAATACACTGTCAGTGTATTCCCGTATACCCGATATATACCCCCGATACCCGTTCCAACGGTGTGCCCCCCCACCTTCACCCCAGAAATACCCTGCAAGTCCCCTAGCAATAGAATTGGGGCTATATACACCCACTATTTTTGCTACTGCCATATAGTGCCATTGTCTCACTGGGAATTCAAAGAATATATGGGGGTTACATATAACTTCAATTCCAGGGAGAAGCCTGTCAGTGTAACGTGGCACTGACGGGCTCAATCGCCGCAAACCAGCTTTCCCAGGATCCTGAATGGAACACACTGACAGTGTATTCCCGTATACCCCATATATACACCCCAAATCCCCGTTCCAACGGTGTGCCCCCCCACCTTCACCTCAGAAATACCCTGCAAGTCCCCTAGCAATAGAATTGGGGCTATATACACCCACTATTTTTGCTACTGGTATACAGTGCCATTGTCTCACTGGGAATTCAAAGAATATATTGGGGTTATGTGCACCCACAATTTTTGCTACTGGTATATAGTGCCATTGTCTGACTGGAAATTCAAAGAATATATTGGGGTTACAAATACCCTCATTTCTTGCTACTGCCATATAGTGCCATTGTCTGACTGGGAATTCAAAGAATATATTGGGGTTATAAATACCCTCATTTCTTGCTACTGCCATATAGTGCCATTGTCTGACTGGGAATTCAAAGAATATATTGGGGTTACAAATACTCTCATTTCTTGCTACTGCCATATAGTGCCATTGTCTGACTGGGAATTCAAAGAATATATTGGGGTTACAAATACCCTCATTTCTTGCTACTGCCATATAGTGCCAGTTTCTGACTGGTAATTCAAAGAATATATTGGGGTTACGTGCACCCACAATTTTTGCTACTGGTTTATAGTGCCATTGTCTGACTGGGAATTCAAAGAATATATTGGGGTTACAAATACCCTCATTTCTTGCTACTGCCATATAGTGCCATTGTCTGACTGGGAATTCAAAGAATATATTGGGGTTATAAATACCCTCATTTCTTGCTACTGCCATATAGTGCCATTGTCTGACTGGGAATTCAAAGAATATATTGGGGTTACAAATACCCTCATTTCTTGCTACTGCCATATAGTGCCAGTTTCTGACTGGTAATTCAAAGAATATATTGGGGTTACGTGCACCCACAATTTTTGCTACTGGTTTATAGTGCCATTGTCTGACTGGGAATTCAAAGAATATATTGGGGTTACAAATACCCTCATTTCTTGCTACTGCCATATAGTGCCATTGTCTGACTGGGAATTCAAAGAATATATTGGGGTTATAAATACCCTCATTTCTTGCTACTGCCATATAGTGCCATTGTCTGACTGGGAATTCAAAGAATATATTGGGGTTACAAATACCCTCATTTCTTGCTACTGCCATATAGTGCCATTGTCTGACTGGGAATTCAAAGAATATATTGGGGTTACAAATACCCTCATTTCTTGCTACTGCCATATAGTGCCATTGTCTGACTGGGAATTCAAAGAATATATTGGGGTTACGTGCACCCACAATTTTTGCTACTGGTATATAGTGCCATTGTCTGACTGGGAATTCAAAGAATATATTGGGGTTACAAATACCCTCTTTTCTTGCTACTGCCATATAGTGCCAGTTTCTGACTGGTAATTCAAAGAATATATTGGGGTTACGTGCACCCACAATTTTTGCTACTGGTTTATAGTGCCATTGTCTGACTGGGAATTCAAAGAATATATTGGGGTTACAAATACCCTCATTTCTTGCTACTGCCATATAGTGCCATTGTCTGACTGGGAATTCAAAGAATATATTGGGGTTATAAATACCCTCATTTCTTGCTACTGCCATATAGTGCCATTGTCTGACTGGGAATTCAAAGAATATATTGGGGTTACAAATACCCTCATTTCTTGCTACTGCCATATAGTGCCAGTTTCTGACTGGTAATTCAAAGAATATATTGGGGTTACGTGCACCCACAATTTTTGCTACTGGTTTATAGTGCCATTGTCTGACTGGGAATTCAAAGAATATATTGGGGTTACAAATACCCTCATTTCTTGCTACTGCCATATAGTGCCATTGTCTGACTGGGAATTCAAAGAATATATTGGGGTTATAAATACCCTCATTTCTTGCTACTGCCATATAGTGCCATTGTCTGACTGGGAATTCAAAGAATATATTGGGGTTACAAATACCCTCATTTCTTGCTACTGCCATATAGTGCCATTGTCTGACTGGGAATTCAAAGAATATATTGGGGTTACAAATACCCTCATTTCTTGCTACTGCCATATAGTGCCATTGTCTGACTGGGAATTCAAAGAATATATTGGGGTTACGTGCACCCACAATTTTTGCTACTGGTATATAGTGCCATTGTCTGAGTGGGAATTCAAAGAATATATTGGGGTTACAAATACCCTCATTTCTTGCTACTGCCATATAGTGCCAGTTTCTGACTGGTAATTCAAAGAATATATTGGGGTTACAAATACCCTCATTTCTTGCTACTGCCATATAGTGCCATTGTCTGACTGGTAATTCAAAGAATATATTGGGGTTACGTGCACCCACAATTTTTGCTACTGGTATATAGTGCCATTGTCTGACTGGGAATTCAAAGAATATATTGGGGTTACAAATACCCTCATTTCTTGCTACTGCCATATAGTGCCAGTTTCTGACTGGTAATTCAAAGAATATATTGGGGTTACAAATACCCTCATTTCTTGCTACTGCCATATAGTGCCAGTTTCTGACTGGTAATTCAAAGAATATATTGGGGTTACGTGCACCCACAATTTTTGCTACTGGTTTATAGTGCCATTGTCTGACTGGGAATTCAAAGAATATATTGGGGTTACAAATACCCTCATTTCTTGCTACTGCCATATAGTGCCATTGTCTGACTGGGAATTCAAAGAATATATTGGGGTTACAAATACCCTCATTTCTTGCTACTGCCATATAGTGCCATTGTCTGACTGGGAATTCAAAGAATATATTGGGGTTACAAATACCCTCATTTCTTGATACTGCCATATAGTGCTATTGTCTGACTGGGAATTCAAAGAATATATTGGGGTTACGTGCACCCACAATTTTTGCTACTGGTATATAGTGCCATTGTCTGACTGGGAATTCAAAGAATATATTGGGGTTACAAATACCCTCATTTCTTGCTACTGCCATATAGTGCCAGTTTCTGACTGGTAATTCAAAGAATATATTGGGGTTATAAATACCCTCATTTCTTGCTACTGCCATATAGTGCCATTGTCTGACTGGGAATTCAAAGAATATATTGGGGTTATAAATACCCTCATTTCTTGCTACTGCCATATAGTGCCATTGTCTGACTGGGAATTCAAAGAATATATTGGGGTTACGTGCACCCACAATTTTTGCTACTGGTATATAGTGCCATTGTCTGAGTGGGAATTCAAAGAATATATTGGGGTTACAAATACCCTCATTTCTTGCTACTGCCATATAGTGCCAGTTTCTGACTGGTAATTCAAAGAATATATTGGGGTTACAAATACCCTCATTTCTTGCTACTGCCATATAGTGCCATTGTCTGACTGGTAATTCAAAGAATATATTGGGGTTACGTGCACCCACAATTTTTGCTACTGGTATATAGTGCCATTGTCTGACTGGGAATTCAAAGAATATATTGGGGTTACAAATACCCTCATTTCTTGCTACTGCCATATAGTGCCAGTTTCTGACTGGTAATTCAAAGAATATATTGGGGTTACAAATACCCTCATTTCTTGCTACTGCCATATAGTGCCAGTTTCTGACTGGGAATTCAAAGAATATATTGGGGTTACAAATACCCTCATTTCTTGCCACTGCCATATAGTGCCATTGTCTGACTGGGAATTCAAAGAATATATTGGGGTTACAAATACCCTCATTTCTTGCTACTGCCATATAGTGCCAGTTTCTGACTGGTAATTCAAAGAATATATTGGGGTTACGTGCACCCACAATTTTTGCTACTGGTTGATAGTGCTATTGTCTGACTGGGAATTCAAAGAATATATTGGGGTTACAAATACCCTCATTTCTTGCTACTGCCATATAGTGCCAGTTTCTGACTGGGAATTCAAAGAATATATTGGGGTTACGTGCACCCACAATTTTTGCTACTGGTATATAGTGCCAATTTCTAACTGGGAATTCAAAATGCGCAAGGCTCCCGGAAAGGGACGTGGACGAGGCCGTGGGCGAGGTCGGAGGAATGGTTCTGGGGAGCAAGGTAGCAGTGAAGCCACAGGGCGTCCCGTGCCTACTCCTGTGGGGCAGCAAGCATTGCGCCACTCCACAGTGCCAGGGTTGCTTGCCACATTAACTAAACTGCAGGGTACAAACCTTAGTAGGCCCGAGAACCAGGAACAGGTCTTGCAATGGCTGTCAGAGAACGCTTACAGCACATTGTCCAGCAGCCAGTCAGACTCTGCCTCCTCTCCTCCTATTACCCAACAGTCTTGTCCTCCTTCCTCCCAAAATTCCCAAGCTTCACAGAACAATAACCCCAACTGTCCCTGCTCCCCAGAGCTGTTCTCCGCTCCTTTCATTGTCCCTCAACCTGCCCCTCCACGTCACGATTCCACGAACCTAACAGAGGAGCATCTGTGTCCAGATGCTCAAACACTAGAGTCTCCTCCATCTCCGTTCGATTTGGTGGTGGATGACCAGCAACCCACCCTCATCGACGATGATGTGACGCAGTTGCCGTCAGGGCATCCAGTTGACCGGCACATTGTGCGGGAGGAGGAGATGAGACAGGAGTTGGAAGAGGAAGTGGTGGATGATGAGGACACTGACCCGACCTGGACAGGGGGGATGTCAAGCGGGGAAAGTAGTGTGGATGTTGAGGCAGGTGCAGCACCAAAAAGGGTAGCTAGAGGCAGAGGTCAGCAGCTTAGGCGAAGCCAGGCCACACCTGGAATCTCCCAAGATGTTCCAGTTCGTACCCAGCCCCGAAAAACTCCCACCTCGAGGGCACGTTTCTCGAAGGTGTGGAGTTTTTCAAGGAATGCGCCGAGGACAGATATAGTGTTGTCTGCACAATTTGCCTCTCAAAATTGATTAGGGGCTCTGAGAAGAGCAACCTGTCCACCACTTCAATGCGCCGTCATTTGGAATCCAAGCACTGGAATCAGTGGCAGGCAGCAACGGCAGGACAACGGCCGCCTGCCGTTCACGCCCCTGCCACTGCCTCTGCCTCTGCCACTGCCACTGCTGACTGTGCTGGCGATGCACTCCAGAGGACGAGCCAGGACACCACTTCATCTGCCTCCGCCACTTTGTTGACTTCTTCCTCATCCTCCCCTGTTCCTGTCTTATCTCCTTCTCCTGCACCATCAAAGGCACCATCAGGCGCTTCTTTACAACAACCCACCATCTCTCAGACATTGGAGCGGCGGCAGAAATACACTGCTAACCACCCACACGCGCAAGCCTTGAACGCCAACATCGCTAAACTGCTGGCCCAGGAGATGTTGGCGTTCCGGCTTGTTGAAACTCCCGCCTTCCTGGACCTGATGGCAACTGCGGCACCTCGCTATGCCGTCCCTAGCTGTCACTACTTCTCCCGGTGTGCCGTCCCCGCCTTGCACCAGCACGTGTCACTCAACATCAGGCGGGCCCTTAGTTCCGCGCTTTGCACAAAGGTCCACTTGACCACCGACGCGTGGACAAGTGCATGCGGACAGGGACGCTACATTTCACTGACGGCACACTGGGTGAATGTAGTTGAGGCTGGGACTGCTTCCCAAACTGGCCCGGTGTACCTCGTCTCCCCGCCTAACATTCCTGGCAGGGACACAAGAAGAACACCCCCCTCCTCCTCTTCCTCCACCGCCTCCTCCTCCGCCACCGCCTCCTCCTCCGCCACTGCCTCCTCTTCCGCTGTTAGATTGACCCCAGCTACGAGTTGGAAACGTTGCAGCACTGGCGTTGGTAGACGTCAGCAGGCTGTGCTGAAGCTGATCAGCTTGGGGGACAGACAGCACACTGCCTCCGAGGTGAGGGATGCCCTCCTCGATGAGACGGCAATATGGTTTGAGCCGCTGCACCTGGGCCCAGGCATGGTCGTTTGTGATAACGGCCGGAACCTGGTAGCAGCTCTGGAGCTTGCCGGACTCCAACATGTTCCATGCCTGGCCCACGTCTTCAACCTAGTGGTGCAACGTTTCCTAAAGAGCTACCCCAATGTTCCAGAGCTACTGGTGAAAGTGCGGCGCATGTGCGCCCACTTTCGCAAGTCGACAGTAGCCGCTGCTAGCTTAAAATCTCTCCAGCAACGCCTGCATGTGCCACAACACCGGCTTTTGTGCGACGTCCCCACACGCTGGAACTCAACGTTTCAGATGTTGAATAGAGTGGTTGAGCAGCAGAGACCTTTGATGGAATACCAGCTACAAAACCCTAGGGTGCCACAAAGTCAGCTGCCTCAGTTTCACATCCATGAGTGGCCATGGATGAGAGACCTTTGTGACATCCTACGGGTGTTTGAGGAGTCCACAAGGAGGGTGAGCTCTGAGGATGCGATGGTGAGCCTTACAATCCCGCTCTTGTGTGTTCTGAGAGAATCCCTGATTGACATCAGGGATAACTCAGATCACACAGAGGAGTTAGGGATAGCATCCGATCCGTCACAGCTGGAGAGTAGGTCCACACATCTGTCCGCTTCATCGCGTTTAATGGAGGAGGAGGGGGAGGAGGAAGAAGAGTTGTCCGATGATGTGATGGTGATACAGGAGGCTTCCGGGCAACTTCGAATCGTCCCATTGTTGCAGCGCGGATGGGTAGACATGGAGGATGAGGAGGAAATGGAGATTGAACTTTCCGGTGGGGCCAGAGGAGTCATGCCAACTAACACTGTGGCAGACATGGCTGAGTTCATGTTGGGGTGCTTTACAACCGACAAGCGTATTGTCAAAATCATGGAGGACAACCAGTACTGGATCTTTGCTATCCTTGACCCCCGGTATAAAAACAACATCTCGTCTTTTATTCCGGTAGAGGGGAGGGCCAATCGCATCAATGCTTGCCACAGGCAATTGGTGTAGAATATGATGGAGATGTTTCCAGCATGTGACGTTGGCGGCAGGGAGGACAGTTCCTCCAGTAGGCGACCAAGTTCTCACCGGTCCACACAAACGAGGGGCACACTGTCTAAGGTCTGGGACACCTTGATGGCCCCCCCTCGCCAAAGTGCCGCCACGGAGGGTCCTAGTGTCACCAGGCGTGAGAAGTATAGGCGCATGTTGCGGGAATACCTTTCCGACCACAGCCCTGTCCTCTCCGACCCCTCTGCGCCCTACACGTATTGGGTGTCGAAGTTGGACCTGTGGCTTGAACTTGCCCTATATGCCTTGGAGGTGCTGTCCTGTCCTGCCGCCAGCGTCCTATCTGAGAGGGTGTTCAGTGCAGCCGGTGGCATCATCACTGACAAGCGCACCCGTCTGTCAGCTGAGAGTGCCGACCGGCTCACTTTGATAAAAATGAACCACCACTGGATAGAGCCTTCATTTTTGTGCCCACCTGTGTAAAGCACCCCAACATGAAACTCCATGTCTGTACTCAACCTCTCCAATTCCTCCGCATCCTCATACTCATCCACCATAAGCGTTGCACAATTCTGCTAATACTAGGCTCCCTCCACCCTGATTTCCCCCAACTCTGCTGGTTAGAGGCTCCCTCCACCCTGATTTCCACCAACTCTGCTGGTTAGAGGCTCCCTCCACCCTGCTTTCCCACAACTCTGCTGGTTAGAGGCTCCCTCCACCCTGCTTTCCCACAACTCTGCTGGTTAGAGGCTCCCTCCACCCTGATTTCCACCAACTCTGCTGGTTAGAGGCTCCCTCCACCCTGCTTTCCCACAACTCTGCTGGTTAGAGGCTCCCTCCACCCTGATTTCCACCAACTCTGCTGGTTAGAGGCTCCCTCCACCCTGCTTTCCCACAACTCTGCTGGTTAGAGGCTCCCTCCACCCTGCTTTCCCACAACTCTGCTGGTTAGAGGCTCCCTCCACCCTGCTTTCCCACAACTCTGCTGGTTAGAGGCTCCCTCCACCCTGATTTCCACCAACTCTGCTGGTTAGAGGCTCCCTCCACCATGAATTGGTCCAAACTGGGCTGGTTAGAGGCTCCCTCCACCATGAATTGGTCCAAACTGGGTTTTCTAGTGGCTCCCTCCACCATGAATTGGTCCAAACTGGGCTGGTTAGAGGCTCCCTCCACCATGAATTGGTCCAAACTGGGCTGGTTAGAGGCTCCCTCCACCATGAATTGGTCCAAACTGGGCTGGTTAGAGGCTCCCTCCACCATGAATTTGCCCAAACAGGGCAGGTTAGAGGCTCCCTCCACCATGAATTTGCCCAAACTGGGGTGTTTAGAGGCTCCCTCCACCATGAATTGGTCCAAACTGGGGGTTTTAGAGGCTCCCTCCACCATGAATTTGCCCAAACTGGGCTGGTTAGAGGCTCCCTCCATCATGAATTGGTCCAAACTGGGGTTTTAGAGGCTCCCTCCACCATGAATTGGTCCAAACTGGGGTTTTTAGAGGCTCCCTCCACCATGAATTTGCCCAAACTGGGCTGTTTAGAGGCTCCCTCCACCATGAATTTGCCCAAACTGGGCTGTTTAGAGGCTCCCTCCATCATGAATTGGTCCAAACTGGGCTGGTTAGAGGCTCCCTCCACCATGAATTGGTCCAAACTGGGTTTTCTAGAGGCTCCCTCCACCATGAATTGGTCCAAACTGGGCTGGTTAGAGGCTCCCTCCACCATGAATTGGTCCAAACTGGGCTGGTTAGAGGCTCCCTCCACCATGAATTGGTCCAAACTGGGCTGGTTAGAGGCTCCCTCCACCATGAATTTGCCCAAACAGGGCTGGTTAGAGGCTCCCTCCACCATGAATTTGCCCAAACTGGGCTGTTTAGAGGCTCCCTCCACCATGAATTGGTCCAAACTGGGGTTTTTAGAGGCTCCCTCCACCCTGCTTTCCCACAACTCTGCTGTTTAGAGGCTCCCTCCACCCTGATTTCCACCAACTCTCCTGGTTAGAGGCTCCCTCCATCATGAATTGGTCCAAACTGGGCTGGTTAGAGGCTCCCTCCACCATGAATTGGTCCAAAATGGGTTTTTTAGAGACTCCCTCCACCATGAATTTGCCCAAACTGGGCTGATTAGAGGCTCCCTCCACCATGAATTGGTCCAAACTGGGCTGGTTAGAGGCTCCCTCCACCATGAATTGGTCCAAACTGGGTTTTCTAGAGGCTCCCTCCACCATGAATTGGTCCAAACTGGGCTGGTTAGAGGCTCCCTCCACCATGAATTGGTCCAAACTGGGCTGGTTAGAGGCTCCCTCCACCATGAATTTGCCCAAACTGGGCTGGTTAGAGGCTCCCTCCACCATGAATTGGTCCAAACTGGGCTGGTTAGAGGCTCCCTCCACCATGAATTGGTCCAAACTGGGCTGGTTAGAGGCTCCCTCCACCATGAATTGGTCCAAACTGGGGTTTTTAGAGGCTCCCTCCACCATGAATTGGTCCAAACTGGGGTTTTTAGAGGCTCCCTCCACCATGAATTTGCCCAAACTCTGCTGGTTAGAGGCTCAATCCACCCTGATTTTCAAAACAAATGTTGGTGCCAACCTCAACTTACTACAAGGGCCAAATTCACTGCTGGTGACAAGCTCTCCCCACTGCAAGTGCCAAATACACATGTTTCAAGGTGTTTTCCTACTGTCAGAGAGGTGGTATTGAGTGTGTAAAGTGTGTAGTTGTTAGGCAGTGATGTTGGGGTAATAGAGGGTCTTTGGTGTGTTAGATGCCCCCAAACATGCTTCCCCTGCTGTCCCAGTGTCATTCCAGAGGTGTTGGCATCATTTCCTGGGGTGTCATAGTGGACTTGGTGACCCTCCAGACACGGATTTGGGTTTCCCCCTTAACGAGTATCTGTTCCCCATAGACTATAATGGGGTTCGAAACCCGTTCGAACACACGAACATTGAGCGGCTGTTCGAATCGAATTTCGAACCTCGAACATTTTAGTGTTCGCTCATCTCTAGCCAGCTCCTATCCTCCCCAACTTCAGGCAGCACCCGGTGCTGCAGTAAATAGGGGCCATTACGTGCTGGAGTTTCTCCAGAAGGTAACGGCCTATTAAAAAAAAAAAATCAGCAGCAGTAGCGGCTGCCACCCCGGCAGTTATGCCCCTGCATGTATCACAGACTCTGTGAGTGTGTACAGTAAGGAACAGTCTACACTCTTTTATCCATTGCTACTGATACTAGTTTCTTTACATGTTACTCTGCCAGGAGTAACTTCACAATTGCAATAAAATAGCTGAAAAAATCCCAAATGACCATAGTATAGGAAATCTAGTAAAACTGGACTGGAAAAACAGGGCAAAAACAGGGAAAAAATAATCTATAAGCACAGTCAGAAACACTGCTTACGGTCTGTGAATAATATCCCAAAGTTCCATGCAAAAATAGTTTTATTTGTAGAAAATGCAATCCATGCTGATGGGTGAAACATTTTTTGGTCCAAAAAGGGACCTTTGTCAGACCCAGATTGCCATCGAAATTAACCACAGATAAGGCCAGAGCGTCAGGAAAAGAGTAATGGGTGACAAAAATAATTTTTGTATGAAATTTTGAGTGCCTGATACATTCTTTGAATTACGTTGGGGCAAAACCCTATCAGCAGCACATTCTTATAAGTATTGTGAATAATATCCCATCTGTAATCACACAAGCAGTCAGTAGCTATTAGTACATTGAAGACTTTTTCCCTTACATTATAAGCAGTGCGATTTGCAGAATGTTTGGTCCTTTGCACATGCAAGCAGTTTGCAGGTGTGTGTTGAGAATCAACCTTTTCTCTCTTCATTCACTCTGAGAAGACAAAACAGAAGCTCCCCCTTCACTCACTGTGAGGACGTCTTGCTTATCTAATGTATCTATGGATGGACCTTGATCAGCAACAGGGAATGAACTCAAAATTAACTAGATGGAAAGCACCTAGTGTCAGGGAGTCAGGCACATTTTTAAATAAAGTATATTACATTTTGGTCCAGAATTTCATGCTCTGAGACATGAAACTAAGTTAGTGACCATCTGAATAAATACATTTAATACAATTTAAACACACATAATTCTAGTTTGTTAGACCATGGATGCATTGCACATGGCTGTTCCATGGATAAGACCATTCTAATGTGCAGAAAGGGTTCAGCACTGAAATAATAAATGTATGTCAGCAGAATTTAAAATGCATGTATCTTTAGAAGACTATACGATATACTGTTCTATAGATAAACACATTTAAAAATTAAAAACTAGTATACCCTATTACAAGTCAACTAAAGTAAGAATTGAAATTATTTAAAATATATTAGATTAATATATTTATACTGACATAGCTGTATGAATTTATTCTATATTAGCAGTCAGCTTGCAACAGCAGGGGGCAGATATACAATGGAAAACAAAGCAAGACCACAAGGAAATAATAAAATGTCAAAAGTTAACCAGAAAAAGCACTGGAAATACACATAAAATCTTAATTAACATTAATTCCTATGGGTAAACCTACAATGTTATTGCAGTTCACAGTTGATATTGTTGCTGCAGACCCTTATTCTACATGTAAGATTCATTTTCCAATATTCTCTTGGAACTTTGTTGATAAACATTTCACATCAATTGATTCATTCACTTCAAAGCTGTAACCAGTATTTTTTTTCTTTGTGTATAATTGTATTACTCCATATAAATGAATCCCTGTGCTTAGTCACCAAGCTTGAGGACAGGTCTATTTGTACTAACAATGTTACTTCCACAGAAATTACTAGTGCTCAGCCCATCTTACAAAGCATTGCCTGTAGGAACAGTAGATGATCATGATCTTATTACAATGGAACCCAATTGCTGCATTACTCCTCTCAAGAACCTATAATTAGAGATGAGCGAACAGTGTTCTATCGAACACATGTTTGATCGGATATCAGGGTGTTCGCCATGTTCGAATCGAATCGAACACCGCGTGGTAAAGTGCGCCAAAATTCGATTCCCCTCCCACCTTCCCTGGCGCCTTTTTTGCACCAATAACAGCGCAGGGGAGGTGGGACAGGAACTACGACACCGGGGGCATTGAAAAAAATTGGAAAAAGTCATTGGCTGCCGAAATCAGGTGACCTCCATTTTAGACGAATAGTGGATTTCAAATCCGGGTCATATGAGAATGTGAACTTTGTGACTATGAGACAGGGATAGCTGTACAGGTAGGGATAGCTAGGGATAACCTTTATTTAGGGGGGAATGTTATTAAAAATAAATTTTTGGGGCTCTATCGGGTGTGTAATTATGATTTTTGTGAGATACACTTTTTCCCATAGGGATGCATTGGCCAGCGCTGATTGGCCGAATTCCGTACTCTGGCCAATCAGTGCTGGCCAATGCATTCTATTAGCTTGATGAAGCAGAGTGTGCACAAGGGTTCAAGCGCACCCTCGGCTCTGATGTAGCAGAGCCGAGGCTGCACAAGGGTTCAAGCGCACCCTCGGCTCTGATGTAGCAGAGCCGAGGCTGCACAAGGGTTCAAGCGCACCCTCGGCTCTGATGTAGGAGAGCCGAGGGTGCACTTGAACCCTTGTGCACCCTCGGCTCTGCTACATCAGAGCCGAGGGTGCGCTTGAACCCTTGTGCACACTCTGCTTCATCAAGCTAATAGAATGCATTGGCCAGCGCTGATTGGCCAATGCATTCTATTAGCCCAATGAAGTAGAGCTGAATGTGTGTGCTAAGCACACACATTCAGCTCTACTTCATCGGGCTAATAGAATGCATTGGCCAGCGCTGATTGGCCAGAGTACGGAATTCGGCCAATCAGCGCTGGCTCTGCTGGAGGAGGCGGAGTCTAAGATCGCTCCACACCAGTCTCCATTCAGGTCCGACCTTAGACTCCGCCTCCTCCAGCAGAGCCAGCGCTGATTGGCCGAATTCCGTACTCTGGCCAATCAGCACTGGCTAATGCATTGTATTGGCGTGATGAAGCAGTGCTGAATGTGTGTGCTTAGCACACACATTCAGCTCTACTTCATCGGGCTAATAGAATGCATTGGCCAGCGCTGATTGGCCAGAGTACGGAATTCGGTCAATTAGCGCTGGCTCTGCTGGAGGAGGCGGAGTCTAAGATCGCTCCACACCAGTCTCCATTCAGGTCCGACCTTAGACTCCGCCTCCTCCAGCAGAGCCAGCGCTGATTGGCCGAATTCCGTACTCTGGCCAATCAGCACTGGCTAATGCATTGTATTGGCGTGATGAAGCAGTGCTGAATGTGTGTGCTTAGCACACACATTCAGCTCTACTTCATCGGGCTAATAGAATGCATTGGCCAATCAGCGCTGGCCAATGCATTCTATTAGCGTGAACTGAGTTTGCACAGGGGTTCTAGTGCACCCTCGGCTCTGCTACATCAGATTGCTACATCTGATGTAGCAGTGCCGAGTGTGCATCAGATGTGTAGTTGAGCAAAACTGACTCAGCACTGCTAAGTCTCTGCATTCGCATAGGAATGCATTGGCCAGCCTTCGGCCAATCAGCGCTGGCTCTGCCGGAGGAGGCGGAGTCTAAGGTCGGACCTGAATGGAGACTGGTGTGGAGCGATCTTAGACTCCGCCTCCTCCAGCAGAGCCAGCGCTGATTGGTCGAGTTCCGTACTCTGGCCAATCAGCACTGGCCAATGCATTTCTATGGGGAAAAGTTAGCTTGCGAAAATCGCAAACTGACAGGGATTTCCATGAAATAAAGTGACTTTTATGCCCCCAGACATGCTTCCCCTGCTGTCCCAGTGTCATTCCAGGGTGTTGGTATCATTTCCTGGGGTGTCATAGTGGACTTGGTGACCCTCCAGACACGAATTTGGGTTTCCCCCTTAACGAGTTTATGTTCCCCATAGACTATAATGGGGTTCGAAACCCATTCGAACACTCGAACAGTGAGCGGCTGTTCGAATCGAATTTCGAACCTCGAACATTTTAGTGTTCGCTCATCTCTACCTATAATAGGATTGTAAGGTTTGTAAAAGACTATTTTGGGGTCCGTGAGGTTTCTGCTTGGTTTCCACTCAAAAATGGCAAAAAATGCAGAGAAAAGCTCTGATTGCATCGCTTTTCTCTCCACATTTTTCACGCGGAGGGGGAATCCCCAAACGTAATACAAGCGTAACAATGGTTTTAAAATTGATTAATTGGATTGCTTATATTGGTAATACACTAATTTAAAACTGTTAAGCTTTTATAAATCAATAACAAAAAAAATTTGTTACGCACCTGGACAATGGACCCTGAGTGTCAAGAGCATATTGGAGTCTAAACAGGAATTTTTGCCAAGGTCCCACATAGTGGAAAAATCCAGGAGTGGACTGAGCAGAAGGGAGAAATGTAAGTGCAAATTTTATATTTTACATTCCTTCTGAAGCCACTACTGGATTTGCTCAAGAGTTGGAATAGGGCCTTGAGGCTGGGGCCCCACGTGGCGTAAGCTCCACGGCAAACGGCACAGCATTTAACAGTTTTAAATTAGACCTTACTCCCATTGAGCATCTGTTGCAAGACATGAAAATTGCTGTTCACAGACGTTCTCCCTCTCTGGCTGAGATTTTGCAAAGAAGAATGGGCAAATATCTCAGTTTTGAGATGTGCAAAGCTGGTAGAGACAGACCCCAAAACACTTGCAGCTGTAATCGCAGTGAAAGATGGCTCTACAAAGTATAGAGATAGGGGGCTGAATACTTTTACTTGTCACACTTTTCAAATTTTTATTTGATTAAAATTTTGAAAAACCATGTGTTTACTGCGCATGCCTGAGATTTCAATTTGCTACCACCGAGAATACAGACCCTGGAGGCGGTTACTTGCAGGGAGGAGGAGGAAGAGGAGGACTTATAGAGCACAAGCAATAGAGGTGGGCGTGAGGCAGGTATAACGCTGGGGGGTGCACTGAGGGACACATTAACAGATCTGTTTTACCGGTAAATCATAAAAACAGGGGGGTCTTTTCTAAAACGATTAGCAGCACCTGAATAGCCCTTTTAAAGGCTATTCAGGCATATGTTTATCTCAAATGCCGAAAAGCTAATGATAGAGCCCCTTTAATATGTGCTGGGCTGTGTTGTGCTTTTCTACCTTATTTTTCCAGAATTAGGAGCTAAAAATCAGGTGTTATTGTGCTACTCAGTGGCATAAGTACCACCATAGCAGCTGACAGAGGGACCATGACCTTAAGGGGTCCAGAGGGCTCCTGCTCTTTTTAAAAAAAAATTAATAGGTGGTTAGGCCTTCAGGAGGGCCTGTGCATCTCATATCACATCGTTAGGGTCCCCTGGAAGGAAGAAAGGGAAGCAGAGGAGTCCATGAGCAGGAGCGGAGATCGGTAATATGGCCAAGAGCCCCCGGCAAGAGTATTTGTAGAATGAACACCAACAAATACAGCTATTGTACTCAGGGATCTTCAGACCCCCAAGTATAATGATCGGAGGCCTATGGGAGATGGGGAAATATAAATATCAGTGTTATTCACCTCCTCGCCGTGACTCCTTTCTGTCTTTGGCCTCTGTAGTGATATCAGGTGGGTCAGGACGGTGAACGAAAACATCAAGTAGGTAGAGGTAAGTAAGACTGTGCTTCTGATCATTGGTGTACCCACCCAATTTTTGAAATATTTGCAACAAACATTGTTAGGGCCACAATGAGATAGAATACTGTGTGGAGGATCCACTATAGGACATAAAACTGTGTGTAGGGGCTACTGTGGGACATTATATTGTATGTAGGCTGCTGTTGAACATTATACTGCGTGGAGGTTCCGTTAAATGACGTTATACTGTGTGGAGGGGACAATATGTGACATTACTATATACTGTATGAAAGGGCCACTTCCCTTACAACAGGGTGTGCACTGCAGATTAGCTAGAAGAGAGAAACCAAGTGGCAGGAACTTTAATCCGTGGCCAAACATTTTGAAAACGATGCATTTTTGCCACATTGTTTTACAGTACCTGCAAAGTGGATGGGATTCTGGCGAATCTCATGCACACATTTTAGAAAAATATCCGCAGCGGAAGTGTGATTTCAAAAGCCGTCACTTTTTTGTAAATCGCAGAATGTCAATTATACCTATGGAAACGCTGGAATTTTCTGTATAGGTATAATAGGGACAGAAAGTTTGCAGAGAAAAAGTGTATACTTTTTGTGAAAAATTCTTTAGAAAAAAAAATGTTGCATTTCAGCCCAGGAGAGCTGAAAAGAGTCCCCGAGTATAATAGTTTTTGGGTGGTGAACCCAAAAATTTGTGGTTTTGCGTAATCCAGAATATTTGCAAAATTTGCAAAGAACACTGTAGGGGCCACTATGGGACATAATACTTTTTGAAGGGGCTGCTATGAGATATTAAATAGTGTACATGAGTTAATATGGGACATATGTCTATAGGACACTGTTGGATAGTGTGTGTAAATGGGGTGTTATACCATGTAGAGGCCAGGAAAGGGGAACTATGCCATGTTGGGGGCAAAGACAAAAGTTTGTTATGGGGCCCAGTCTTTGTTAGATACGTCCTTGTACATTCATTGCACTTTTAACTTTAATCAGGCCCTGTTCGCACAATGGAATTTGGTGCTGATTTTGTAAAAGTCGGCAGCAAATTCTTCCCTCATTCTCCTCATTCTGCCTCCCATTAAAAACAATTGGAACGGGGTCCTGCTTGATCTTGCCATGGATTCTGCAGCTTGAGACTCCCCACTGATTAGATCAGCATTGGAAAGCTGCAACATAATACTGATGCTCTGCATCCACCACTGTGAGCAGAACATAAAGAGGAATCCAGACAGATGTGCTCCTCAAATTTTCTTTACTTTCCAAGGTCTGAACAGGTTGAAACCTACTTGTACGGAATGGACTATATTACAGTCCACTCCAGTAGGTCTGCCTCAGGAAAAAAAAAACACCCAATTTTTTTTTTTTTTTACTGTGGTGCGCATGACTTGTTCCAAGGGGCCAACTGAGGTTCTGTAGCACAAGGGCCCACACAAGCCTGGAGACGGCCCTGCTTTAGCCTACCTTTTCTAAGCACTAGTAGGCTAAAGCCCCACTTATCAAGCTCTGCTGAAAAGTGTGTTTTTCCTCTGACTTTCTGTCTCTATTATAGCTATACATAGGGCCAGCATCACCACCCTGCTTACCCGGGCAGGTGCTGGGGCTCCAAGCTCCTGAGGGAGCACACTCGGCAGTGGCACAGAGTACGGGGCCCACGGCCAGCTGTAAATGGCCAGGCCCCAGCCCACCATGATAGCGGTCAAGGAGAGTCTGGTTCCTCGATCGCTGTACATACTGCTAATGGAAAAGGGCCAGGCGATTGCAGGTCCCCTTTCCAATAGATGCCAGCCCAATTGAGATAAAAAAACAAAACACTTCTACTCATCTGTCCTGCACTCAGCATCCACTCCTGAGCTCTTCTGGCCTGTGATTAGGCCTCAGGTGGGGCACGCCAAGGCGAT
Organism: Leptodactylus fuscus; assembly: GCF_031893055.1. Lineage (NCBI taxonomy): Eukaryota > Metazoa > Chordata > Amphibia > Anura > Leptodactylidae > Leptodactylus > Leptodactylus fuscus. Next base: position 125,738,106 of record NC_134267.1, on the reverse strand, counting down.
GACGTCATGTTGCCCCACATGACTGCTGAGGCCCAATCACAGACCCAGGCAGTGACATCTGGGGAGCAGAACCTCAGTTACAAGGTAGAAAAAGACCAAGGAAGGAGCGAGGATACCCAGGAGGGGTGAGGTAAGGCAAGTATAAGTGTTTGTTATTTTTAATCACTTCCTCTGGGCCTCTCATTATACTCTAGGGTCTGAGGTGACCCCAGAGTATAATAATAGCACCAGCTGTCTTGTGGCCACTGCAGAGCACAAAATGCTGTCTGGGCATATAATGCTAAGTGGGGGCCACTGTGGAGCATATAATACTGTGTGGGAGCCACTGTGGAGTGCCACTATTAACAGTATCAGGCCCTGTTCACACGGTTAATTTGGCACTGATTTTAAAGCGGTTTTCACACACATCAGCAGCAGATTCCTCCCTTATTCTGCCTTCTCTTGAAACTAACTGGAGCAAGAAGCTGGAAAAAAAGTGTCCTACTGGATCTTGCTGCAGATTCTGCCGCTGATTCTGAGGCCATGGCTTGAGCGTTTTCACTGCTTAGATTCATTCATTTGGGCCTAATCTGTGGTGGAAAGCAGCAAGGGCCTGCTGATGCTCAGCAACGTGAACCGGGGATAGAAAAAAAAGAATCCGAGGCAGATGTCTGCCTCAAATTCCTCTTTACTTTTTGATGTCCGAACAGGTTGCCTATACTTGTATGGAATGGACTGTATTACACGCTATTCCAGTAGGTCTCCCTCAGCAAAAAAAACCCACCCAATTTCGATTGTTTTTTTATGCATGAGTTACTTCACAGGGGCCCACTGGCGCTTTGTCACCCCAAGACCCACACAAACCTGGAGCCAGCCTTGCCTATATGGAAAACACCACCTTTTCCAAAAGTATAATTGGCATGCTGCAATTTGCAAAAACACAAATTGCTGTAATTTTTTTTCTGCAATGTGTGGATGGGATTAGCCAGAATCCCATCGACCTTGCAGGTAATGTAAAACACATTGTTATCACAATGTGGGGTTCCCTTCTTTACAAAGCATTTAATACAATTTGAAGTAGTTGAAAAAGGTGTTGCAGGATTCTGAGGTTTTTTTTCTCTAGCCATGGTCCTTTAAAACAATTCACTTCTTCCAAAAATAGAGCACAAGAGTAACTGCTTGTTCTTCACATCACAAATATAACACAGTGTATGTGGGAGAGGGGGAAGGGGCTTATAATGAAAAATGTGATACAACTATAAACTGGTTAGCTCTTCCTTGTTTCTCTGTTGTGCCCCAAGAGACTTCCAAGCATTATAGATCATTTTAAGACCATTTAAGATCTCAAGTTGAGTAAGAATTTAAACCATTTTACCACACCTTTCATCTGTCTTTTTCCTGTCCCCTGAAAGCTTGAAGTATTGATCACTTGCAAGCTGATGTTAAGTGTAATACTGCCATCTAATGGTTTTCCAATAGAAACACTATTTTTTAGACAAAATAATTACGTGTATGTAAGGAAGCAAGAACAATAGTAAAGGGACTTTTTCAGTATACTGTTAATATGATATGAGACATTTTTGAGAGAATATTTTTCTATAAACAAGCCGCTAGTACAGATTTGCAGCAGAATTTGGAGCAAGAACACAGTGATGAAACCTAGCATGGTAGCAACAGACATTAACTATAGCAGAGTAACAGACACAGATGGAGCCCCTCCATCTATGTAAATTTCAACTGAATCCAATGTAAACAACATGACAGACAATGTCTTCTCTCATGCTTGTTTACTTTTGAATCATATGTTAAAGTCTGACAAGTACAATTTTATTTCTATCAGATAAGTAAAAACGTGATCGAAGAAAGCTTCCATCGTGTTTTTCATACTGAGATGAATGCAGACACATCCAATGGAAAAGGTTCCATTTGCATCTGTGACACATGAGAGCAACAGACATTAAAGGGGTATTCCCATGTCCCTTGCTCACCAGTCTTCACTGCTGCAAAGACTTCTTTCTTCCTGGTTTTCGTCAATTGGTGGGCGGGGTTTCATATGCAAAGCCACACTGTCCGACTACCTCCAGTTTACCTCCGCCCACCACATATCGTGATCCTATGGGACGACTGAAGGGCCTGTGATGTCATCAAAGGTCCTATAACACTTGGATTTAGCTTGTTCTATATAGAGTCGGCTAAATCCTAGTGGGCTAAGGGACCAGGACCTTCTATCCACTAGCTTTTAGCCTGCTCTATATAAGAAAGCTTTAGCCCACTAGGATTTAGACTGTTTTATATAAGAAAGCAGCACTCATTCCCCCCCTCCTTTATCTGAGAGCAGGAAGCTAAGTCACATGTGTGGTGTAGACACAGGAACAGCTACAGACACAGGCTCACTCCCGTGCATTTAGCCCCCCCCCCCTTCTCCCCTGAGAGCAGGCAGCTAGTCACTTGATATTTGAGCAGATAATCCCAGGGGCCTTAGAAACGCAGTGTCAACAATGAAGTGAATAAAATTAAGATAGTGGACAAACAAAGCAGTTTTGCTGAAGCAGTGTATTTAGGAAAAGTTTTAAATCCACATTAACAAGCAGTATAGAAAGGATCCTTGTTATGGGACAACCCCTTTAAATAATAGCAGTGTGAACCTACCTTAAGATTACTTTCACACCGTGGTTTTTGTTGCAGCCAAGATATCATTAGTTTTTCTGGATACAGCATATAATTGATCTGTTGATCAGTTTTTTGTGTTTTTATAAAGCTACAATCATACTGGCATCTTTCTGTCTGTTGTTTTGATCTGTTATAGCATCAGAAGAAGGAACAGTCACGGATGCAGGAAGAGTATCTGTCATAATGTAAAAATATAAGATGGAAGCTTAAAAAAATAAATAGAAATAAAAATAAATAATAAAGGGGCACAAAGGGGTGTTGTTAATATAAGACACATTTCAGGGTATCATTTGTTTACAGTGGATTTTTATATCACAGATGTTATAATTGGGATAGCAGTAGGAATGGGACTTTGTTTAGCAAGGAAAATGTGGGTCAGGTGTCTGTAAAAGTGAGGAGCCAACAATGTCAGTTTTGTAAACTTTACAGGGACAAGTTGCAGCTTGAAGAAGTAATTGTGGCAGTCCAGATAAAAGAGACAAAAAATGTGAAAGGTTACAGTCAGTCGTCTAAGTCACATTTTTCTGGTACTGTATTTACTTAAACTGCCTACAGAGCACTGTGTACAGTCGATATCTACCAATATACAGTCACTGTAAAGGGATAATATCAGTATACCTAAGAAAGGGACCCACTTGGATATGTTTGCTAAAGCCCTATCTACGCCTATGAGTGACGCCATTGTGCCAGCCAGTTCCTGGTCAGATGTCTCAAGGAACCTAGTAGGCTGCAAGCCTGAATTGGCCTGTGGCTTACATGTTACTTATAAGTTGCTTGGCATTGCCTTGTCATTAAAAAAAAAAACACAATTGAGGCTGGGTTAACATCAGCGTTGGCGCTCCGTATGGGGATTCCATTCCCCTCTCCACATTTTTCACCCTTTTCAGGTGGAAACCGAGTGGAAACCACTTGTATTCCATCATAGTCCATGGAGTCCGCAGGTAACTGCTTTTTTTTAAATGGAAACCTGAACACTGATGTGAACCTAGCCCGACATGAAAGTTGAAATGGAGAGGGATAAAATGTTAGCGGTTTAAGGCTAAATGTGTTAGATACCTAAAGGGTTAAAATGTACATATGGCACCAGTCATATCTGCCAGTATTAATTCAAGATCTGCAATAAAAATTACATTTTTAGGGGGGGTTCTTACAATTTTAATGTGACTGTTGGGAGGTTAAGAAATATAAAAATAAGTTTCAAGTGCAATGGGGCATGCTAGAGCCTCAGGTGTCCAATCTGAATGCAAAGCCCTTGGTGGAACTGCCAAGTCCCATTGCACTTGAGGTTTATTTGCATATTTATTTTATATTTTTCAAAGGAAATGGTGAATCTATTGATTTATATAAAGGGGTATGATATTGCTCCTAATAATGTGGATGGTTTGACAATGAGTCCTGGTGACGAACTCCTAAACCCTACAAATCTGATGGAGACGGTGTTATTAAGACATAACAGTGGCTATTACTGTCTGTCTATTTGAATGGCATCCTATTTACAGGCAAAAAAAATCTGGACAAAATAGTGCAGCACTCCATTATAATAATTAGGTTCTGTCGGGCTCCATATGTGTCCGCTATTTTAGTGGTCGTTCAGTCTGTTGTTATGGTCCTCCAACAGACCGGTAAGGGTACCACAGCACAGATGTGAACAAAGCGTAACTGATTAGTGGAAAAACTAATGCAAGAAACAGATGAACACAGAGTCAATGTTACATACAAAAGGTTCGATTTCTGTAGGATAGAAATATAGAATATTGTGTACTGCAAAAAAATGGACAAAAACAAATCAGTTTTTATTTATTTAACCCCTTAACGACCGGCCCATAGGGAATCTACGTCGGCAGTGACAGGTCCTTCCTGACTGCCCTATAGGAAAACTACGTCGGGCAGTCAGGGAAGGATTCCCTGTCAGTGCCGATGTAGTTGGAGCAAGTCTTAGCTGTATTTTACAGCTAAGACCCTGCTCCATAACCCCTTCATGATCACGGAACTGAAGCGGTTCCGTGATGGTGCTGGCGGTATCGGCACCCCCTGCGGCGAGATCGGGGGGTGCCGATATACAAAACATGCAGTCTGGGGTCTGGCCAGTGACACCAGACTGCCTGAGCCCCCCGTTACCTGGTTGATCCTGCCCCTGTTGTCAGGAAGCCAAGCGATGCGTCTACATCGCTTGGCTTCCTGTTACAGACTGGAGACACGTGCAGCCTGTAATACTGATTCAGCAGTGAAATCATTGCTGAATCAAGTGTCCTAAAAGAGACACATAAAAGAGTCAAATAAAAAGTGAAAAAAAGTGAAAAATAAATAAATAAAGCTTTTGAAAAAAATGAATAAAGTTATAAAGCCCCAAAAATCCCCTTTTTTCTCTAGAAAATGAGTTATGTAAAAAAAAAAAAAAAAAAAATACATATTTGGTATCGCCGCGTCCGTAACAATCTGTACAATAAAACTGAAATAATATTTAATGTATACGGTAAACGTCGGAAAAAAAACCCGGAAAAAACCTGCCGAAAGTAGTGATTTTTTGCCATCTCACCTTAGAAAATATGCTATAAAAAGTGATCAAAAAGTCATATGCACCCCACAATAGTACCAATAAAAAGCGCAGGTTGTCCCGCAAAAAATAAGCCCTTAACCAACACTGTCAACCGAAAAATAAAAATGTTACGCCTCTCAGAAGATGGCAATGCAAAAATCACTGATTTATGTCCCCAAATGTGTTATTGTTCTGCAGAATTAGTATCGCATAAAAAAATTGTATAAATGAGGTATCGCCGTAACCGTACCGACCCGCAGAATAAAGGTCACATGTTACTTATACTGTACGCTGCATGGCGCAAAATTTAAAAGGGAAAATTCAATGCCAGAATTGATTTTATTTTTTTAAATCCAGCAAAAACAGAGTTAATAAAATGTATTAAATAGATTGTAGACACCCAAAAATGACGTCATTACAAAATGCATCTCATCCCACAAACAACAAGCCCTTATATGGCCACATCACCACAAAAATAAAGAAAATATAGCATCTAGCAATGTGAAGACAAAAACCCGCAAAAATCGCCAAATTATTAGAACACAACTGGCTGCGGCAGGAAGGGAATATATAAGCTGTGCGAGCTGATATCAGGGGACACCCCAGATTTACAGCTTATGAGGGAACAGACACCAGAAATGACCCCCAAAGTGACCCCCCCAATCATAGGAGCTACTGGAACATAGTAGGGAATTTGGTGTCTGCATTGTTCTCCGCACAGCTTACATATTCACTCTTCACCATCCGCTGCTGTGCAGTCATGTCTGGGATACTAATACTCACTACACCCCCTGATAAATTCTTTGAGGGGTGCAGTTTTCAAATGGGGTAACTCCTTTGGGGAATCCACTTTTCTGGTACCTTTACAGGCTCTACAAACATGACATCGCGTCCAGATACCAAACATCTGAATCTGTACTCCAAAAGCCTCATCGCACTCCTTCCCTTTTGCGCCCTGCTGTGTGTCCAAACTGCAGTTTATGCCACATGTATGACACTGGTGTACCCAGAATAACGGACGTAAAGTCATATGTGAGTATTAACTGATATTAGGGCACAGCCGGGAAGCAGGGTTATTGGGTTTTTGGAGCACAGACAGTTTGGTTTTTGGATGCCATGACACTTTTGCAGAGCTGAAATGCCAGTAAAGTGGAATCCCCTGATATGAGACCTTATTTTGGAAACTACACCCCTGAAGGATTTATCCAGGGCTACAGAAAGCATTTTTAACCCCCAAGTGTTGCTATAACTTATTATCCATAAATGAATACGAAGCTGATTGTGTGAAGTGAAAATGACCATTTTTCCAGGAATCGGTCATTTCAGTGCCTAATATGTTGTGCCCGACTTGTATCAGAGATGAACGCTCTGAAAGCTGTTGTGCCCGGGATACCCGCTTAACAGTTTTTGGAGTGTCTCTGCTGACAGAAGTTGGACACAACATATCGGGCACTAAAATGGCAAATCTCTGGAAAAATTTCATTTTTAACTTCTCATTATCAGTTGCGATTTCATTTCTGGAAACTAAATAAATGCAACACTCAAGGGTTAAAAACGCTCGCTACGCCACTTGATAAATCCCATCAGTGGGGTAGTGTCCAAAATGGGGTGACATGTCTGCAGATTCCACTTTATTGGCAATTCAGGGGCTTTGCAAAAGTGACTTCCAAAAACCAAACTGTGCGCCAAAAACCAAAATAGCGTTCCTTCCCTTCTGTCCCCGGCTGTGCCCAAACAGCCATTTCTACCCACATATGGCATTAAGTACGTTATCCGGGGTACACCAGTGTCATACATGTGGGCATACACTGCTATTTGGGTACCCAGCAGGTCGCAGATGTGAAGGAGCGATATGTGCTTTTGGAGTGCAGATTTAGATTCTTCGTTTTTGGACACCATGTCACATTTGCAGAGACCCTAAAATTGCCCCTACAAAATGGGGTCACTTCTTGGGGAATTTTACTGGAACCTCCAGGGCTTTGCAAAAACAACATGACACCCAGAGGGTCCCTCTAAATCTGTACCCCAAAAGCTAAAAAGTGCAGTGCTCCTTCCCTTCTGAGCCCTGCTGTGTTCCCAAGCAGCAGTTTACACCCACATATATAATTTTTTGCCCTTCGGGATGGCCCCTTAATAATATTAGGAGTGCGGGTCTCTGACAACACAAAGTGGGTGCAACGTATTGGGCACTGAAATGGCATATTTCTTTCAAAATTTCAATTTTCATTTTGTACATTAATTTTTGGGAAGCATTTTTAGGCTCAGAGTAATAATATGCCTTGATACATTCTTTGATGGGTGTAGTTTTTAAAATGGGGTCACATTTGAGGGGTTTCCATTGTATTGATACTTTAGGGGCTCTGCAAATGCGACATGGCACCGGAAAGCTATTCCAGCAACATCTGCCCTCCAAAAGCCAGATAGCGCTCTTTCCGTTCTGAGCCCCACCATGTTCCCATACAGCAGATTATGGCCACATATGGGGTATTGCCGTGTTCAGAAGAAATTGTGTAACAAACTGTGGGGGGCTTTTTCTCTTTTAACCCCTTGTGAAAATGAAAACTTTGGAGATAAAAGGACATTTTAGTAAATTTTAACCTACACATCCCAAGGTTAGTAAAATCTGTGAAACGGCTTTAGGGTCAAAATACTCACTATACCCCTCAATGAATACCTTAAGGGGTCTAGTTTATAAAATGGTGTCATTTATTGGGGTTTTAAATTGTTTTGGTAACTCAAATCTTGTTTGAATGCGCAATGGGCCTGAAACATTTAGAAGCAAAATTTGTGTCTTGAAATCCAGTCGGTGCTCCCTTCTTTTTGGGCCCTACCATGCGTCCGTACTGTGAGAGTCAAATCCTCTAATCTTGTATTTTGGCAGCCATCTTGTACTCTTTCACATATAAACTGTATAAGTATGTATTTTTCTGCTTAAGTCAAGGAGGCCCTTTGTTAGACTTTAAGGAATGTGATAATGAACGTTAATGCATAGGTTGCTAATCCTTATCTCTCAAGGGCCTCATTTTGAGAAGATGCAGCTGACTTTGTATATCTCTTACCTCCTTTACATGATGTATGGACACATAACCAACAAAAGTATTAATCTTATGGTATCTGGGCACTTTGTCATATTTTATGGTATATGAAGGTCACTTAGAGTGTGTACAGACACAGAATCTATGTAGCTCATTGTTAATTAAGTTGGAACATGTCATCTTATCTCTTTTGCCATGATATATACATATAGACAGTCTGGGATGTTAGCTCACACATAAGTATTTTGAATCCTTCTTTGTTTCATGGGAAAGTCCATCCCAGTTTGGAAAGCTATAATGAGATGCAGATTATAATGAGCCTCAGCCAATAGTCATGTGCCAGGCTTATCTTATATCTCTATAACCAATCATGTTGTATTGATTAGAATAGCCAAGCCAGCTCTTTGTCTGTAATGTATTTAAACTACCTTTTTCTTACAATAAAATTAGAATTCACTTGGTACACCATCAGCTGTGTGCGTGTGACTTCTGCAGGCCTGCGATCTAATATCTAATTAGGACCTCTACAACATACGGAGGGATCCATTGATGTCCCTATCAGTACATAGAATTAAGGCCACAAAGTGTACAATTTTGAACACAGGAGAAATGGGGTCATCTATTATGGGGTGTTTTTCTTCATTTTCATGTGTTAAATGCAAACAAAACTGCCTATAAAATGACACTTTGACAATATGAAATGTTTTTGTTTTACGCAAATTTTCTAAAATCTTATGGGGTCAAAGTACTCACTATACCCCTCAATGAATACATTAAGGGGTCTAGTTTATAAAATAGTATCATTTATGGGGGTTTTCAATTGCTTTGGTAACTGAAATCTTGTTCAAATGTGCAATGGGCCTAAAATATCTGCAAGCAAAATTTGTGTTTTGAAATCCATTTGGCCCCCCCCTATCTCTTAGGCCCTACTGTATGTGCGTACATAGGACTAAGGCCACAAAGTGTACATTTTATAACACAGGAGAAGTGGGGTGATATATTTTGGGGTGTGTTTCTTCTTTTTGATGTGTTGTGTGCAAAAAAACTGGCTTTAATATGACAAATATTTGAAGAAAATGAAAATGTATTTTTTTTCATCATTTGTAATAATTCTTGCAAAACAATATTTGTTTGATCAAAATGCTCACTATACCCCTCAAAGAATACCTGAAGGGGTCTAGTTTTACAAATTAGGTCATTTAATGGGAGTTTCTGTCATTATGCCACCAATTCCTGTCTGCAAACATAGCTTGGTACAGGAAAAAATCACATACTCAAAATTTCCAAAATTTGCTTATAAACTTGTTAAACTTCTAAATTGTCTAAATTACTCAAATATGTTAAAATTATTTCAAATATGCTTGAAATACAAAAGGAACATTTGGAAGTATATAACTACTAACTTTTTTGCCCTGTATTATTGTGCATATGTGAGATATCGCAGCTGAAAATGGAAAACATTGAAAAAATTTCAAAATTTTCAGCATTTGCGAGTTTTTTAATAAATTTATACAAGTTATATCAGTCTAATTTTACCTTCTCAGTAAAGTACAACATGTCACGAAAAAACAATATCAGAATCGCTTGGATGCCTAATACTGATACAGAATTATTCACTGATAAAGTCACAGGGAAAATTTCCAAAATTTGGCTTGGTCATTAAGGTCCAAAATAGGCTGGTCACTAAGGGGTTAAAGGGGTAGTGCCGATTTGGACACCTATTATCCACCGTCCGAGCGTTGGGGACCTGCACAGCCCCTAAAGTGTACCACGAGGCAGCCTGTTTCCTGTACAAGGGCTGACTCCATTAAGGGCACCCCAAAACACCACCTTCACACCGTAGATAGTAGCAGAGATGCCCAAGGGCGTTTTCATCATTACCCAAGTGCTACTCTTCTTCACTCATCCACTTCAGGCCATGTAAGTGGATGTGACAACAAAGCCACTATTGACCAGAGTAGCCACCATCTTGAAAATCTATCTCCTCACTGCGCCATTTCCACACCACGTTGCACATTGATGGGGTTACATATAGCCAGTACTTGCAGAGAGCATACGGCTGGTATCTATGAAGGGCCACATTTCTGGCATTGCAGGGGTGGTTTCTCTTCATGTACTCTTATTATGGCAATAAGGACTAGGACTGGGCAGGGAAGATAAAACATTACAGCTGGGCACTGAGGAAAACAAATAAGGACACGGACAGAGCCAAATCGGTTTACGGTTTAAACCCCTGAGACTGAGTTTTAGTCCTCCCTCCCTCCCAAACAGTTTACGTTCGTCGTGCGTATTGCGTAAATTGCGTGCGCCGTAATTTGCTTGCGTGCGTACGCCGCTCTCGTTTCCATAGCAGCAGTAAAGCAATGGCTACTCCGTTGCCGGTGTCACGGCTTTTCGCGTCTCTGCAGCCCGGAGATGTGACTAACATGGCTGTAGAAGAGCTAGAAAACAAGTCGGGCATTGTGGTCGGGCAGAAGGGAGGGCGGGAAGTGCAAGTGACGGGCACAGCTGAGCTGAGCGCTGCTCCCGACAGGGCCCGGGTGTGTATACTTGTGTCAAGCAGCAAAGGGGCCGCTGCAGAGGCGAAGAGCAGCGTACTAAGACGGCTGGAGTACATTGTCCAGACCCTGCGCCAGAGAGGGGTCACGGTGAGAAGCTTATAAGGCCGAGATCTGTATTCTGCTATTACAGTGTGTAGAAAGGATCAGGCGTGCCAGACACATGAAGAGTAAATGGAGGGCACCCCTCAGATACATGGCACAGTCTACAACACAGCTTAGATCCCTGCTAGGAGAGATCCTGCTGTGATTTCTTCTTTAATCTGCAGCAGTGTCTGATGTGTCAGCAGATATTTGCTGTATGTGAATTGTTCTGTTGGTGCCAAAGTAGATATTACTGCCCTAAGGGCCCATTAACTCTCAGTGTTACCTATGAAAAAAATTGTACAGCATTGATTGTAGCTATTCACACCACTCTTGGTTTTCACAGACCAAGAGACACTGAGAAAAAATTAGTGGTGTGCATGGTTTCCCGTTTTCTTCTTGGCCATGCAAGTGTGTGGTCTGAGGGAAACAAAATAAAAAATGGACAGCACACAGATGTACATCCTAGTGCAATAGAGATGAGCAAGTAGTATTCGAGCCATAGGTATGTGTGTAAGTGGCCGAACACCAAGGGGTTAAGCGCAGTGACTATTCAATGCGCTTAACCCCTTGGTGTCTGACTGCTTACACACATACCTATGGTGGGGAGGTATTCGATCGAATATTACTCACTCATCTCTATAGCGCATCAGAAAAAAATTCCGAGCGCATGCAGTTCTGTAGTCTGCAAAATGGATACCTAGTGTGGAACAACCAAAGGGTGATCAATGGCAAAATTGTGAAAATCATCAAATGCAGAGATCCTCAGAATAAAGTCCATTGTTTAATTTGATAAACCAGCAGCTATTGTTCGACTAGTTTAATTGGATTTAATAGTGTTAGGATTCTTGTTTCTGATCATGCTGTAAGGTCAGATGCCCCAAATTTTAGGCACCCACAAAACAATTTTGACTGAAATCAGTATGATATATTTGAAGACTTGACGGGAACTTACATCTATGGTAAAGTGTCTCTGGGAAGCTTGTTGATGATTTTTCTTTTCTACAGGATGAAAACATTACTATTACCAAGGAAATTGAAAGAAAAACTAATGCATATCAAATGGACGCTGAGGTATGAATGTTGGACATTTTCTTCCTTTGGTGATGGCATCAATGCCCATGTTCTGATGAGTCCCTGCCAGTCTTTATTTACATCCTGTGGGTAATGACATGCTATACGTACTGACATCGCTGCTGCAGTTTTGTTTTTACAGGAAGGTTTTTTATTAATTCTACTTTGGGGAGCATAAGACACTTTGTGTTTTATGAATTAGATTTCTAATTATTAGGGTAAGTTCACACAGAGATTTTTGGTCCGGAACTTGAGGCGGAGGCTGCCTCAGGTTCCAGACCAAAAGCCAGGTAGCCGCAACTGAAAGCCGTTGCAGTGCACCGGCATCCAGCCACGCACTCCGCTCCAGATTAGGTCCAGTGAATGGGCCTAGTCCGTAGGAGGGAGTGTCTTCAGGCCGAGTTGCCTCGTGATTCAAATGAGCACCTCGCTTCTTTTTCCTGGGAGCCGGAAGAAACGGCTCCTGGAAAAAACTCCTAAGCGGCTCCCATTGATTTCAATGGGAGACGTCTTTTTGGTCAGGATTTTGAGGCGGATACATGGCACAGTCTACAACAAATCTTAAATCTGTGCTGGAATAGATCCTGCTGTGATTTTTTTTTTTTTCATCTGCACCAAACATCTCCATGTGAAATTACCCTTCACGCTAAAGGGCTAAAGACTCACTCTGGGGACAAACTAAAAATTCAGTCTTAGGGAGCCTTCACACAGAGTAAACACTCCGCTCATACTGAATGTAAACTCGTTCAGGGTGAGCGGCGTTAAAACAGATCTATGGGTGCCGGAATACGCACGCTCCACATTGAAATCAATGGGAGGCTTTTTTACCTATTGCTTTCAATGTGATACGCGCGTAAGGCACCCTTATACTGAAGTCATGGATATTCCTGACATGCAGGACTTTGTGTCCGTGCAAAAAAAAAAAAACTTCAAAAACCGGTTTCCAGGTGGAGAGGCCACATATGGACACCGGCGGTCACCTTTAAAATGAATCGGTTTTAAAGCTGACCGCCAGCAAGCCGTCCCCCTGTCCAGTTTCCCCGGGGTGGACAGTGGCGGTAGTGTGAACGCCGCTTAACATATAGGAACACTTATGTTAAGTTAAAGATGCTTTTTTTTTTTTTTTCTTTCCCACCCCCCCACCCACAAAATAAATCAGTAACAGAATAGATGGGTCCTCCACTGATCAGTAGAATGGTCTCAGCGTTCCCTACTACCAAAGTAAGGGTAAGTTCACATGCAGGAATTTGCCGCTTATTCCAACCTCAAACCAGCGGCAGGTTTTGCCCAGATTCCGCCTCTTTGTTTTCCCTGAGAAACAGAGATAGCAGCAGGATGCTGAGAATATGAGCATCCTGCTTGATATTGCCGTGAACTTCACAGCTCATGACTCCCTGCCAATTAGGCATAATCAGCAGCACAAAGCCTTGACTAAATGCCGATGCCCTGCAACGGCACCCCATCGCGGGTAGCCTGTGGACAGAAAACAAAGAGGAAGGGTTAATATAGAATGTAAGTTTGAGGATGATTGCCCTTTGATTTACAAAATAAATAAAATGAGAACAAATCTTAGTAAAAAGGAAAGATTATCATGCATTTGTGTACTAGGAGCAGTTTCTCTTTTTTGATAGACATACAGAAAAGCAGATTTTCTGAATTTTTTTGAATGTAGCCAATGTGGCATAGAGGTGTATATTCTTTTAATATTACCAGTATGTTTTCTATAACTGTTCTGGTTATTTTCTTGTAGGTCTGCGTAGTTTTTGAGGACTTTGAGAAGCTGCAGAACATTTGCAACATGTTAATTGAAAAACTAGACAATTCAGTCTGCATTTCTTCACCCCAGTTCTATCACTCTCCTGAGAACATGGAAAAGTTAAGGTACGTAATCTCTTATGTGCTGGACACTACTACATGATGAGTTTTACTAGTAGAAAACTATATGTGTGTGTATGTGTGTGTGTATATATATATATATATATATATATATATATATATATATATATATATATATATATATATATATATACATACAGTTAAATGACTGCTATGAATTTGTATATTCCAGACGCCAAGTGTGTCTCAATGCAGTAAGTAATGCACGGCGCAAAGCTCAGGATGTTTGTCGTCTTGTTGGTCAGACACTTGGAAAGGTAATCGTTATCAGAGAAGAGGAAATGAAAGAATTTGAGGATCAAGCAGAATGTGCATCTTCTACCATTCAGCATAAAATAAAAAGTACCACAATTTCCACAACATCAAAAGTATCTGCAATCTTTGAAATAAAGGGGAAGGAACGAAATAAAAAGAGCTGCTGATTAATTTGTTCCAAGATTTTACATTGTAAAATATTTTTCAATTTTATATTAATAAAATATATTTAATAATTTACATAAGGTATGGCAGTGGTTTTGTTTAAAGGGGTTGTCTGGGTTAGAAAAAAAACAAAACACAACAGATAAATTAATAAATAAGCTCCAAAAAATTCTGGCGTAACTTATGGCAAAAAACTGGTGTATGTGATTTAGGCTAAGGCCCTAGCAAGCCGCAACCAAAAACATCCATCCATTCATGTACTTTACTTCACGGATGTCCACTATAGGCAGGGCTAAAGGTAGTTTTCACTGTGGTAGTTGTAGCTGTTTAAGTGAGCACTTCTCATAGTGATAGGTGTAAAGTGCATGCAGTAGAGGGGCACTCTTACCAGCAAAAGACAATGTGAATGTTGCAATACTGCAGGCTACCAGTGTTACAATACATCCCAGTGCTATTCTGGAAAATGCAGTTGTGACCAAGACAGTTTAGAACCTTCTAGGCATGGGCTACTTGGTGTGAGTTTTAGACTGTGTTATTTAGCCTAATAGTGAGCAATTGGGAGCTGTTCATACACATATACCTGTCTGGATTAAGGGTCTAAGTTGAGTTTAAACGTTCTAATCGTCCCTTTACCGCAGTACACTCAGACATAGATTTCTTTATAGGCTCCTGTTAACATTATTGGAGTCCGTTCACACACCTAGGCTGGAGAATTGCTAGTAGGGTATCAGGTGTGACCTGAATGTTATACACAGTAGTAGCCATTAGAGATTAATGTTGCAATACTGCAGGCTATTAGTCTATTCTAATGATAAATCCCTTTAACTCAGTACGGAGTAGTCTTAAGAAGGGCTAGTCTTCTCTTACCTTTCTTTTTCTGATTCACCCCCAACTTTCCTGAGAAATGTCTTATTTCTTCCATATGTAATTGAGATTTCAGACAGCACAGAAGGTGTTCCCCTTTGCTCAAACAGAACAGGGAGCGTCTCCTGTGCTATCCAAAAACTCTGCAGCCTTGCCTCTGTCTTCTTCTCCTGACCACCTCTTTGCCAGGTCATCAGCCGCATCTACAGTCAAAAGCACTGACTGCGCATGTCCGTTGGCCATTTTCCTGTGTCCTTTCACACGAGCGCCTGTTCGGCCTCAGGAAAATGGCCGACGGACACACGCAGTTTGCTAAAGATGCGGCCAATGACTCGGCGAAGAAGTGCTTGGGAGAAGAACACAAAGGCGTTGCTGAAGAATTTTAGAAAAGCACAAGGGAAATTTCTCAGCAACGGCGTGGTGGATCAGAAAAAGAAAGGTAAGAGAAGAATAGGATATTCTGACATGTACTTAGTTGTTTTTTTTAAAAAAGGGATTCTAATGATAGAATCCCGTTAATCCTCTTTAAAAAAAAAGAGGTTACCCCTGGACCCCATAGACTATAATAAGGTCTGCTGGGTTTCCGCCTGAAAGAGGCAAAAATGTGGAGAGAAAAGCGGTGCTCGCAGGACTTCTCTCCACATTTTTAAAGCAGAATGAGGAATCCCCAGGTGAGGAACAGTTGTAGGTGTGACCCTAGCCTTACTTCGATATGTCCAGCTGCGAAGAAGAGGAGGTGCAAGTCCCATCACACACTTTTTAAATAGTTCCAGCAACCCATGACTGACTATATTCATGCAGATACCTGCCCTTCCTGTGCTCAACTACAGAACAGTGAGTGAATTCTTCTGGTTCAAATCTCTACTAAGCTCAGCATTTAACAGGTCGGAAACGAACAAAGGTTCAAGGTGGATTCGGTTTGTAAAAGACATACTATCCACAGATTTCATGGGCTCCACAGACTTTTAAAAAAAAGTGTACCTGCACACACCAATTCTGCTCACAGACGGTTCCTGAGGCTAGCAATAAAAAAAAAGAAAAAAGGCCCAAACATCCTCCAGTTCAGGTGCCTGCCTTTTCCTTCTGGGATCTCTACTATGCCAGGAGTATTTACAAAGATAATTGTTGTCATAGCTGCTCCACTCAAGCTAGGACTGGACTGATTCCTGACAGCTCCATCCAGTTCTATCTATTCATCTCTCTGCCACCATTGCCTTTTCTGGTTGGGAGATCTTTATACCACATCCCACAAGTGGACCTCACTACAGACTCCTCTGCCAGGAAATGGGGAGCCCAGGTAGATACCCTTTGGGCTCAGGTCCACTGAAGACCAAGCTTCATCCAATTTCAGAGGTGAAAGCTGCATGGCTTGCCTTTACTCTTTGTTGGCAGATCCTAGAAGACAGTACAGTGCTAGTCCAATCCAAAAACTCTCCTTCTGTCTGAATTCAGGAAGCTACTCCAGTGGGTATAGAAATACATTCACTCTCAGCTATGTATTTAAAGGGGGCCCTCAATCTGAAGGTTGATTTGCTAAGCAGAACACTGTATTAGCAGGTGTGCTGCCATAGCTAGCAAGTTTTCAACCAAATCAGGTGGGACAAACCTTCCCTGTTTTTTTTTATCAACCAGAAGGAGCATTCCACCTTCCTGGACAGTGCCAATTCCTTGGTCCTGGGATTTAGTTTGAGTGTTTCCTCCAATTTCCTCATTTTGAAGGTCCTCAAAAAAAAAAAAAAAAATGAAGTTCAAACACAGGCAAGTCTGATATAACCATATTGGTCAAGGAGAGCCTGGTTTTCCCTGCTGCTACATTTTACAGGGAAGAATTGTTAGAAACTTCCTCTCCACAAAGATCTCCCAACTCAGACTTGCCTTGTCCACTCAGACCCTCAATTCCTACAGCTGGCATCGTGGAGACTGAATGGCAAAGATTAATGGACAGAGGGACATTCCAAGTCTGTTTTGACAGGTCATGGGCACCCTTAGTTCATTCAATATATAAGCGATACAGACGCAGGTACTCCAGGACTATTAAAATTTGCAGGCATCCAGGGCTGATTCCTGGGGGTCTGGTAAATTTCTGCAATGAGCAAGTCATCAAGGCCCTGTTGGCGCCCATCGAACACACAACTATTAGGAAATCTGGTAGAATTTTGGAAAAATTCACGGTACAGTGTTCCCAGACAAATTCCTCACCATCAGATCTTCCCTTCCTACTTCAGAACTTCCAACAAGGGTTTGACAGATGCTTCAAACTAAATATAGCCCATTTTTCTGCTATCAAATATAGTTTAACTGTTCTTTCCCCCTACGCCCAACCAGCAGCACAACTGGGGTATTTCTGCCCCTGTGAGCTGTTAGTTAATTAAAAGTTCCACCTGTCCTAACAGCTTTAACCCCCTATAAGAGGCCGCAAGACCTCCTCCCCCCTGTGTTTTTTTCTGTCCTGTGCGGACAGGACAGGTGGCGGGGGGGGGGGGGAGAGGTGTTGCAACCTCTTACAGGGGGCACCTCTCCCTCCGATTTTCAGCTTCTTACCTCCTCTCCTTGTCTCCTCCCGTCCGGGGTGTTCTCATCCTCCCCTTGTGCCGGCGCGCGTCTGCCAGCACTTCGGCGGGTCAGGAGGCGGGGAGGAACTTCTCTTCTCCAGCGGCGAAGGGGAACTGTAGTGCGCAGCCGTGTTCCCGGGCGGTGGACTTCCGCTTCCGGGTTTGCCGCGCATGCGCAGTTCTCCGGCCGTCTGTCACCGCTAACTGCGTTTTTTTGTGCTATTTTCTCCCCCCTCCCTTGCTGGTGATGAGGGGGGGAGTATTCAGGTCTCCTCCTGGTCGTGTCCAGTTTCCAGGGGCCCCGTTTGGACAAGATTCGGGTCTATGTAGTGAGGGGGCGGGGCCTCATCGTAAACCCCGCCCCTCTTGGTTTGCCCGGCTTATTTAAACTCCCCCCTGTCATCACTGCTTTGCTTGCTCACTCTCTGGGTGCTCAAGCTGTCGGTTTGTCCCTCAAGCACATTGTGGTGGTTAACCGTATTGTTTCAGGTTTGGCACGGGGGGAGGGGCGGGCAAACCTCGTTACTTATATGGAGCCTGAATAACTTGGTATTTGCTTTCTCCTTAGCATGTCCTCCTCTTCATCCTCCGTGCTCCCTTCCCGAGGTAAGACGACTTCCAAGAGGAAGCATTTATCCTGCAGTAAATGCAGGATTCCCTTACCTGACGGATATGAATATAGATATTGCCATGGATGCAGAGGCCCCCCATCAGAGGATACCCCCCCTGCGTGATGTGGTCGGCTGGGTAAAAGACTTCGTTCATCAGTCCATGAGAGAAGTTAAAGATACCATTTCCCACATGGCAAAAAGACCTCGAGTAGAGCCCAGTGAGCTCTCTCTCCCCCCTTTGGAGGATCTCCATATTGGGGAGGTGGATTCAGAGGGGGAATCCGAGGAAGCTGAGAAATCTATATTTCCATTGGAAAAGATGCCAAGGCTGCTCAAGACCATCCGGTCAAGGGACCGTGAGAGCGGGGAAGGATCCAGCAGAAGATCCAGATCCTTCAGGGCAAATTCGGATTTAGTCCGAAAGATGGAGGCTGAATGGAGACGGCCGGAAAAAGCGTTTAACTCCTTGCCTGCTACTATCATTCAATCTCTCTGTTGGTACGTGTATAACCCATGGAAATATACTCCTATGCCCATGAAAATATAGTCCTGTATCCTGCTTAACTGCTTCCTTGCCTGCTACTATCATTCAATCTCTCTGTTGGTACGTGATATGCATAGCACATTGTAGCCACTATATCAGTGTGATACCTGTTGTTTAACCCTACTGTGTTCTTTCCTGTCTCATTTCCCTCTCTTTGAACCTGGCCTGATTGCCTCTGCTTATATGCCCACCCATATTCACACCTGATAGACATCTTACACACCTAGGCTTGTATAAATGTAATAGCTTAGGTCATTCTGGCCTTGGTCATTCTGTAATCCAGCATGCATCCAAGTGCATCTAAGTGTAGACTCCAGAATTATACCAGAATTATACCAGAATTATACCAGAATTATACCAGAATTGAACCAGAATTGAACCAGAAGGGAACAGAAGGTAACATAATCCATCTGCTGTAAACTGCTCACTTGTCTACCAGAAATGTTTCTCATTTCAATCACTGTTGTTCTCCCACTCCTTGTAAAAACCACCTTTCCACCCCAAACCAGTCTGGTCAGTAAAGAAATCCTCATCTCTCCCTCTCTCCTACCCCACCGTATAACTTTCTCTGCACAACTCCTCACAAATCTGCAGGCTTTCCGCCCCAGACACATACAACCCCCCCGCAGCCTCTCCTACCTACACCTGCTGTCCCTCTCCCTGCTCCTCCTTACTTCTGGTGACATATCTCCTAACCCTGGACCTCCACAGCAAATCTCCACTGTCAGCCGTTTCCCCACAACTGGCGCTAGAGCACGGAACCCCCGAAATCTCAAACCAATCTCACTCACTCCTACCCCTCCCCCTGCCCTCCCCGGTGCACTGTGGAATGCCCGCTCCGTATGTAATAAACTTACCTACATCCACGACCTTTTCATTCTCAATGATTTTACATTTCTTGGTCTCACTGAAACATGGCTGACCCCCCTCAGACACAGCCTCCCCCGCTGCACTCGCCTATGGAGGTCTGCAATTCTCACATACTCCCCGCCCCAACAGCAAACCTGGCGGAGGCGTCGGCATCCTCCTGTCAGACAAGTGTTCATTTGCCCCTATCCAGGCGCTACCTGCCCTTAACCCCCCCTCCTTTGAAGTGCATTCTGTTCGTATCTACTCACCCACCAACCTCCGACTGGCCGTCATATATCGACCGCCAGGACCTACCGCTGCCTTTATCGACCACTTCACCACCTGGCTCACACACTTCCTATCTACAGACACCCCCACCATCATCATGGGGGATTTCAACATCCCCATTAACACAGACCACCCTTCCGCCTCCAGTCTCTTGTCCCTCACCACCTCCTTTGGTCTCTCCCTCTGGTCCTCTTCTGCCACCCACACAAAGGGGGGCACACTAGACCTAATATTCACCCGCCTCTGCTCCATATGCAACCTCTCTAACTCTCCATCCACGCTCTCTGACCACAACCTGCTAACGTTCTCTGCCCTCTCTTCTCCAACGGACCCCCCACTCTCTAAACCACCATGCCCCCGCAGGAACCTCAACCGCCTTGACACCTGCACCCTCTCAGACTCTCTCCTACCACTCGCTGACATATCCTCAATCCAGGACACAGATGCCGCTGCTGCCTTCTATAATACCACCATTACCTCAGCCCTTGATTCTGTAGCCCCCTACACAAACTCCAGAGCCCGACCAACCAATAGACAACCCTGGCACACTGACCAGACTAAAAAACTGAGATGTGCCTCGCGGGTTGCAGAGCGCCTCTGGAAGAAAAGCCACTCCCAGGAGGACTTCCTCAGGTACAAAGAGGCAGTTCTCACATTTAAGAACGCACTCACCGCCGCCAAGCAGGTCTACTTCACCACACTCATATCCGCACTCTCTCGCAACCCCAAACAACTATTCTCCACCTTCAACTCCGTCCTCCCGCCCCCCCTCCGACATCACTTATCTCAGCTGACGACTTCGCCTCCTACTTTAAAACTAAAATTGACACCATCAGAGACAGTCTCACCCTACTCCCCCGACAATCCATCCACCCAACTACTCGCTGCTCCCCATCCCTGACCTGTTTCTCCTCCATCACTGATGAAAAACTCTCCTCCCTAATCTCCAAATCCCACCTCACCTCCTGTGCGCTCGACCCGATTCAATCACATCTCATCCCCAAGCTCACTGAAGTTATCACTCCAGCCCTAATCCATCTCTTCAATCTATCCCTAACCAATGGATCCTTCCCCTCAGCCTTCAAACACGCCACTGTCACTCCTATACTTAAGAAACCGTCCCTGGACCCGTCCTCTCCTGCCAACTATCGTCCCATCTCACTGCTCCCGTACGCCTCAAAACTTCTCGAGCAACACGTCCACTCAGAACTCTCCTCCTATCTCTCGTCCAACCTGCTCTTTGACAGACTTCAGTCAGGCTTCAGACCCCGGCACTCCACTGAAACTGCCCTAACAAAAGTCACTAACGACCTGCTAACCGCCAAAGCCAAGCGCCATTACTCTGTCCTCCTCCTCCTCGACCTCTCCTCTGCCTTTGACACAGTTGACCACTCCCTCCTGTTAGAAATTCTCTCATCCCTTGGTATCTCAGACCTGGCCCATTCCTGGATCTCCTCATACCTCTCTGACCGCACATTCAGCGTCTCCCACTCGCACACCACCTCCTCACCTCGCCCTCTCTCTGTAGGTGTCCCCCAAGGCTCCGTCCTAGGACCCCTCCTGTTCTCCATCTACACCCTTGGCCTGGGCCAACTCATAGAATCTCATGGCTTTCAGTACCACTGCTATGCCGATGACACCCAAATATACATCTCTGGACCAGACATTACCTCCCTGCTGGCCAGAGTTCCAGATTGTCTAGCGGCCGTAGCCTCCTTCCTCTCCTCCCGCTTTCTCAAACTCAACATGGAGAAAACAGAGTTTATCATCTTCAGCCCATCCTGTATGGCCCCTCCACCTGACCCATCTATCAAAGTTAATGGAACCCCACTTACCCCTGTCCCACAGGCCCGATGCCTTGGGGTTACCCTGGACTCTGACCTATCCTTCAAACCACATATTCAAACCCTCAACACCTCTTGTCGCCTCCAGCTCAAGAACATCCACCGAATCCGCTCCTTCCTCACCTCGGAAACTACCAAGATGCTCGTCCAGGCCCTCATAATCTCCCGCTTAGACTACTGCAACACCCTTCTGCATGGACTCCCGGCAAACACCCTCGCCCCCCTCCAGTCCACCTTAAACTGTGTTGCTCGCTTAATCCACCTCACCCCCCGATCTTCATCGGCTGCTCCCCTCTGCCAGTCCCTCCACTGGTTACCCATAGCCCAGCGAATTGAGTTCAAGCTACTTACGCTAACATACAAAGCCATCCACAACCTGTCCCCTCCATATATCTCTGACCTCATCTCCCGCTACCTGCCCACACGTAACCTCAGATCCTCCAACGACCTCCTACTCCGCTCTGCCCTCATCCGCTCCTCACACAACCGTCTCCAAGACTTCTCCCGTGCATCCCCCATACTCTGGCACTCCTTACCACGACACATAAGACTGACCCCCACAATCACAGGATTCAAGAAGGCCCTGAAGACTCACCTATTCAGGAAGGCCTACAACCTCCAATAACACTATCACCGCACCGCCATCTGTACAGTCTCCCCCTCTCCTTCTGTCTCTACCCCCTTCCCTCATAGATTGTAAGCCCTCGCGGGCAGGGCCCTCTACCCCACTGTGCCAGCCGATCACTGTTAGTATGATATGTACCTGTATATTTTGTGAATTGTATGTAACCCCCAAATGTAAAGCACCATGGAATTAATGGTGCTATATAAACAATAATAATAATAATAATAATAATAATAATAATAATAAACGCTTTAGATCCTTGTTCCCCCTTGCCGAATCCCAGCAGGGAACCTGGGGGTTCCCCCCCAAAGTGGATATGGCCGTGGCTAAGCTATCTAAGCGCACGGTGGTGCCGTCGGAAGACTGATCGAATCTGCAGGATCCTATGGACCGTCGCGTCGAGGGCTCCCTGAGGCGGATATATGCAGCCTCCTCCGCCCAGGCTTTGGTGGGCATCTCCGCCAGCAAGGTGGTGTCAGGCCTTCGGGCTGAGTGGTCTTCCCTGGCTAGGGACATTGACACCGGAGTACATCGAGATGACCTGCTCTCGGCCATGTCAGATATTAATCTGATGGTAGACCACCTATCAGAGGCTACCTTTTACCAAATGAAGCTGGCTTCTAGGGCAATGGCGCTTTCCACCGCGGCCAGATGCCCATTATGGCTGAAGCCATGGAGAGCCGATAATGCCTCCAAATTTAATCTGTGTGCCCTCCCCTTCGAGCCTGGAAGGCTATTCGGTAGGGAATTAGACCGAATTGTGGAAGGCCTCGCGGATTCCTCAACCCTCCAGCAGCGGAAGACCTTCCTTTCGGGGCCGCGGATTTTCCAGAAGAGGTTCTCGAGGCCAGAGACGCTCCGGCCCCCAGGCCAGAGGGAGAGGTCGTGGTGCCTCCCGTGACCAGCAGAAGCGCTCATCCTTCTGACTATCCGACCTCTCTTCCCCGCGCCCCCGCAGCTGTAGGCGGCCGGCTTTTCCATCATTCGGCCGCCTGGATTCTTCATATTCAGGACCCCTGGGTCTTACAACTGATCCAGGAAGGATACAAAATAAGCTTCATCTCTCATCCGGCAGAGAAATTTATAACAACTCGCCCTTTTCAGGGCACCAAACAACTTCATCTAGAGAAGTCCGTTCAGGAGTACGTGGACAAAGCTGCGCTGGAACCGGTTCCTCTTACAGAACGCGGCCAAGGCGTCTACTCTCCGGTCTTCTTAGTTCCCAAGTCGTCAGGCGGATGATCATCGATCTCAGATACCTGAATCAATTCATCCATAAGGTACGGTTCCGGATGGAAACCATCAGATCGGTGCTCCCCTTCCTGCAGCCCGGAGATCACTTCGTTACCTTGGACCTAAGGGACGCATACCTCCACGTACCTATTTTTCCAGCCCACAGGAGATTCCTAAGGATTGCTGTGTACCTAAACGGAAAGTTGTCTCATTTCCAGTTTACGGCTCTCCCATTCGGCATATCCTCGGCCCCCCACACCTTCACAAAGGTAGTGGCTCCGGTCGCAGCCGCCCTGCGCCTCCAAGGGATCTTTACAGTTCCGTATCTAGACGACTGGCTCCTAAAAGCCCGGTCAAAGGAGGTTCTCGTCACACAACTAGAGACCACAGTGGCTTTACTAAACGAGCTGGGCTGGCTAGTAAACTGGCAGAAGTCAGTAGTGGTTCCATCAACCCGGATCCAGTTCCTGGGATTCATCTTGGACTCTCTCAGTATGACAATCTCCCTGCCCTCTCCTTGCAAGGAGAAGATTGGTCGAGCGGCTCATCACCTATCCATTACCCGGAAGGTTACTATCAGGACGGCCATGAAAGTCCTAGGTCTCATGTCCGCCACCATCGAGGCAGTCCCCTGGGCCCTGTGGCACATGCGCCCGTTACAAAGCGAGATCTTGAGAGTCAGGAACCACAGTCCTTCAGGACTTCAGAAGCCTATCCAGTTATCCATCAGTACCCGTCGATCACTGGCTTGGTGGTCTCATCTCCAAGACGGAAAGTCCACGGTCCAGACCTCCTGAATCCTGTTGACTACAGATGCCTCCCTCACAGGATGGGGAGCGCATCTAGGGGAGACCCCAGTACAAGGTACATGGAATCGTCTGGAGAAAACGCGCTCGTCCAATTGGCGCGAGCTTACGGCAGTTCACCGTGCACTTCTGGCGTTTGCACCTCACCTGCAGGGACAAGCTGTGAAGATAAGGATGGACAACTTAACAGCAATTCACATCATCAACAAACAAGGGGGAACCAGATCCCCCTCTCTCCTGCAGGTGACCAACCTAATATTTGCCTGGGCAGAGAAGAATCTGTCCCAGTTGTCGGCAGTTCACATTCGAAGTCGCTTGAACATCCTTGCGGATCAGCTCAGCAGAGGCCTGGTGACGTCAGGCGAATGGTCCCTGGATCCGTAAATCTTTCACCATCTTACCGAGATGTGGGGTCTCCCCGAGGTGGATCTGATGGCCACCCAATATAACGCCAAAGTAGAAAGGTTTTGCTCCCTGTACCGGGAAGACAACCCTTTGGCGGTGGATGCCCTGTCAATACCTTGGAGGTTCAAACTGGCATACGTTTTTCCTCCCATTCCGATGATTCCAAAGGTATTGGCGAAACTCAGGCAGGACCAGACCTCGGCAATAGTGATCATGCCGTTCTGGCCAAAAAGGGCATGGTTTACCCACCTCATTCTGATGAGTCGAGGGATCTACTGGAGGCTTCCATCAGTCCACAACCTGGTAACTCTAAACAGACAGCTCTGCCAGGACCTGGACAGGTTCAACCTCACTGCCTGGAGGTTAACCGCGCCGTATGTGGAGATAGAGGATTGTCCCAGGGAGCGCTAAGGACACTAGCCCATTCAAGAGCGGAATCTACTAACCGGAGCTATCAGAGGATCGCCCGAATATTCCGAGGCAGGTGTGAGGAGAACCAGCACAACTCCGACAAATTCAATTGTGGAATTCCTACAAGACGGCCTAGAGAGGGGGCTATCACCAGCCAACCTGAAGGTTCAAGTTTCAGCTCTGTCCGCTCTCCTGGAGACTCGGCTATCACAAGATCCTCTAATCAAGCAGTTCCTAAGAGGGGCCGCCAGGCTCCGACCCAAGGTACAACCTCCAGTCCCTCGGTGGGATCTGGCTGCAGTTCTACAGGGGCTCTGTGCTCCCCCCTTTGAACCTTTATCTGAGGTGGATTGGAAGTACCTATCATACAAGGTTACCTTTCTGTTGGCCATAACCTCCACCAAAAGGGTTGGAGAACTACAGGCCTTAGCGGCCTCGGAACCCTTTATAACCTTTTTCTCAGACAGGGTACAGCTGAGGTTTGTTCCAGGATTCTTGCCAAAGGTACCTTCACTTCAGAATATCAACCAGGTAATTTCTTTACCGGCCTTCTTTCCCTCCCCCACTTCCGAGTGGGAAGAGAAGATGCACAAGCTGGACTTGGTCAGAGCACTACGGATCTACCTGGACCGCACAGCCTCCTTCCGGAGATCAGAAAATGTGCTGATCAATGTGTTTGGCCACAATAGAGGTGTCAAAGCATCGAAGGTGACTGTCAAAATGGATCAAGGAGGCCATCACCTGCTCCCTGCGTGTTCAAGACCTTCCGGTACCTGAGTTTGTCCATGCCCACGCCACCAGAGCGGTGGCAACGTCCTGGGCAGAAAGACGTTCCCTTTCCTTGGAACAGATATGTGCCGCTGCTTCCTGGAGTTCACAGCTGACCTTCGCCAGGCACTACAGGCTGGATTGGCGTGCGGCGGATTCCACAGCGTTTGGACAGTCTGTCTTGGCATCAGCCTGCCAGGATCACCCACCCTAGGGTAATAGCGATACTTGCTAAATCCCCAGTTGTGCTGCTGGTTGGGCGTAGGGGGAATGGAAGATTATGAATGATAACCTGTTTTCCCTTAGCCCAAACAGCAGCACAAGGCTCCCTCCCAGATCCTTGTCATTGTATATATTGTATTTGTATACTTTGATACTAACACAGGGGGGAGGAGGTCTTGCGGCCTCTTATAAGGGGTTAAAGCTGTTAGTTAATTAAAAGTTCCACCTGTCCTAACAGCTCACAGGGGCAGAAATACCCCAGTTGTGCTGCTGTTTGGGCTAAGGGAAAACAGATTATCATTCATAATCTTCCATTCTCCAACCAGCTTCTTGTCTGCCGATCATTCAGGGCTGACATAAATCTCAAACCACTAGTTTGACATCCCGTTCCAGCCTAGGATCTGTCTCTTATCCTGAAACAAGTCTCAGATTCTCTATTTGAATCGCAACTGTTATCTCTGAAGTATCTCTTGGAAGACTCTGCTTCTTCTGATCACTATTGCCTTAGCCAAGTTGCATACTCTTAATGTCAAGAGGGCAGTGTCCACCTTAGATAGAACTAGTGACTTTATGAATTCAGATGCCCTATTTGTTGAATATCAAGGAAGAAATAAGGCCTACAAAGCAAGCAAATCTAGTCTGTCTTTCTGCCTCAAAGGTAAAGTTTTCCTTGTGTCCCTTCCCTTCATCCTTGCAGACACACTCTACCAGATCCACCTCAAGTTCTTGGGCAGAGATAAACTATGTTTGCTGTGATCAGATATACAGAACTACAACACGGAACTTGTCCTCTAGGTTTGCCAACAATTACATATAGGAGATCACTGCCTACATGGGCTCTGAATTTGACAGACAGGTGTTACAAGCATTTCTCCAGGACACCCTCCCTTTTTTGCTTTGCAGTTCCATATGTTGTGCTGCTAAGGATGATCATGAAAGAAAAATGTCTTACCAGTAATTTTCCTTTCCTTGAATGGAAGATAGAACAAACTTCCTTCCCTAATAAATTTATTGCCATACATTACATGAGTGATTTCTTGCCCCAGGTGTATGTAAGATGGCATACCTCCTCATTGGTCAACATTAATTACTGCTAATTATCCATTAATGTGTGCTCTGCCTCAGTAGGCGGCAGGTAAAACAATACCCATATGTTGTGCCTGCTCTGACTTAAGCAATGGAAAATTCCAGGCAAGATAACTTTATACATCCAATTCAGGGAACATTCCAAGTCTGTCGATGTGCGCCTTCTGCCTGTCCGCGGGAAAAGTTTTTTTTCAGCCGGACACAAAGTCGGACATGCAGTACTTTGTGTCCAGTTTAAAAAAAAAAACAAAAACAAAAACTGTTACCCCACGCACAGGCAGAAGGCGCACATGGGCAGTCACCTTTGCAAACCCATCCAATTGATTGGGTTTGAAAACTGACCACCCGGTTTCCGTCTCCTGTCCAGTTTCGCGGGGTAGAGGACAGAAACCGGCCGGATTGAGTAAACCAGAGACCGGCCACGGATGTGAACCCACCCTCATTGTCCTTTTGATTTTAATTCAGGGGTTTCAGCTGCTAATATGATATTATTGGATGTAAAGACATGAATAGTTGTGTGATTAAATGAAATTGATTTAAATGATGGTCTCATTTAGCTGCTGCACCTAGATGTCACCAAGTCAAAAGCCAGGTAAATCATGCACAGTGCAAAACAGCCAGTCCCTGAACAAGTGACCAGAGTTTGTCATTTTATGCCTGCACTTCCTATTAACGAGTTCGGAAAGTTCCAGTGTTTTTTCCTTTTTATGGATGCTTTCAACAACTGATTGAGTACCTTAAAGGGGTTGGCCACTTTCCGACCAATATTGACAAACAAATGTACAATAAAAAGATATACAATTTTCCAATATACTTCCTGTATCAATTCCTCACAGTTTTCTAGATCTCTGCTTACTGTCATTCATTCTGTTACTTCTGGTGGATAAAACTCTGACCATGGTCATGTGATGAGCACACAGGTGCACTGCTGATTACCAGGCAATGTCTGATTATTGCGCTGTGATTATAACGAGCGGCACCTGTGTGCTAATCACATGACCATGGACCGTAAATCACATGACCATGGACCGTAAATCACATGACCATGGTCAGACTAGACTAAGTAACAGAATGAATGACAGCGAGCAGAGATCTAGAAAACCATGAGGAATTGATACAGAAAGTATATTGGAAAATTGTATATCTTTTTATTGTACATTTGTCTGTCAATATTGGTCTGAAAGTGGCCAACCCCTTTAAGTCCTCTCTACTGGAGTGTGAAAAGGATTACATACCAGTGACACACTGGCAAACTGTCTTCAGGTGCCCTGTTGATCTAACACACTTTATTCAGCTTGAGGAAGCTTCAACATTCATGACTATGACCAAAAAAAATAAAAAGGATCTCCTGCTTTTTAAAAGGGTCTTAGAACTCCTTAGAACTAACGCCAAGTAGCCTTCTATTGGGCACTTAATAAGTTACTACATTACTGCCTGTTGAAGAACAGACTAAGGACAACATCTGCCAGGAGTTTGTATGCTGTCCCCTCGCTTGTGTGGTTTCTACCGGGTCCTCATGTTTCCTTTCACACTCCAAAGATGTACTGATAAGGAATGTAGATTTTGAGCCCTATATGGTACAGTGATTGACAATGTAAAGCGCTGCAGAATACATAGGCACTATAAAAGATAAATAATTGAAGGTTAGACGTTTAAATGTCACTTTGCGCAATTCCACATTTTGTTTCCAGATCATTACTGTGAAGAATAGATCCCTGAATGGGCATACTCTGTACACCTGTTCCTTTCTTCTACAATTCTTTAGATTTTTTTTCAATAACAATAAGTACCCTATATTATTGTTCTGTATATAATGAAAATATGCTTTTGGAAATACCTACAGCATATTCACAGGAAAAAAAAAAGTTGTAATACATTTACTAAACAATGTGTCTCATACAGGGCAGGATCATTTCCATTAAACACTCATTGTAAAGCAGCAGTTTATCATAAATGATTAAGAGTGTTCTATATTTGACAACAGCATACCCTTTAATACATTTAGTTAAAATATAGTAATTGTAATATACATTGTTTAAAGGAAAAAAAATACAAGGCACACAAATTATATTTTTCTGAAAGCCTATTTACTTTTCAGTGTGGTATGAATGCAGGGAAAAGAACTGCCAAAAATAAGAGTGTGCATTGACATTACTTTATAAAACCAAACTACCCAGCATTTCAAATCAAACTACACAGTGACATTTTAAAATTAGTTTTTAATTCTAAGTGTATCTAAAAAAAACATGTAAAAGTTTTGATACTTGGATTATAAATGTGCAAGGTGTAAAATGCTGTATTACACATACTTTTATACACATATGTACATCTTTTATTATGTACACATTTTTGCAGTTAGACATGTGAGAAAATAAACATTCAAACAAATATGGGAAATTTACCAACAAAGCAGTACAATCTCAAACCCTAAAATGCTCACAATACTGACCACCACAATATGTTGCCAATTGGTATCAAAAGATTTTCTTTATACCATCTGGTACGTATACATGTAGGTTAAAGATTTGTTTAATTCCTCCTGCCTATGCAGGAATGAATAGTACAATAAAACTGCAATTTGTGTTTTAGGTTTCAAAAAGAAAAAAAAAAAGTCTAGGCAACTTGAGGATACCAATAAACCAGAACTTCTAAAAGTCACATTAGCTGGACATTCCCAGCGGGTGGGAAACACCAAAAATATATAAAATATATATATTTGTCTGGACTGCTCCATTTAACTTTCATGATATTACATCATTTCTAACACTTTTAAAAGTCTCTTGAAAGAACCCTGCCACTGCATCTTATTAACAAAAGTACCAAAACAGAAGTGAGCACAGCTTACACTATCTTCATATACAAGTTATTAGTCCAGGTCTGTTATATACAGAGATTGTGCGCAATTCTGACAATCAGAAGTTGTAGGCTTTAACCGCATTCAGTCTCAGTCTTTGGCACACTAATCTGATTTCATGATTGGTACTAGAATAGAGGTCTGAAAAATTAGACACAAATGAAATATCTTCCAATGTGGATATATAAGTATATATCAATATATACTGGTATACGTATATAGATATATATAGATGTGATTTTCACTGCCTATGTACAGGATAATGCACAAAGCCTGGAGATATAATAGAGATTTTTACCTATATCTGAGGTAACACTTGTCATTTAGTATTTACTATTCATTATATTTCACCTAAAATAATATTCCCTCATACATCCAATATTTATCAACCAGCAGGCTTTTTTTTTTTCGCTCAACGTCTGTGCATAACTCAAAAATGCATTTACAAGTCGGTGTATTTTTTAATTTTTTTATGGGCTTTGTTCTGCCTGATCTTTCTGAGGCTTGAAACTACACATACTGAAATGCGTATAAGTTATCCATAGGCAATAAATAAAACTTTTAAAATAAGAAATAGCTAATGAAAATGTGCCCTTCCCCTGGAAGAGTCCTTTATAGCAGCAAAAAAGTAGATTTACTTCAGTAAAGCTGCGCTTAAGTACATTTACCAGCCTATTAAATTTGCTTTAGCTTTCTCGGTTAATTTTCGTACCCTTCCTCTGCTTGAGGTTCCAAAAGTCAAAGAAGTGTCTTCAAACAGCAGCTGTCTTTGCTCTTCCTCAGAGTCTTCTTCATTGTAAAATGCAGTTCTTCTTCCCTGATTTCTAGTTCTCATTTGGGAATCTGAATTATTAAGTCCTTCTGAAGTGTCTGGCAATTCATCAGGCTTTTTACATTTACTTCTTGTCTGGATTTTAACATGTTCTTGATTTTCTTGCTGTGGCTTAATCTGTGGAGATTCAGGAGGTGGAGAAGGAGGAGGAGGAGGAGCTGTTGCCTCCAATAGCTCAGGTTTTACTTTTGGCTTTCTTCCTCTCCGTTTTTTCGGTACCTCACTTTCACTCTTAACAGCTGCTCCTGCATGAGAATTGCAGGTTGAAGACGTGGGCTGTTCTTTTATCTTTTTCTCTGGTGATACAACAGACGTATTAGGGTTTTGGGGTACAATTTGTGACTGATCATCCTTCCTAGGATACTTTGGTTTTCGGCCTCTCTTCTTGGGTACTACTTGTACTGTGTTGTTGGAGTCACTGTTATTGGGCGCATTGTTTACGACTACCTTTGGTTTACGGCCAGGACGTCCTTTCACAGCTGGCTTGTTTGGTAGGCTGCTGTGTCCATTAACTTGAACACTTGATGGTGGCAAAATCTCCTTTCTTTCTGCTGTAGAAGAAAAAAAACAACAAAAAAAAACAAACAAAAAAAAAAACAGTAATTAATGTTATGGAACCAATTTGCAGAACAACATCTGGCTTTTCTAAAATTTGCTCAGTTGTCTCAATTTGGGAAACAAACATGGCTATAGGCTTCTGCCACTAGAAGACGGACATTCACTTGCTTCCTCCTATGCAGGCTGTATCCAGTCTACAGTTTTTAGCACACAGTCAGTAGGAGGCCAACACAGACCTTTTTTTTCAAATCTCTCTCTCCCAGGTCTTTTACCAGTTCCCTTTTATTTTTCTTCTAACTTGGGGTAACATAGGGTTTGGGCCTCCTTCCATTAAAACTAAAGGGAACAATGCTGATTAAGTCATACTGTCACCTTTTATCACTTATCTGCAAAGGAGAGGCCACTCAGAGTTGTTGTATTGGTTCTTGGTGCGCAATTAAATTGACCAGGGTGTCAAGTACACTTAAAAAATAACTTAATATTCTCTCATTAAAATCTCATTTATATTAAACCAAAGCTTAGAAGTTCAAAAATTTTTATTAAACCACTGTTCAGATATGTGTGTCTGATTTTGTGTTCTCTGGAAGCTGCTAAACATATAATCCCTGACCACTGCTGAACTGTTTAGCTGTCAGTCCTTCAAGGGATCAAATCTTATTCACACCACAGCCTCCCCCCAGGGTTAACAAGTGACCTAAGCTGTTTGCTGTCCGGTGTTGTATTTGACAGACACGCATCCCACATATACACCTCATTTCATGGGGGATAAAGCTGGCTGAGGTAAGAACTAAATGGAGGTCGGCAGCAACCATTCATACAGACACACACCTGACTAGGCTAAAATGACTTGGTTGCTTGACGCATTTCTGCTCTAACTGCATAGCTCATCAGAGGCAAAAAAAAAAAATATATATTTTGTGAACCTTTGTATTGGAAGCGCAATCACGGGTCGGAGGTACCCGGTCGGCTTTGATGGTAAGCTTCTAAGCTTTGGTTTAATATAAATGAGATTTTAATGAGAGGATATTAAAAGTTATTTTTTAAGTGTACTTGACACCCTGGTCAATTTAATTGAGTATTTAATTGGTCTACACATACCCGTTAAATTTGAAGAAATAATTGGTTCTTGGTGCGCCAACGTGATCATAGCATAGTCCAAGATCAGTTTCTTGATGTCTAAGCAACTCAAAGAATATCCCTAGATCCCAATGTATCCACAATACATCAACGAGCACAAATCAAAGAGCACCTTTAGGGATTTTGGGCAGCAATTTCATTAGGATAGTTTTTATACACCATGTTGCATTTGCAGAGCTCTAGAAGTACCACAACAGTGGGAACCCCCCAAAAATTACCCCATTTTGTAAACTAGTCCCCTTAAGGAATTTATTTAGGGGTGATATGACCATTTTTTAACCCCCAGGCTTTTCAGTAAACCTATCTGTATTTGGCCACAAACTTTAGAGAGAGAAAAAAAAAAAAAAAAAAAAAAATTCTACAGTTATATGTACTTTTTTTTGTCATTTTTCCCCCCCATTTTACCAGGGGATAAAGTTGTCCATCTTGTTGCACAATTTTTCCTGAGTACAGTGATGCCCCATTTGCGGTCAATAACCATTGTTTGGGCACAGAGGAGGGCTCAGAAGAGAAGGAGTGTTATTTGCCTTTTGGAGCTTTGATTTTCCTGGAATGGTTTATAGGTGCAATGTCGCATTGCAGAGGCCTTGGGGCACTACAACCGTGGAAAACCCCCAAAAGTAACCCCATTTTGGAAACTAGACCCCTTAAGGAATTCATCTAGGGATACAGTGAGCATTTTGACCCCATAAGATTGATTTCAAGGCAAAACTACTTAAGCTTGGTGTCTGTAGGCTGTGTATAGCCTGGATAAGATAAACCAATATATATATTTTTTTAATCTGCGTGTAAACCTTGTAATTGCAACAACCTATATCCATGGCAATGTGTCGCTCAAAGAAGACTAAGAAACATTTCACAAAATAAATGTTATATTATGACAGATCCAACATGATTTATAATTGAAAAGAGCTACTGCAAACCTTGAGATGGACTAGACAGTCCTTTCATCTTGCGCTTCAAAGGTTTCTCTTTCTCCAAAGTTTCTTTGGGTAAAACATTCTTTGCCACTTGGTGGTTGGTTGGATGGCTAGCATTTGTGGCAGTAGTCTGACCTCTGGGATGTTTCACAGTGTTTTCTGATGCTATCAATAATCAAAGAATCAATATAAGAACTTGATAGAGTTACAGAAATAAAGAAAATCCATGTAAATAGGTTTATGAGGTGATTCTTAAAAAAATAATATGTATCTGGCAATTGTCACTCTGGCCACCAAACCTAATCAACTGGCATTTGTATCAATTATCTCACTTACATCACTACACTAGACAATAGCACCTCTAGCATTCTGCCAGAGACCTCAGTGAGTCGACTCCAGACTACTGCTGCCCATTGCAAGTTCTTGATGAGCATACTCACTGATGTTAACAGAGCAGTGGAGAACCAGTAGACTAGCCTTATGGAAAATACATCTTGGGCCATTTTCAAAAATTTCATAAAACCTGATCTACAAATACTTTTCACATATTACTGTATGTAATCTGAGGTTAGGAGTTAAGTGAAATACAGAATTTGTAATCTGTAAACAGAAATGTAAAACATTTTGATCAATAAAGTACCTGTTTTTCCTGGAGCCACATTATTACTGGGTTTCAAAGTCAGAAGCTTAGGTGTAGAAGTAGATGGTTGACTAGGAGAAGTTGGCTCTATTTGACGTTTGTAGCTCCTTGTTCGAGCCATAGTACTTGATTCTGATCCCTTTCCATTTATCTGCGTTGTAACTTTTTGAGGTGCTGATCGCGGAGTTACTGACGCTGTGCTTTCTTGCTTTTGTGGATGTCTTACATATTTTCTTTTCCTTTCAGGGCTTAAATTTAAAGAACAAAAAAAACATTCAATATAGGAATGTAAAAAGTGCTAAAAATTTATAAAATAAATAAATTATTGATAATTTGATCAGACAAAAATGCTTAAAAGGGATTATCCGGATAGTCATAAAATTTACCAGATTGTTCCCTGCAATGGTTAAGCTTCTTTACGTAATGTACATATGCCAAGCGAGTCTCACTCTAACCAGATAAAATCTGAATGAAATAATACACAGATCCCCGACTTCCTGTATGATGAACTGTGCTACAAGGGAAGACAGAAATTTCTGTCACCATCTACTGAAAGGGAGACAATTGTTGCTTCCCCAATTATAAGATTCTAGTCTCTTAGATTACTTAGCAGAACATAGTGAAGTTAATTGCCTGACCAAGTTGCCGCCCTACTGGAAGAAATAATACAGTCTTTTGCTGACCATATGTTGTTGTACTAATGTATTATGTGATTTATAGCAGAGCAAACAGGTCTAACAGATAATATTGAGTCTGATCAGGAGCTGAGGCGATGCTGGATTGCAGGGATATAAGGGTAGTACACATGAAAGAAATATGAAATGTGACAAGCAGGTGAGTGGTGCAGAGATGTGTTTTTGCTGGATTGCTTCTTTAATTCTGTATTACCTGGATGCTGCACTACTGCTGGAAGAGCTGCTTCGATTCCTCTTCTTTCTGCGTTTTGTTATTGTGTTCCGTTGATGGAATTTGATAGCTGATTGATAGTCTGATAATATAGTGCTGACACGCTCCTCAAAGAAAGCAGAGAGCCGCAAACTCATGCTATATATCTAAAGGAGGTAAAATGTATTGGTTAAAAATAGCATGCATGATTTGAGGTTTATAATACATCATGATAGCTTACCAATGATAACAATGGTTATACAGGACAATGTCTGCGTTTATTGTAGTTCTGTATAGCCTGAATGTACATATTGAGAACGAAAGTTAAATTAGACTCACCTTTGATCTTTTGCTTGGGGTATAAGCCTTTGAATTGCTGAAAATTAACCTTACATCTTTGCAGAGTTCAGTTGGAGTATCATATCTACCAGCCTCCAAGTTCTCTCTAACGGTTCCAAAATCCATTGGAGTGTCAATAATATCTCGATAGTCCTGAGGAGAGGAAAAAAATTCAAATCTCAAACCAAATAATCAGTAACAATCAATCAGTAACAATAGCATTTTAAAGATGAATTCACATCATGTTAATGCATTCTGGCAGATGCAATTTAATAAACAATACTGCTATAAAAACATATCCATTAGCAGGCATACAGACGTCAATGTTAATAAAAATGAAAAAAAAAACTGCTGCTTTTGACTCTGGGTCCTCTGAAATAGAAGTAAAAAAAGAAAAAAGGGGAGGTGCATAAAAATAAACAATTATGCTCACTTTTTGTCTCACCTCTCCTGGGCATCTGGCAGTCCCCTGGCGTCCTCTTCTGGCCCCTGAATAACATCATGTTCCCCCGGGGTCATGTGGGGTGTGATTATGTCATGACACTGGGTCAAAATGTTGTAACATGAGCGTGCCCCATATGACCATTGAGGCCTGATCACAAGCCTCAGCAGTGACCCAAGGACGTGTGACATCATCCAAGGGCAGAAAGAGGAGAATAACTTTATTTTTACTCACTTCCCTGGAAGACCCCTAGAGTATAAAACTTTCTATTTAGATCGGGTTTGTAACCAAAAAAAAAAAAATGCATATTTGTATTTACGATTTTAAAAAAACCGTGTTAAATCTGCTGAACAAACAGCAGAAACGTGATATAAATGGAGCCTAAGTGTCATTAAAAATAGAGATCACAAAGACGTGTATATGGGATTGTGAAAAACCAACACACAAAGTGTTCAAGTTGTTTCTTTATTAACTTTAAACAGAGTCGGTCTTCAGAACACAGCATAACTCAGGTCCACAGATAAATTAGGGTCACCTGAATCCAATGGAGTTTTCTCCCATTTCCATGACTGTTAACGAGAAATCGTTTTTGTCACTAGACAAAAGGACATTGCATTTGCTACAAAGGTAAGCAATAACACCCTCAAAGAGTTTTAACCTTTAAGTACTATCATGGTGTCTGTCATACACCACATCATTAAGATGATAGTATTACCATGATAGTACTTAAGGGTTAAACAGCTCATTTGCACGATGGCACAAATGACGATATTTTGGCAAAAGACGCACCAAATGATTCAGGCGACATTTACCTGTCTGTGTTGCTGGGTTGATATGCTGGGTTCTGGTGACAGACTCCCTTTAACCCATTCTCGACATCCACCATATTTAAATATTGCAGCTGCCATGGCCACTTGGTCTGTGCTGCGCTATGCACAGGAAAATCGGCGACAATGCCCACGAGGCGTCATTTTCCTGTCTGTACATGGACGCCTCCAATTTGGAGTCAAGAGCCGAATCGCCGTTTTTATTTGTTGTTTCACCTCATAAAAATTTGAATACAGAGCAATCAAAGCAATAAATATTTCCCAAAATGGTATAACTAAGAAGTACATCTGGCTCTACAATTATTTAAAAAAAAAAAAAAAAAAAAAAAGGGGGGGGGGGGGTGGCAAAAATAAATAAAAATCTAAATTGCTGTAATCGCACTGACCCACAGAATAGACAGTAGATAGAAAAGACAGTACACTGAAGAGCCATCGGTGCCGGTACAAATAGCTGTGAGGAGAACGAGTACTGGGGAGGAGCGTTCCTCACTGCTCAGCGTCATTGCTGGGCATTAAGGAACGCTCCCATTCAAAGTACAGCACAATAGACGCTGCTGTGAGGAAGGGCATTCCTGAGTAACTGTCAGAAACGCCCTTCTGACAGTGAAAAGCTACGGTACCGGCACCAATAGCTCTTCACTGGGGGCACACAACGGGAAAGTCGGTTTGAATTCAGCGCACTGTCGGCTTTATAGTTATATAAAACCGCATGTGCCCCAGGTGGTAAAAGGTCTTCTTTAAATATTGTGGAAAGAAAGTAGAGCCAGTATACTAATGATTGAATGCTTCACAAACTTACTGACTACATGAACACCACATCTACTCTGAAATAAATGGTATTTAACCAATCACATCTCCAAATCTAATACAAAGATGAGAACTTACTGAGTACTCTATAAGATCGACTGGTTGTCGGAAAGGCTCAGAATCTTCACACTGGAAAATCAGATTTAACAGCTCCTGGCACTGCTTTTTCCATGACTGCAAGTCATAGGAATGTGCTCTACTTCGTAACTTGCGGCGAGGCTGGTATTCCTGAAATAATAAAAATATAGTAATTACACAATGTATATCTAACTTCTTCATTGATGACCTTATCCTAAATAGAGATGAGCAAACATTATTCGAAACAGCCGTTTCGAATAACACTCTCCCATAGAAATGAATGAACGTAGCGCAGGGAGTTAAGCAGCCGGCCGCCGGCAAAGTCTGTGTGCCGGCCGCTTCCATTCATTTCTATGGGAACGTGCTATTCAAAACGACTGTTTCGAATAGTGTTCACTCATCTCTAATCCTAAGTACTTCAAAAGGACGTCAAAAAGACATTTCGCCACATAAGTCCAGTTCTTTAACTGATTTATATATATATAAAAAAAAAAAAAAAAAAAAAAAAAAAAAAGGACACTGGTCCACTGATTCTGGCACAGCTCTACAGGAGTAGGCAAGGGGTTTGATTCTAAACTCTGACACTGGCTGCCTCTGATTCAGGTTCTAAATCACATCAAGGATAGGCTATCAATTCTGCAAACCAGATAACCACGCTTAACTACTTAATAACCAGCCTATTTTGGACCCTAACGTCCAAGCAAGTTTTAAAGTTTTATTCATGGTCACATTCCAAGATCTAGTCTTCATTTTTACATGGTCATATGAGGGTTTGTTTTTGCTGGGCAATGTGAATATAAAGGTACCATTTTAGAGTGCATATAATGCGGCCACTAGGAGGTCGACACTGAATTTAAGAAAGTCTTGGCTCCGCATACGTAGGCTATTCCCTCTCTGCAGGCAGTAAGAATCAGTTTTGTACCAACAGCAGAAAACGACAAAGTGCACAGCAAGCACCAATATGTCCTTAGTCCAAGAAAAAACCCCAAGGACCACAGTCAAGAACAGAAAAAGCAGAGGGCAGGATCTGTGTCCCCCAATGATACAAAGATTTTTAAATTAAGTACAAAAATCCCCTTCTCGTTGATACCGTTGGGGGACAGTAATATGGGATGTCCTAAAGCAGTCCCAACGGGTGGGAAGTGAAAAAGTCTTGCAGTCGGCTAATATAGCATGAGAGGCTGATCCGCCTACACCTCAAACAAGAAAGCCTGGACTGGAGACGGCAGGGCCTGGCAAGAATAAAGACAACAGCATAGAAGACAGCAATGTAGGATAACCACCAGCATCAATAATAAATTGAAGAACGGGGAGCCTAGGATTCACAGAATAAATGAGCTAAGCAATTAAGGAGATGGATGCCCTGAAGGTTGGCAAATCCTTGGAGCATATACTGGGACAGTGGGAAACCATCAACACTAACCCATCGATGTAGAGGTGTCCAGAGGCAAAAAACTTTGCAGGAACAGTGAGCCCATAACTCAGCAGGGAGAAGATGGGGACAGAGGAGTGGGACATATTCAGAGTCTAAAGAAGTGCACCAAGAAACACACCTTAATCAGAAAAAAGCACTTAGCATGGAAAGGCCCACAAGGTCAGGCCCGACCACAAGGAATTAGCCGGACAACAGTCTTGGCCCAGCAAGAGGAGCCAGGTAAGAAAAAAGAACACTGCACAAAAGGCCATAAGAAGTGCCCACTGTGAGGAAGCGCAATCTACAGCTCAGAGAAATCAGAAGAACCATGTAGCTTGGGAAGACAGTCAGCTAAGAAAAGAGACAATGCGACCCACCAGGAAAGCAGGACTAGTCTAGAGTCCGCAACAGAATAGAATAAAATCCATAGTTGAAAAAGAGGAGGAGGAGGAAGTCCCGTACAGTCTGTATGAAAATCTGCATGGGAGGTAGGTAGTTTGCTCGGACTCAGGGCCAGAGTCAGAGGGGTCTCTTAGGAAAGCAGGCTAGCTTTTCTCTGTCAAAATAGTCTTATGAGAAAGAAGCCAATGGGTAGGCAAATGGGACCCCCTCTAATGGAGACCTGTATCCAGCCCCTCTAGGGAACCGCACCTTGCCATAGAGACAAAGGAGGCGGGAACAGAAGGAGCATTAAATCAGCTACAAACTTGTAGTAGGGGCCAAAGGGGGCTGCAGCAGACATGAAGCTATTCTGAGAGGAGGGGATGCCAGAGAAACATTCCCCGTTTCATCTAAAAGACGATATCGGGCTGAATCGCTATTAGGCGGTTGAGGTTGGACGGAGACTTGTCCCAGGGGGTCAGAATCACCAATTGCAGAGGACGACATTGGGACTGAACAAAATGGATGGCCTTGAAAGTAGAGACCATGGTTCTCAGGACACGCATGCAGAATTGAAAAGAGCATGTATAGTGTCACAGAAGTTGGTACATACTGGATCGGAGGGACAGGTTCTTGGACTCTGGAAGAAGAATCCTGCCCTCGTGCATGACAAGAATCATGCCCCCCTAGGAATTCCATAAGCCAGAAGGCTTGAGGACAGGATCTTACCTCGATGAGACAATCGAACTGGCGAAGGAAGTCCAAGTGATCCGTAATCTGATCAGATTGTCTGTCTTGGAGAGAGCCTTCACCCGGAGGTTGTCCAAATATGGAGCCATGGCAACTCCTCTGGAACGAAGGATGACCGTGAGAGACGCCATCACCATGGTAAATAGGCAAAGCCACGACAAAACAAAGAAAAACGCTGACAGCAAAGTGCAATGGAAATGTGAAAATCACTGAACTCTAGGGATTCCACGAGCGACTGCATGGACTCCATGCATTACCTGCGAACGCAGATGAATCTGTTGAGCTCCCTCAGGTCCACAGAGGCGAAGAGAGCGGTCCACCTTGAGAACAGGTTAGAATAAGTCTGGAGAACTCTGGGAATACTCAATCGGGGGAAGAATACAAAGTGGACAGAAAAAAATTTCCATTTGGAAGGGAGGAAAACTGAGTAGCCAGTAGAAACCACCTCTTGCACCCAAGTGTTGCTTACGCTGGCAAGCCAGATCTCTCAGACGGAGAGCGGCTGTTCACCCACCAGAGGAATCCTGAGTGGGGGAAGACCTCGTAAAGAGCTGGGCTTAAAAGAGGAAATGTCTGAAAGGCAGCTGTGGGCTTCCAGGCAGACCTGGGCTAGAGGAGAGGGCTTCTTGGAGCCAAAGTCCTGAGAATACTGTCCGCAAAAAGAAGGTGGAGCTTCAAAACGAGCAAAAGAACAAAGGAGGATGGCAGACGTTGTGGGAGAAAAGAGCTTCTTCTTCCTGTAGCCCGAGAGATGAGTTAAGGATCATGCCCAGTCTAGGCCTACATTAAAAACATGGCCCGGTTATTCCAGAGAGAAGATACGGGCCATGACTCCCTACTTAGACGCAGAACCAGTATGCCATGAACGGAAGCAAACATAATGGCAGATAGCCACAGTGATGGAGGCCGCCCTGGCAAAACGGCGAGATGGTTCTAGGGAAGCATTGCACAGGTAACTGGAAGCATTCAGTATTTGAGGGACAAGTCGCTGTCCTAGAGGAAGGGGAGGTGGGATCACTGAGCCCATTCTGGAACTTTTGGCCAAGGGAATGCAGACCTTGATGACCAAGAAGCAATAAAGGAAGGGTGCAAGGAAGAGCCAGCTGCTACGAAAGCTGACTTGGCAATTTGGGTGGGGGACGAGTCCACACACAGTCTGAGAAACTGTGAGAGAAGCAGAGTCTGCTAAAGGCAGGATAGTAGCCTGGAAGAGTCAGGCTATTGTAGGGTCTGCTGTAGGAGGCTCTGACCCCTTGAAGAGACACTGACCAGGAAAAAGACGTCCGATTGCAAGAGGAAGGTAGGGGACATTTCAGGTGAAGCCATTATTACTTAAAGAATTGGTCAAAAGCCCCATGCTGAAGACCCCTGCACCTGAAAGAAATTAAAATAGAAATAATGTAAGAGAGAAGGCCTGAGTCAGGTGGTGTCTGTCTCCTACAGACACTAAGTTAAAACTGACTAGCATGGTGTCTGTGGAGAGGGTATAGCCTGGAGGTGGAGCTGACATCTTTTGATATTCCTAGTGTCAGCCTGCCAACTTTTTCACCTTACAACCACAAACTCAAATGAATTTTAAGTGACAGAGCAACACAAAGTAGCACATATTTGTTAAGCTGAACGAAAATGATACATGGTTTTCAAAATTTTAATCAAATAAAAATCTGACAAGTGTGATGTACAAAAGTATTCATCCCCCCCCCCATATCAATATTTTACAGATCTATCTTTCACTGCAATTACTGCTAGATAAGTCTTTTGGGGTATGTCTAACGGTTTTTCACATCTAGAGACTGAGATTTCTGCCCAGTTTTCTTTGAAAAATAGCTCAAGCTCAGCCAGATTGGATGCAGAGCGTATGTGAACAGCAATTATCACGTCTTGCCACAGATGCTCAATGGGATTTAGGTCTAGACTTTGACTGGGCCATTCTATCGCAGCAGAG
Organism: Leptodactylus fuscus; assembly: GCF_031893055.1. NCBI lineage: Eukaryota > Metazoa > Chordata > Amphibia > Anura > Leptodactylidae > Leptodactylus > Leptodactylus fuscus. Next base: position 125,695,937 of record NC_134267.1, on the reverse strand, counting down.
TGCTGTGCTTGGTAATAAGTGAAGAGGCCACAGCAATCAATATTAGAGATGAACGAACACTGTTTGGATCAGCCGATCCAAACAGCACGTACCCATAGAAATGAATGGAAGCACCTGTGACGCCGGCAAAGTCAGCATCACAGGTGCTTCCATTCATTTCTATGGGTACGTGCTGTTCGGATCGGCTGATCCAAACAGTGTTCGCTCATCTCTAATCAATATCCTAGTGCTGGACAATTCCTTTAATAAAAGGGTTTTTTGTACATTTTTTTAAAAAAAATCCTTTGATCACTTTTCTAAAACACATTCTGCGCTTTTCCACTTCAGGTGGCCTATCACACCATGCCTCTGAAAAAGTAACAGGCTTCTGTATGTGATAAACTCAGAAGCCAGTTTTAGTTCCCAGTCTACATGGCAAACCACTTGTACTTAGTTACTATGTTGTGTGGGAGGTGATGACTTACAGAGGGAACTCGTCCTCTCGCTAAAACCCTTTTAATACTATGGACTGCCATAGATTGGAGCAACTACATATGGTATCAGAGGTTTAACTCAACCCAGCTGTTAAAGCAGAAGCTATACCCAACACAGGACATCTTCAGTTCTTAGAGGAAGCTACCACAAAGACAGTGGCCTAGCGTAAGGCCCAATTCTATATTCTAACTGACCAAATCCAATGGGAAATAACACCTTTTTAGACAAAATAATAGAATTGAAATCATTTAGTGGAGTAAAAATAGTCTACCTTTGCAAGTTTATATTAGGTAACTAGGTAGCCAGTTTATGTACATTACCTTTCTCTTCCTTGTAGAGGTTCCAGGCATATCAGCATCTTTCTCTTCCTCCTTGAAGATGTAAAGATAAGGCATAAGAATGTCAAACAATTTTATTAACAAGATACCTCTATACTTCTATCATTTTAAATGAATACTACTACTTTTAGAAGTAAGGGTAACTTTAAAGGCAGTCCAGTGTCACCAAAATCAAATCCAAAGTCCAACATTGATTCAGTACATTTGATATACATACACCTATACATAAACATAATGTGTAAAAAATTTACTTGTAGCATATTTAGGTGACACAAGCCGTTATATTGTTGCATCACACTGTACTTTATATCAGTTTTGACCCAGATACTGGGTGGGGAACTAGACCATTCAGTTTTATGTTCATTCCATTAAAACTACTATGGAACCTATTACACTCACTCCCTCAATTTTTATCTTATTTATATTTGTTATTTTTCCACAAATTGAATAATGTACAATTTGATACCTCAATATAAAATATTACAAATGTAAAACTTTACCTCATCGGAGTCTGACAAAAGCTTCTTCTTCATGCTATTATATTGTGGTATGATGTCATAGCAACTCTGATCCCTGTGTGAAAAAGAATGTGTTAAAACATAATATACATAGTGTATAAAGTATAGCAAGAAACAGTGTTGCTTTAAAAAAAAATTAGAAAGTGTTAAAATAGCACTGTCACAGCTCATTTGCTTTAAATGACAATGCCTATATAATCTTGATATCATCGTTTAGCACAAGTATGAGCATTATAAGTATTTGAAGCAAAACTGTATGCAGAAAATATTCAGTAAGGAAACCTTCGTGCCATGTAATGATCCCCTGTGTTCACTGTTTTCTCAGTACTTACAAAGACACTTATTTCAGAGTTAGAACAGGACTATCATTCACTAGCATTAGAACAAGGATTAATTTTGTATTCATTTCATCATTTTGAGTACATATTCCATTTTATATGAACATTGGAGTTTTACATCGCTAATAGATAAGAACAATTGAGAGGCTGACAATAGTGTGAACCTAGTGTAAAGTAAGAGGTGATCGTACTATATAAAGATTAATTTACCCACAGTATGAAACTTACTTGATAAAAAACAGTAAGATATCCGTGACAAACTTTGCCGACTTAACGATTGGGCTTCCAGGCTCATTAAATGTTCGAGTGTTATGTTCTATGTACCGAACTTCCCACATTAGAGAAGAGACACGCCTGGAAATAAAGGACAAAGTAACTTTCTAAATAAGTTTTATTTGTCAACATTTATTCTCGTTTGTTAACCCCTTAGCGACCTTTGACGTACTATTACGTCATGGACGCGAGGTACTTCGCGCACCATGAAGTAATTGTACGTCATGGTGATTCCGCCCGCTCACTAGCTGAGCGGGCGGAATCGGAACTGGGTGATGGCTGTTACTGACAGCTATCACCCTTTTCCATAACCTCCGGTCGGTACTTTTACCGATCGGAGGTTTTAACCCTTTGATTGCGATGGTCAAACATGACCACCGCAAACAAAGGGTTCCGCGATCTCTCCTCCCCCCCCCCCCCCCCCCCCCCCCCCGGCGGCGAGATCGGGGGGTGCCGGTATCTTTAATACGTAGTCTGGGGTCTGGTTAGTGACCCCAGACAGCCCTGAGCACTCACTTACTTACCTGGTGCTCCCGGCGTCTTCTGGAAGGGAGTCTGTGCCGTCCGCACAGCTCACTTCCTGTTTCTCGAGTGAGACACGTGCAGGCTGTCACTGCAGCCTGTGTCTCAGTCTACAGTAGAGAATCAGTGATTGCATGCATACATGCAATCACTGATCCATGTGTCCCATAGGGACACAAGAACAAGTAAAAAAAAAAAGTGTAAAAAAAAAAAAAAAAGTATTTGAAAACAATTAATAAAGTTATAAAGTCCCAAAAATCCCTTTTTTCTATAAAAAATGAATTATGTAAAAAAAACACAAAAAATTAATAAAAACAATACATATTTGGTATTGTTGCGTCCGTAACAACCTGTACAACAAAACTGAAACAATATTTAATGTACACAGTGAACGGCGGTAAAAAAATAACGGAAAAAACCCGCCGGAAGTAGTGATTTTTCGCCATCTCACCTTACAAAATGTGCTATAAAAAGTGATCAAAAAGTCATATGCACCCCAAATTAGTACCAATAAAATGCACAGGTTGTCCCGCAAAAAATTAGCCCTCAACCAACACTGTCAAGCGAAAAATAAAAATGTTACGCCTCTCAGAAGATGGCGATGCAAAAATCACTGATTTATGTCCCCAAATCTGTTTTTGTTCTGCAGACTTAGTATCGCATAAAAAAATAACATAAATGAGGTATCGCCGTAACCGTACCGACCCGCAGAATAAAGGTCACATGTTACTTATACTGTACGCTGCATGGCGAAAAATGTAAAAGGTAAAACTCAATACCAGAATTGATTTTTTCTCTTTTAAATCCAGCAAAAAAAGAGTTAATAAAATGTAATCAGTAAGTTTTAGGCACCCCAAGATGGTGTCATTACAAAATACATAGTATCCCGCAAACAACAAGCCCTTATATGGCCACATCAGCAGAAAAATAAAGAAAATATAGCCTCTACCAATGTGAAGACAAAAACCCGCAAAATCGCCAAATCATTAGAACACAACTGGGTGCGGCAGGCAGGGAATGTATAAGCTGTGCAAGCGAATATCAGGGGACACCCCGGATTTAGAGCTTACGAGGGAAAATATACCAGAAGTGACCCCAGTGTGACTTCCCCAATCATAGGAGCTACTGGGGGTACAGTAGGGAATTTAGTGTCTGCAATGTCCTCCGCACCGCTTATACATTCCCTCTTCGCCATCCGCTGTGCAGTCACGTCCGGGATACTAATACTCACTACACCCCCTGATAAATTCTTTTAGGGGTGCAGTTTTCAAACTGCGCTCACTCCTTTGGGGAATCCACTTTTCTGGTACCTTACAGGCTCTACAAACATGACATGGCGTCTAGATACCAAACATCTGAATCTGTACTCCAAAAGCCACATTGCGCTCCTTCCCTTCTGACCCCTGCTGTGTGCCCAAACTGCAGTTTATGCCACATGTATGACACTGGTGTAACCGGGGTAATGTCATATGTGAGTATAAACTGATATTAGGGCACATGTATGACACTGGTGTACCCCGGATAACGTACGTAATGTCATATGTGGGTATAAACTGATATTAGGGCCCAGCCAGACACAGAAGGGAAGAAGGTTATTTGGTTTTTGGAGCACAGACTTAGACGGTTTGGTTTTTGGATGCCATGGCACTTTTGCAGAGACTCTAAAATTTCCCCTACAAAATGGGGTCACTTCTTGGGGAATTCCAGTTTACTGGCACCTCCAGGGCTCTGCAAAAACAACATGGCACCCAGAAAGTCCCTCTAAATCTGTACCCCAAAAGCTATAAAGCGCAGTGCTCCTTCCCTTCTGAGCCCTGCTGTGCGCCCAAGCAGCAGTTTATACCCACATATATAAATTTTTTGCCCCTCGGGATCGCCCACTTAATAGTTTTAGGAGTGCAGGTCTCTGACAATACAAAGTCGGTGCAATGCATTGGATACCAAAATGGCATATTTCTTTAAAAATTTCAAATTTTGGGAAGCATTTTTAGTCTCAAAATCATAATACCACTTGATACATTCCTTGATGGGTGTAGTTTCTAAAATGGGGTCACTTTTGAGGGGTTTCTATTGTATTGATACTTTAGGGGCTCAGCAAATGCGACATGGCACCTCAAAACTATTCCAGCAATATATGCCCTCCAAAATCCAAATAGCGCTCTTTCCATTCTGAGCCCCAACATGTACCCATACAGCAGATTATGATCCCATATGGGGTATTGCCGTGTTCAGGGGAAATTGTGGGGGGCTCTTAATTCTCTAAGTACTTGCAAAAATTAAAAATATGGCGCTAAATGGACGATTTATTGGAAAAAAAGTAATTTTTCATTTTCACATCTCAATGGTAAAAAAATCTGTGAAACACCTGTAGGGTCCAAGTGCTCACTAAACCCCTTGATAAATTCCTTGAGGGGTCTAGTTTTCAAAATGGGGTCGTTTTTTTTTTTTTTTTTTGGGGGGGGGGGGGGGGGGGGTTTCCACTGTTCTAGCACTTCAGGGGCTCTCCAAATGCAACATGGTGCCTGAAACAGATTTCAGCTAAATTTGCCCTCCAAAATCCCAATAGCGATCCTTCAGCTCTGGACTTTACAGTGTGCCCATAGATCACTTTACATCCACATGTGGGGCATTTCTGTAGTTGGGGCAAAGTGCTTGACAATTTGTGGGGTGCATTTTCTTTTTTAACCCGTTGTGGAAATGCATAATTTGGGGTTAAAGCTACATTTTATAGCAAAAAATGTCACTTTTCCTTTTTTTGGGCCAATTCTGTTACACTCCTGTAGGGTCAAAGGGCTCACTAAACCCCTTGGTAAATTCCTTGAGGGGTATAGTTTCCAAAATGGGGTGACATTTTGGGGGTTTCCACTGTTTTGACACATTGGGGGCTCTGCAAAAGGGACATGGTGCCTGAAAAGTATTCTAGTAAAATCTGGCCTACAAAATCCAATTAGCGCTCTATCCGTTCTGAGAGCGACCGTGTGCCCGTACATTAGGGTACCAGCACATATGGGGTATTGTCGTGTTCAGGAGAAATTGTGTAACAAAATGTGGGGTGCAGTTTCTCCTTTAACCCTTTGTGAAGATGAAAAATTTGGGGCTACAGTGACATTTTATTATAAAAAAAGTAATTTTTCATTTTCACATCTCAATGGTAAAAAAAATCTGTGAAACACCTGTAGGGTCCAAGTGCTCACTATACCCCTTGATAAATTCCTTGAGGGGTCTAGTTTCCAAAATGGGGTGACATTTTGGGGTTTTCCACTGTTTTGGCACCTTGGGGGCTTTGCAATCGGGGCATGGTGTCTGAAAAATATTCTAGCAAAATCTGGCCTACAAAATCCAATTAGTGCTCCATCTGTTCTGAGAGCGACCGTGTGCCCGTACATTAGGGTACCAGCACATATGGGGTATTGTCGTGTTCGGGAGAAATTGTGTAACAAAATGTGGGGTGCAGTTTCTCCTTTAAACCTTAGTAAATGTGTAAATTCTAGGGCTAAATGAATATATTAGTGACAGAAATTGAAAAATGTAAATTTGACCTCCATTTTGTTTTAATTGTTGTGAAATGCTGAAAGGGTTAAGAAACTTTCTAACTGCTGTTTTAGATTCTTTCAGGAGTGCAGTTTTTAGAATGGGGTGACTTTTGGGGGGTTTTATTAGAGAGGCCTTTCAAGTTCCCTTCAGAACTGAACTGGTCCCTTGAAAAATGTGTTTTGGAAATTTTCTTGAAAATTTGGAAAATTACTGCTTGACTTGTAAGCCTTATAATATCTGAAAAAAATGAAAGGGTGCTTAAAATTTGATTGCTACATAAATCAGAGACATGGTTAATTATATTTATGAAAAAATTCGGGTAGTATGACTTTCTATTTGAAAGGCTTGCAATTTCAAAGTTTGAAAACTGCATTTTTTTCAAAATTTTCACCAAATTTCCTATTTTTTCATAATTAAAGACAAAACATATCGACGAAAATTTACTACTGACATGAAGTACAATGTGTTACGAAAAAACAATCTCAGAATCACTTGTGTAAGTTAAAGCGTCTCAAAGTTATCGCCATTTAAAGTGACATGTCAGATTTGAAAAAAGAGGCCTGGTCCTTAAGTCACTTTTGGGCTGTGTCTCTAAGGGGTTAAATTTATTGTTTGGAGAATTCACCTGTAGAATCTGTTTTCAAGCCGCTGTTTAATTGTACTTAGGTCAGTTGGATAAGCCACGACAGTGCTGTACATTGGGTAAGCCTGTAGGTCTACAGGAGCCACAAAGGCAGCAGCAATATCTAAGTAAATAATGAAAAAACAAAAAACACATCAGAAACTCATTTACAATTAAACACTACATTGGTTTGTAGAATTTTAGTAGTACCTAGAGTCATCAGCTGGTTAATTGCGCCAATAATTCTCTCACATTCTTCATCTCTGCTTCTACTTCCCCACTCTCCATCAATTGGCCTGTATAGTAAGGATCGGACCTCAGTTTCTATTAGAGGTACACTGGTACCCAGCTCATCAGGAAACACTGCTAATAGGCAGAAAACAGAAAAATATAAACCCTTCCATTAATTGGGTTTTAGTGGCATACATCTAAGCAACAATTGATTCTATTGATTAGAAGAAAATAATGAATAGGAAGATGAACAAATAAAATGAGGGTTTTCTTTTTTTATTCAATTTATGTTAGATATATTTTCTAGTTACTTTGAGATTGAAAAAATAAAAATCTTTAACACAAAAACACAAACCGTTACTGGGTATAATCTCCATGTCCCAAGGGCTCATCTTCTCTGTGTCACCATTGTCCCAACTGCGGGAAAGAAAATAAATCTTAAAATCAGGCACTAACAGAAAGCAATAATTTACCACCCCACTTAAAAAAAAAAAAACAAAAAAAAAACAAAAAAAAACCCATGTGTAAATCATACTAAGCATTAAAGCATTAAAGATGGCTTCAGCTATTACTTTGTTATTTTTCTTCCTATGCTAACAAAAGAATAAGTTCACTTGTGACTAGCAGATGAGCTTGTTAAAAAAAATAAAATGCATAATAAATATTATATGGAGTAATTTTTTTCAAATATATATGTACATAGCGGAAAAAAAAAATACACAAATTTTCTATCCATGGAAGAGTAAAAAGAAAAGGTTTGATTCACTCAGGTGAAACATGAAATTTCAGTTTTGACTGGATATGATGTGTTTTATGTAAATAAAGCTAAAATAAATAGCGGAAGGGAAAGTTCTTAAAATTCTAAAACACTTTGGTCCAGGTTTAATAACAGTTCTAATAGTGCAAACTTAGATGGGCAGACTAAAAATACGCCAGAATTATCACAGTGCTGATGCTGAGTGATAAACCTGGCATTTCTTTAGACCAGCGGTTCTCAACCTGTGGGTCACGACCCCGGCGGGGGTCGAACGACCAAAACACAGGTGTCGCCTAAAGCCCCGTCCCGGTCCCCGTCCCGGTCGGTATGTCCCGGTTTCAACTGAGTTGAACACACAGGCGATTAAAGCAGGAGCTGTCACAGCCAGCTCCTGCTTTAATGCTGCGCTGCGGCTTCTGCATGTGTAGGCGCGATGTCATGATCTCACATCGCGCCTACAACTATATGAGTAAGCGAGACTGCGTGGAGAGCGGCGGGGGAGCGTTGGAAGGTGAGTATAAGAGTTTTTTTTTTTTTTTGTTTTAAACATTAAGGTGGAACATAATGAAGGGGCAGATGAAGGGGGGGACGGCATGACACTGGGGCAAATGAAGGGGGAGGGAACGGCATGACACTAGGAGCAGAGATGGAGGGACATGAAGCTCTGGGCAGAGTTGGGGGAACATGAAACTGGGGAAGAGATGGGGGACATGAAACTGGGGGCAGAGATGGGGGGGACATGAAACTGGGGCAGAGATGATGGGGGGGGCATGAAACTGGGGGCAGATGAAGGGGTTATATGAAACTGGGGGAGAGATGGCAAGGGGACATATAATGTACGGGTGACTGTAGGAGGATTATACTGTGTGGAGGCACATGAAAAATGAATGAGAATGGGTGAAGTTAACATAAACGTGGGTGGGGCTAAATTCGCCGCGGCGTGGAGATTTGTAGGCCATTTCTGCGACTTTCTCTTTTGCCCAGAACCTGGAGGTTATAGGTTATATGTCCTGATTGTAAGGCAGAGCTTCATTCACCCAAGGGTGATTTACGTTTACCATGTTGTACAATGGAATAGAGTGGTTATCCAAGACAAAACATAACACGATTTTTCAATAAAGGAGCGACACCTGGCTACAGGTCATGTTTGGTATTGTGGCTCAACCATATTTACTTTAATGTAGATGAGCCGCAATAACCAATACAACCCTTGGAAGGGGTAGCACTGTTTTTAGGAGATAACTCGCAAGTTTTTGTAATTCTGGACAACCACTTCATATCTGCAGGAAGTCTGCATACAAGATGCATACTTGGTGGTGGACCTGTCCATAAAATATAAATATGATATTTGTTTATCCAATCTTCTTTCTTCTCAGACAGTATATGACAGAGGGAGCACGAAGACAGTCTGAGTGGAGACTGTATGCATGCAAAGGCCTCAAAAAGTATTGAAAAAGGTAAATACACTATGGGAAGAATATGCAAATCTGTCTTCCATGATGTAATTAGGAAGTCAGGTGCCTCAGTTTTGCAAACCAATAGAGGGCCTCACTGGAATGTGCAAGCCTGTCTTCCCTGATGTAATTAGGAAGACAGAATCTCAGTGAAAATAGCCCAATAAAGGCTGCTCCCTTTAACATCATGCTCGATGCAGTAATGTATAGCTAAAAGAGAGAAAACTTAACGTACCAGACATTGTAACACTGGAAAAGGCTATCTGGGTAAGATGGCTGTAGAGGTTCCTGGCTCTCAATAGTTCCAAACCACCAGGCATCATCAATTACAGATCGAAATCTGTCTCCTGCAACATACATATTTACACTTTATTAGCCTTAAGTGGGAACTATTAAAAAAAATATGTTTGCAAACTTTTTATTGATTCCATTATATTCAATATTCATAAAGCATTATTTTTGCATCTATAGGAAAACAAGCCTGATCATTGCTTTCTTTTAGTGATACATACTGCACATACTACTCCTTCCTTCTTCTGTTTGACTAGTGCAATATACAACATGGTATATCCTTCTGTATAAGAGCTCTCCCACTTCTTGCTGCCCTCTCTCACCACACTAAGTAATATCTATCAAATCCCCCTCATCGCCCCGGGGCTAAAATGATTGGTATCTGTTAATAACTTAGTCTGTGGGTCTATTGACCTACTCCCTTCTGCGTTATCTCAACTTGTGCAAACATTTGGTAGATTGATTGGGAACAGTCAAACCTGACATAGTGATGACATATCCTGGCAAAACATTTTTAGTTCAATTCCCACCTAAAACCAAAAAGGCCCTCTGCGGCAGTAACTATTCTCAGAATAACATTTTGTACAACTAATTAACCAGAGCCCGCTATACATACCTATGCTCCACTGTCTTCGTCGAGTTTCATCAAATTGCTGACGAAGAACTAAGAAGTCTATCACATCTGGCATATCATGATATCTGGACCAAGACAGCAGCACAACGTTACAAATGTATGTTAATTAGTAGATTTAAGACATAGAAAAATAAAACAATGTCACAACACTATGAACCCAAGTACTATTTTCTGTCCAAATTGTTCACCATAGATGACCATTAAATGCAGGTACAGAGAGATAAATCGTGCTTCTCCAACATAAGAAACAAAAAAGTTTAAAAACCAAACATTTGTGCAACAATGTTAACACTGAGTGTGCATCCAAGAAGAAAGTCCACTGGCTGGGGTTCTTAAAACATAGGATGATGGAACACTGATAGGATATCTCAGCAATATCTAATCATTGTGTCCTACATACACGGCTAAATCAGGTTAGCATGGTGTCTGTGGAAACAATCAAGCATTTTTAGAACATTTGTAGCATACACCCATCAGCTCCTTTCCTGCCTGCTAAACTGCTCATCCATTCTCACTAAAGACATCTTGTAGTTTGAAGAAGTATATGGAAGCAAAAAGAGGGGGAAGAAGAAAGACGGTGAGAAGCATATAGACACAAACATCCTTGAGACCTCATTCTTACCAGAGTTTATTCACAACTTTCCTGCTCACATAGCACTCCTTCACAAATGGGCCCTGCTTTGTTCCCAAACTGCAGTTTATGCCCACATGAATGACACTGCATACAGCCTGGCTCAAAGGCTGACATGGGAAAACCCCTTTAAGTACATTATCCTAAGTACAAGTGTCATACATGTGGGCATAGACTTCAATTTGGGCACAGCAGGGCAAGAGCACTATGTGGCTTTTAAAGTCCAGATTTAGATGTCCAGTGCCTAAACACCATGTCATGTTTGTAGAGACTCCAACATACCAGTAAAATGGAATTCCCTAAGGAGTGACCCCATTTTGAAAACTGTACCCCTCAAAGAATTTATCAAGGGCTGTAGTGAGCATTAGTTTTCCAGAAGTGAACACCATATTCCCTATTATTTTCCCAGTAGCTCCTACGATTTGGGGAGGGCCACTTCTGGTGTCTTTTCCTTCATATCCTCTAAATTTGGGGTCTACCTTAAAACACACATGAACAGATTATATATTCCGATTCTGCCAGCTTATATATTCCGATTTTTGGGCGGGGTTACTTTTCATATTGTGCAATTTTATTTTTTTCCCCTTCCGAGGGCGTGTTCTTTTGCAGTTTGAGATGCATTTTGTAAAAACCCCATTTTTGTTTGCCTATAACTTGACTAAATTTTATTAACCCTTTCTTGGTGGCTAAAAATATATATATATATATATATATATATATATATATATATATATATATATATATATATATATATATATATATATATATATATTCTGGCACCTACATTTTTTTTTTCTGAAATACTAGTTTTGCAGAACAAAAATTCATTTGGGGACAAATCAAATTATTTTTGGATCACCATCCTCTAATATGTGTAACATTTGTATTTTTCAGTCGACAGAGTTAGTTGGTCGGTTATTTTTTGTGGGACAACCAGTAATTTATATTGGTACTGTTTTGGGAGTAGATATGACTTTTTGACCACTTTTTATAGCATTTTTTTTTTGTAAGACAAGATCGCAATAAAAGTTATTTCTATGAAGAGGTTAAGAAGAAAGAAAACACAAGTTCTGGAAAAAAAAAAAAAAAAAGACAAAAAACAAATCGTGTTTTTTAACGTTATATTAGCTTTAACCCAAGGCACTACCACTGCCTTATAGAAAACTTTGATAGCTAAACCGGTCTCTACATAGATTAGGAAAAGTAGTACTTTAATTGCCCCATGCACTGCATTAACCCTCATTGTAGTCATGGAGATGACGTGGCTTAGCTGTAGAGTCACTGTGCATGATCCATAAATGGGATTAAGATGATCCATAATGGGATAACTGCACGATCAAATAAATGAGATTTCTGGGAGGTTGGCCTCAGCTTTTGAAGGCTGAAAACCACAGGCAAACACACAGAAATAATTAACATGCTGTGTGTTTAAACCCTTGGCAAGTAAATCACTAGCAATTATGCTGTGGCAAACTAACCCTGGGTGTCCATGGTCTAAGGGACATTAGTAAAGAGAAGATGGACACTTATGCCCATTTATGTCAACAAGGAGGAGCTACAGTGCAAGCAGTGATCAAACTACTTCTTTTACCTAATGAAGCTACTATTACTATTTAAACTGATTTATATAAAAAAAAATTTAAAAAAAACACAACCTCTATACAACTCACTTCATTGTAAATGCACCTCCAGTCAGTTTACCAGTGTCTGGATCAAGAAAGGCTAACTTAAGGCAGCAGAGGGTAGGAAGGCCTACTTCATATTTAATTCCAACAATCTTCATTAGTTCTTGCTCCTAAAAAAAAAAAAAATATTATACACACATTATTAAAGCGCTATTGCACCTAAAAGCAAGACAGTTCTGCTACATGTGGACTGGAAAGATCTCAAGAACTTTTGACAGCAACAATAATGCCAACAGAGGACAATAGACTTTCCTTGATTAAAGGGATCCTATTTTTTAAACACATTTTTTTTCTCCCTAACATGTTGGAATAGCCTTAAGAAAGGCTATTCTCCTACCTTTCTTTTTCCGCGCAGCCATTCGCCTGCAATCCCGATTTTTCTCGGTATGTAAATGAGCTCTCGCAGTACTGGGGACGGGCCCCAGCGCTCAGACAGCACTGGGGACGTCCCCAATGCTGCCAGAGAGCTCTCCAGCTCCGCCTCCATCTTCTTCTGCGACGAGGTCTTCACTGCGTCTTCTTCCGGTGGCGTCTTTTTCTTGTGGCCGTGGGCATGCGCAGTCGGCTTGCCCTAGGCCTAGAAGTAAGAAGACCCCACCAGAAGAAGACGCAGTGAAGACCGCGTCGCAGAAGAAGATGGAGACGGCGCTGGAGAGCTCTCTGGCAACTTCAATTGACTTATCTACATGTTGTAGGGCTCATACACATTAAAGGGGTTGCCCATGTAAAAATGGACCCTTTTTAGCATTTAAATCTGCTGGCGAGAGTGAAGAGAGGGAAAAAAAAAAAAAAAAAAAAAAGCTCACCTGTCCCCAGTGCTCCGCTGTGTGTAGTGCTATACTGCAAGGGGCAGTTGCTTACCGCCGAGTATAGCAGTACACAAAATACCGTCAGGAGGTGCGTTCCTACCTAGACAGTCAGGAACACCCTTCTGACTGACAACAGGCAGGGTGGTGGGGTAGGCTTACTTCTGTCACCACAGTGCATTTTTCAGGCCATTCCACCGGTACCCTCACTCACGTTCTCCTCATTTGAAGTCCATGCTATCAGACTTTTTCGCCCACTCTCCTTACAGGTAGCTGTGATCTACCGTCCACCTGGCTCACCCTACCAATTTTTGGATCACTTTGCTTCTTGGCTTCCCCACTTTTTATCCAGTGACATTCCTACCCTCATCATGGGTGACTTTAACATCCCTATTGACACCCCTCACTCCCCAGCTGCCTCACAGTTTCTCTCATTAACCACTTCTCTTGGTCTTTCACAATGTTCTTCTTCTGCCACACATGTAGGTGGAAACACGATTGATCTGGTCTTCCATCGACTCCTCAGTTTCTAAATTTACTAACTCTGCTCTGCCCCTCTCTGATCATAACCTTCTGTCTCTCACCATCAGTGCCCTCTCCCCTTCACAAGATACACCTACCCAACACACATATAGGAACTTGCGTACTATCGACACCCAGCACCTCTTAGATACTCTACAGTCCTCTCTGTCCCCCATCTCCTCAATCTCCTGTCCCAATCTGGCCACCAGTCACTATAATGAAACCCTTAAAAATGCATTGGATGAGGTGGCTCCCCCCTCCACTCAAAGTCCCACGTAGGAGGCAGCAGCCCTGGAACACGCCACAGACACTATTTCTTCAGCGGTGCTCTAGGTCTGCCGAACGTCTCTGGAGAAAATCACGCTCACCTGCAGATTTCCTCCACTTCAAATTTATGCTTAAAACATATATATATATATATATATATATATATATATATATATATATATATATATATATAAGACGCACTGGACTATAAGACGCACCTAGGTTTTAGTGGAGGAAAATAGGGAAAAAAAATTTTGAAGCAAAAACTGGTAAAATATTTAATATATGGGAGTTGTAGTTTTGCAACAGCTGCAAGGCCACATTGACAGGTGACCCTGTAGCTGTACGGGGATGCATAGAGTGTTTTTTTTTTTTTGCGGGGCCAGATGTACTTTTTAGTTATACCATTTTGGGGAATGTCTATTTCTTAGATCACCTTGTATTTTTTTTTTTACTATTTTATTCCCCCCCAGGGGCTTGAACCTGCGGTCACTTGATTGCAAGTCCCATAGACGGCAATACAAGTGTATTGCCGTCTATGGGACATTCTGTATATTAGTATTACGGCGGCTGGTCATAGACCCAGCCGCAATACTAATATAGCAGTGACAGGCCTGGGAGCCTCATTAGGCTCCCGGCTGTCACCCGAACAGGTCGGCTCCTGCGATATCGCCGCGCAGGAGCCGGCCTGCAACTTCACAGGTACGGGGCCGGTGGGGACCGGCCCCGGGGTAGAAGGGGCCACCGATACTGACCCGGCATCCGCTGTACTAGAGACGCGGATGCCGGGGAGGGATAGACGCCAGCACAGGTGCCGGGGCCTGAGACATCGTTCCTCTGCCCTGCCTGAAGCCAGCGGCGGGGGGACGGAGGAGCGGAATAGCATCGCCGCTGCTGGCTTCATGCAGGGCAGAGGAGCGCAGCGATGTCTCAGGCCCCGGCGTCTATCACTTGCCGGCTTCCGCCTCTCTATTAGAGCGGATGCCAGGCGCCACATTCAGACTATAAGACGCACCCTTCTTTCCCCCCCCAAATTTTGGGGGAAAAAAGCGCGTCTTATAGTCCGAAAAGTACGGTAGTTCTGCCCTTTACCTCGCCAAGCAAGACTATTTCACCGCCCTCATCTCTTCTCTCTCCAGCAACCCTAAAAGGCTTTTTGAAACTTTTCACTCCTTACTCACACCCAAGGTGCAGACGCCATTCACAGACCTTAGTGCTGATGACCTGGCCACGTATTTCCATGCTAAAATTGATAAGATCCGTCAGGAAATTACTGCCCAAGCCCCAGGTGGCATTGATCCCACCACCTACCTGTCTCCATTTAGCAATACTTTAGCCAGTTTTCATGATAACTGTAATTATTAGGTGTCATTATGAAGAAACTTACCCGTAACTCCATTTTATGCCATGGTTGTTTCTTCGCATTGATTCTATAGATTTTATTTTTCTTAGCCATTTCAACATATGCTTCATGGCCCTGACGAAAATAGTAGACCTGCAGAACCACATATAAAAATGATATAAATATTAGCTTGCAATGAAACTAAATACACAAAACCATATATGAACTTTGATCTATCCACACGTGTGTACACAAAACCAGTGTCATTTATATTATTCCCTCGTTATACAAAGTTCTGGGAGGGGGGGGTTATAGAATACATACAGATGACACTTGTTTTTCAATTTACAGAGATGTTATGTTCTTGAATTCTCAAAAAAGTGAGGTGAGCGACATAGAGAGGAAGGGTAGGGGAAGGGTAGGTAGGAAGGAAGAAAGAGATAAAAAAAGAAAGAAAGAAAGAAATAATTATTGGCCTACAAGATGTATCCAAGGCAACAGTGCTAGAACAGTGGTAGGATAAACAGGATTACATTTATTTTTTATTTTTTTTTTGTGATCTATAAAATTTGGCAAATTACCTTCAATGGGTGACAATGAGATTTTGCAGACTCTCTTTGTATTAAATGTGGTTATTCTTAAGGGAATACCACTTTAATCTTTTAAGGAAATGGTAGCCATGCAATGATCAGTAGAGAGCAGAGTTATTTATATAACCAATAGGCAAAGTTCAGCCTGGCTGCTGGATTAATGAAATCCCAATTATTAGTTGTAGCATTCTTTGAAGATAAAGATCAAAACCTGAATTAGGGCTTTAGCAATGTACCTGGATAATGAGTCATTGGACTAAATGTGAAGAAAGGACAGCTCACACTGAGTCTGATGTCTAGAAAGGATGGAACTATTACAGAGATGAAGCCATCAAGTTTAGGTGAAGATGATAGAAACAAGAGCCCAGTCTTAGAAAAATTAAGGCTAAGAATCCATGGCAGAAAATGAAGAGGAATTTAAAGGGATCCAATCATTCTTCTCCGCGCTACCGTTCAGTAGAAATCCAGGTTTTCTTCTGTATGCAAATGAGTTCTCTCACAGCCCTGGGGGGAGTCCCCAGCACTCAAACAGCACTAGGGGCATCCCCAATGCTAGGAGAGAAGTCTCCAGTGATGCCTCTATCTTCGCCTGGAACGGCCTGTCCCTGCATCTTTTTCCGATGCTGGGTTTCAAACTTCTAGGCATGCGCAGTCGGTTCCTCCAGATTTTTCTCACAGCACGCCTCCAGTGCTGTTTAAGCGCTGGGACCGCACCCAGTGCTGCGAGAGAACTCATTTGCATATTGAACAAAACCCGGAATTCTACCAAACAGCGGAGATGACATCTAAAGGTAGGAGAAGAATAGCCTCTTAAGATTATTCCTACGTGTTAGGGAGGAAAACAAAAAGGGAATCCAATGATTGGATCCCTTTAAGGCTAAGGCCCCATGTCGCGCAAACATTTTTTTGTTGCAGATTGTGTTTCTGCAAGTGAAGAACCTAGTGCACCGCCACATGCAGAGCAACAAAACTCAAACTGGCATCAACAGAGGCCACAGAAAGGATCTAGTAGAATTGGTAAAACTATAAGAGGTCAAAGTGACAGCCATACAGACATTGGCAGCAGAAGAAAGAGGAGGAGGCAGCCTTAGAGGCATCAAGGCCCTGAGAGGACCCTCAGGGAGCACTGACACGTAATCCATAAGAAGGAAAAAGGTGTGTTAGAGCCGAATAGCCTGAACCTCGTCAAGACAAGGTAGAGTGTTCACGGGGGAGTTTGGAGCAGCAACACAAGGCCATTTCATTGTTTAAGTGAAAGGAGGAAACAAGCTTCGGGAGAAAAAATAAAGGAGGATGTGAAAAGGAGGTTTCTGAGGCAGGGCAGTCAGCCCAGACTCTGCAAATGGACACGACTGGCACTAGGAAGGGCAATCTTCCAGGAGAAAACACAAGAAAGAAGAGCAAGCACTCACAGTGGCTCAAATGGGGAAACACCATGATGAATAGGGCACAGCATGCCACACCCTGCAGGAAAGTCTTCGACTAAGGCTGAAAAAGGCCATGCTTATCTGGAAAGAACAGAAAGGGTACAACTTCCTGCTCCTTCAGAGAAAACAGCCCAAGACTTTGGTCCAAACCAAACTGAGAAAAGCAAGGATCCTGGGGTTGGAGAAGTAGAAGGGTTCGCACCATCAAAAGTGGGCCCTCCAGGTGTGATGACATACCTACAAGATGCTTGTGAGCCTGGAAAAATAGAAGACTGGCTTGGAGAAACAGTGAAAGCTCAGAAACTCTGCTTTAACAGCCAGGCTGGACCCTGGGAAAGAACATTGTACTGCAGTGAAAGAGGCTAAGGTGCATCCATCAGCGGAACATAATGTATGGATACCAGGCCCAGTGGGGCCAATCTGGAGCCACCAGAACAGCAGGAACCCTCTCCGCAATGAGTTTCTGGAGAAGGGAAACAAATACAGAAATCAATGAGGAAATATGAGGGCATAGTTAGCGAGGGCCTTGGGGTCCGATCTGATCACGTAGCAGGAAGCTCATGGTTCAGATGGAAGGCAAAGTTGGATGATGACACCCAGAAGCTGTGGAGGGGAAGAGAGGTTCACCTCCGGGAAAGTGGAATTGGGCATGAGGGACATGCTATAAAGAAGACAACACCATACACAAAACCCACATGAATGGATGAATCAAGCAAGGGGAGCTCCTCCACAAATCTAGGACTCCGGAAGGAGAACTTTGCCCTGCTTAGTAACGAGGGTCATACCCAAGAATTCCATATACTGGGAAGGTGCAAGGCAGGACTTGTCCTTATTGTTAAACCACCCACACACTGATGAAGAAAAACCGAAGGTCAGGCGTCCTCAGGATAAATAGTCCAATAAAGGGGAGGCACGTTTCATTTATGGGGCAACCCCTAGAGCTAGAACAGGAACAGGGCCAGACTTGGGAGGGGCCTCAGGGTCACCAACTGAGCAGCGCCCAACTGGGAGGGCAACTGTTCCAAGGTCTCCAGGTCGGCTATAGCCCAGTTTGGAAAAGTAATCCTGGGCAGCTTGGGTGGCAGGTACTAGGAGCTAATGTCAGAGTGGCACCCACAGCAGATGGCAAAGTAAACAGCAATCCCAAGGTCAGTCGGATTCCTAGTGTCAATGGGCCAGGCTTATACCCAATGTGCTGTGTCCCACAATGATATAAAACCTGTTTTAGAGCCATTAAATGTCAAACTTGAAAGTTCAAAAGAGGACCGATTGTTGAGGCATGCCCAGTAGGGGTATATGTTACTAGAGTTTCTGAGTTGATGTGTGTTAATCTACTAGTTTCATTTTCGCATGTTAATATGTAAATAGTAAAAAAATCTGCAGACAGAAGCAGCTGTGGTTGAAAGTCAAATTATGACAAAATGCTCTTTTTGTCCCATGTATGCAAAAATACAAACCCTCAAATTATTGTGGGCTTGAAAGCAAGTATATAAAATACATATACCCACCCACTCTTGTACTGACATCGTAATCTCTCCAGCACTATGCTACCTGCTGTTGGGATTGTGTCCCCTAGGCCATTCTCCTGTACAGTTATGAATGCAGGCTGGCCTCTGCTCTGCTGTACAGAATCCTGACAGCAAAATCTACTTTCTCCTGCAGTGCAGAGAAAAGCAGTGGTCCCCAGCTTTTGTTAAACTGGACATCACTGACACAATCATGGGCCCACCTAACCAAAACAAACCATGTGATCAGTGGGTGTGATCTAAAGTGTAAATTAGAAATTTCATATCTCTGAATTTTGGTACTGTTGTACAATAAAAAGTAATCCTGAAAAATCCCCTTTAGGCCAAGGATCTATTTTGAAGAAGAGTTGCTTGCAGATTTTTTTTTTTTTTTTTTTAACCATAGTCAGGAGTGGTTTGAAACGGAATGGGAAATATAAAAAAAGGAAGCACTGCAATAGAAAAGGCAACTTTTCCATAACATGGGGTCTTAGCCTTAATTATACTCAGATCCTGGAATCCTGCACTCTTTGGCCTTGTGTCACAAGAACTACGGCATAATATAATAGTATAATTAGCAAGAAGCTGCAGAATATCAATCTTTACTTTAAAGGGATCCTATCATTGAGAATGAATTTTTTGTCCCTAACACGTCGGAAGTCTTAAAGGCTATTCGTTTCCTACCTTTAGATGTCTTCTCTGCTCTGCCGTTCCGTAGAAATACTGGTTTTCGCCGGTATGCAAATGAGTTCTCTCGCAGCATTGGAGGCAGGCCCCAGCACTCAAACAGCACTGGGAGCGTCCCCAATGCTGCCAGAGAACTCTCCAGCGCCGCCTCCATCTTCTTCAGGAACATCATCTTCCTGTGTCTTCTTCCAGCGCAGGCTTTGAAACTTGTAGGCCTCGGGCAGAGCCTACTGCGCATGCCCGCGGCCACAAGAAAAATGGCCACTTACACAGTAAGTAAGCTGCCATTTTCTTGTGGCCTGTGGGCATGCGCAGACAGCATTGGGGACGCCCCCAATGCTGTTTGAGCGCTGGGGCCCGCCTCCAAGGGCTGTGAGAGAACTCATTTAAAAAACGGTATTTCTACAGAACGGCGGCATGGAGAATACATCTAAAGGTAGGAGACGAATAGCCTTTCTTAAGGCTATTTCGATGTGTTGGGGACAAAAAAAAAAAAATTCACTCAATTATAGGATCCCTTTAAATTTATAAGTAGACATCCCACCCCCAACTGCTCAGAGTACCTGAATTGCTTCTTTACTATACCATTATATAGCAAGCATTCTACTTGTTTTTTCGGTTTTATACAAACCTGAACTGACACAGAGTTTACACAATGCCTTGTAGCAAAAATATACAAACATGATGAATATAAACCAACTATAAAAGCAAAGCTTAACTTTGAAACAACTTTATTTTCTGGCAGCATTTGTGACAATAATAAATGTTGTAATCTACTCTAATGGAGTTATCCAGCTCTACAAAAATTATCTGCAAATATATCCACAGCAGTGCTAAATACTCACCTTTCATTGTGTACCCTTTTCTTGGCTTTATTTCCCATAATGCATCTGTCTGCTCTCACTCATTTGTTTGCTGGTCACAGGGGAGTGAGATTCCAAATGAAACCTCACAGCATCATGTGACTGATTTATTACCTGTGATTTCATTGGAGGGGAGAGACGACAGATTGCATGACAGGAAACGTAGTTTGCTAAAAAAAAAAAAAAAAAAAAAAAAAAAAAAAAAATTCACTGTATATAAAAAAGAGTGATACAAGAAGTCTGAAGTAAAATAAAGCCAAAAAGGATGCACAAGGGAACAGCGAGTAGTCAGCACTGCTGTGGATGTAATTGAAGATAGTTTTTGCATGCTGGCTAACCAGTTTAACAACAAATGTTGGCTTCACTTATGTACCTCATTTATTACTCTTTGCTTTAATCTGTACAGCGCTGTTCATTGTAGGTATACAGGCTTTAATAATAATGCAGAGAAAATTAGGTTGCTTTCAAACAGTTATATCTCAGGCACTAAAGCAGAGTCTTAGTTTTCACAAGACTCCAGAAACACTGTTATGTTATATAGTGTGCAAGATATAACTGTTAGAAAGGCTCCCCCTCCCACTTCAGTTTCTTCACATTATACCTTATTAGGGCCTATACACCCCTGGACTTCAGTGAACAGATTAATGCAGGAAATAAAAAAAGAAGGGACTGAATTGTTTTCCAGTGCAGCATTTTACAGCAAGGAGACAAAATTATTTAATACAGTGCATTACAAAAAATTTATTTCTGTCACAAATGCTGTCTAAAAGAAAAATGTTTTGCAGGTACTGAATAAAGATTTCATTTATATAGCTGGGAACTTCATTTGAGCAACTGCGATGTGGAATTTCAAGTATACATGTAACCTTATGCAAAAATATATAAATAATAAAAACTCAAGTATATTTAATTTACTTTAAAAGTAATAGTGAAAAAACAAGCAGATACCTCATCACCCATCTGTGGAACAAAGGGACATCGCCTCGGCATAGTGTCAGTAATCCACACAGAAGGCAGCCAGTCTTCCAGGGTCAAACCTTGTTCAGTTAGTGCTGCGACTGGTAAACGCTATAAAAACAAGAGATGGACAACCATACCATTATAGGGTTTTCTCTCGTGGATGTATGTAAAGTTTTGACGATTTTAGCATTTGAAAACTAAACTTTCAGACCACTTTTGCTTTCTGGCAGTATTTGTGTCATAAATACATTTTGTAATATACTTTATTAACATATTTTGGACCCTCTATGTGAAACCTGATTTTTTTTTTCACTCTTCCCCTTGCTTCTGCATTGAAAGCTGTTCCTGCCTCTCATTTATTGTTATTGTGTATGGGGCTGTGGAAGCTGTAGAGAAAATGAGGGTGGGGGTCACTTTAAACAGTTATATCTCGGACATTAAAAACGTACAAACTTGATTTTTGTAATCATATGGAAAGAGATTATCTTCTGCCTTATGACAATATTACAGGACCATCAATATTGTTAACATAGAGCTCACTGGTTGAAAATACAGTCGGGACTAGGATATCTATATGCAGATTATATATATATATTTATTATAAAATAAATATCCTCATCCAGTTTGTGTTTTCAACTAGTGATCTCTTCTATCATATGACTCGAACATCAAGTTTTTACGTTTTAGAATGTCCAAGGTATAACTGTGTGTAGGAAAAATGAGAGTAGGGGAGGGTCTCCAATTTACACAGCCCCGTACTCCTGTACATCACAACATTCAGTGAGAGGCAGGAACAGCTCTCAATATAAATACTGCCAGAAAAATCTAAAAGTTGTCCGAAAGTTTAATTACATTTTAAAGGAGTTTTCCAGGTCAAAAACACTTTTTCAAAAAACATTTGATAGTGTTATTAATAGGTCAATAAGGTAGGAGCCCCAATAACATCCGATTTCTGGGTTTCTCTGTGAGCTCATGACATTTGCTGCATTCGTTTACATGGGTATCATCCTGTTCTGTTTTCCTACAACTACCATGATGCCTTGTGCCATTCAGAGCTGACTCACACCCCCTCCCTCAAACCACCCTCTGTTTCCCTAGCTAACTCACCCACTACTACCCCTTCCTAACATACTCAAACCCCTCCCACCACATCATGCTTGCATGTCTTCCAGACAGGACCTTCTGGGCACGGGATGTCACTTCATTTGTGTTACTGCACATGCCAGCTATATCACGCCGGTGTTGGATGAGGGCAAATGTCAAAAAGAGGAAGTGATGGGGGCCACACGGTGGCTCAGTGGTTAGAACTGCAACCTTGCAGCATTGGAGTCCTGGTGTTCAAATCCCGCCAAGGGCAAAAAAAAAAACCAAACATCTGCTAGGAGTTTGTATGTTCTCCCCGTGTTTGCATGGATTTCTATCTCATATTCAAAAAAAAAAAAAAAAAAAACACAGACATACTGATAGGGAAAAATGTACATTGTGATCCCTATATGGGGCTCACAATCTACTTTTTTTAAAAAAATAAAAAAATTTTTTTTTTTAAAAAAAAAAAAAAAGGGAGGTGACCGACACCCAGATGAAGTGATGTCCCATGCCCAGAAGGAGAGTGTTAAACTTAGATTATAAAGATCAATTTAACCTGGGAAACCCTGAAATGACATAAGAGTGAAAATAGAGCTGCAAAAAACAAACATCTGACGCTAGGTTCACACCTGCGTTCAGGGTCTCCGTTCGGTGGTTTCCGTCTTCTGCATGCAAGAAGACGGAAACCACAGACCGGGTCCGGATGTGAGTGTTTTATGCTCTCCGCTGCGAAACCGTATTTTTTAAACCGGACACAGAGTACTGCATGTCCGACTGTGTCCGGATTTTAAAAAACGGTTTCGCGGCGGAGAGCATAAAACGCTCACCGCCGCTCACGGCCAGACAGCTTTCAAACCCATTCAAATGAATGGGTGAGAAAGAGTCCTGCAGGTTTCTGTCTCCTGCCTCTCTTTGGGTCAGGTCACACATGAAAACCGCCTAGCTTATTTGTGCGAGGTAAAAAACCTCGGGGAGTTTTTTTGACGCTGTTTTTTGCATTCCAAGCGGTTTTTGACGAGGTTTTTGCTAGCGGTTTTCGCTAGGGTTTTTTTTTTCCTATATGTGCTATAGAAACTGCAGGCGAAAACCGCGCGTTTTTTTGCAAAAAACCGCGCGGTTTTGTGTGCAAAAAACCGCGCGGTTTTGTGTGCAAAAAACCGCGCGGTTTTTTACCGCGCGGTTTTCGCCTCCCATTCACTTCTATGCAATTCTTCAGGCGTTTTCCGCCTGAAGAAAGGTCATGTCGCTTCTTCAGGCGGAAAACGCTAGGAGGAAAAAAAAAAGCTAGTGGTCTACATAGACCACCATGTTAAAGGAGAGGTTTTTGAAGCGAATTCCGCTGTCAAAAACCTCCCCTTTGCCCACGTGTGAACTAGCCCTTTTTGTGCAGGAAACGGAAACCTGCAGAATGGAGACCGGGCGCAGATGTGAACGAGCCCTGATTGTGACCGGTCATAGAACTATAGCTATCTAAACACATTAAATAAAAAACTGACTGCATTGTTCAGTCTTTATTTTATGAATATCCCATCAACATCCAAGACTGAATAAGCGCATCATTTTTACACTGGGATCTGAGAACTTGTGGACACACTGGCAATGACAGAGGGCCTTTTGAACTGAATCAATATGAATTTAAAGGGATCCTATCTTTTAAACACAATTGTTTCTCCCTAACATGCTGGAATAACCTTAAGAAAGGCTATTCCTCTCCTACCTTTCCTTTTCTTCTACGCGTCGCCGTTCGCCTACAATCCTGGTTTTTCTCGGTATGCAAATGAGCTCTCTCAAACAGCACTGGGGGTATCCCCAATGCTGCCAGAGAGCTCTCCAGCGCCGCCTCCATCTTTTTCTACGACGAGGTCTTCACCGCATCTTCTTCCGGCGGCGTCTTCTTACTTCTAGGCCTCGGGAAGCCGACTGCGCAAGCCCATGGCCACAAGAAAAATGGCCAATTCCACAGTATTGTAAGCGGCCATTTTCTCGTGGCCGGTGGGCATGCACAGTCGGCTTGCCCTAGGCCCGAGGCCTAGAAGTAAGAAGACGCGGGAAGAAGACGCGGTGAGGACCTCGTCGCAGAAGAAGATGGAGGCAGCGCTGGAGAGCTCTCTGGCAGCATTGAAGATGCCCCCAGTGCTGTTTGAGCGCTGGGATCTACCCCTAGTGCTGCGAGAGAGCTCATTTGCATACCGAGAAAAAACAGGATTGAAGGTGAACAGCGGCGCGGAGAAGAAAAGGAAAGGTAGGAGACCAAGCCTTTCTTAAGGCTATTCCGATATGTTAGGGAGAAAAAATTGTGTTTAAAAGATAGGATCCCTTTAAATAAAATCACACATTTATACTCCCAAGTAAATATCATCATCTTAATTATTTTATAAATGCAAAGATCAGCTTTGTTATTCAGAAAAAGCGTAGTGTGAAGTGTCAGGCTGCTGTAGTCTACAAGCACCCAGATAAGCCTATGCTAAGGTAGACTTACCTTTTTCTTCCTCTCTTTTGGTTTCTTTTTCCTAGGTGAGATATCTTTTTCCTCAGCTCCTTTCTTCCTATCTTTTTTATTTTGCTTTTGCTTAAATTTTTCATTGTCTTCTTCATCGTCCGAGCTGCTTTCTGCCTTCTTGTTTTTAAGTTTAGGCGTTTTCTTTGGTGGCTGCAAATTTATTCCTGCGTCAGCGGTCCAATCTGAGTAATCACTTGAGTAGTCACTAAAAACAATAAGGTGAATCTCTTATTTTCAAAAATTGTTCATTTGTAGATAAATTCTAACCTCTGGTTTAATCATAGATTCAAGAAGAATAAACATTTTGTACACATCTTAAAATGTGTTATCTTTCTTATGTATGGAGAAACCTTTTGTATAAGGGTCTCTAGAATTAGAAAGGCCAAAAGGAAAGCAAATAACATTTTCTTGTTTATATCATAGGGGAGGAGACGCACCATGGGTATAGGCCCGGCTACAAACCAGGAAATATGAAAAAATGTTGGGTGGGACACAGCTTCTGGGTCTACCTCTTTGAACATACTTCTCTGCAATAGTTGGTGGTTCTTTAGGCTATTTCCCTCTTCTCCACAGGGCCCCCTCCACTGCCATGTCCTCCCACAAAGAGTCCCAACCAACCTCTGGGACTATGCAGTGCTGTCAAGTGTTATATCTGCAGCCGATGTAATAAAAAAAAAAAAAACCTGCTATCCAGTTAACACGATCCCTTCTCCTCTCAGTGCCTCACATCCAAACCTGCCCAGGATTCTCCACAGACCCCCCCCTCCCCCCCAACAGGGCTGCCTCTCTGACCTAGGATCTGGCAACCTTATTAAACTTAAAACATACCTACATTACAAAGTATCACATTTTAAACTGTACTAAATAAGTTTTCATCTCCATTTTTCAGGCTGTTACCTTCTCCATATCATCCTATAAAGAGGGGAGGGAGGTTAGAAAAAAAACTCAGATAATTGCTGCTGTTACACTCTATTTAAACACTGCTAGGTCGTAGATAAGAGTCTGTGAAAAACACAAAATGAGGCAAATTAACCGGGAGAATCCTACTCAACCCTCCCTGTTCCAAGGAGTTGAATGTGTGCAGCTGAATACAGGGAGCATCACGGCTTAGTGAAGGAAACAGATATTCTTAATAGAGATGAGCGAACACTGTTCGGATCAGCCGTTCCGAACAGCATGCACCCATAGAAATGAATGGAAGCACCTGGCACGTACACTTTGCCGGCGGCCGGTCGCCGTGCCAGGTGCTTCCATTCATTTCTATGGGAGTCTGACATCTTCACTTGCGGACAGGGAAGGACGGGCACGGAGTGCAAAAGAACGCACCCGATGCCCATTGAAATGAATGACAGGTGTCACGGACACCTAGTGTCCGCTCCTAATGTCCGTGACAGATTTTGAGCGGACACTACCTGTCGGACACCGACGGTAGTGTGAACGCTCCCTAAGTAATGTTTTTGGGGGGGTTTGTTTATGTTTATTCACCATTCCTGGACCTCTGCTAATTTTACTCTGAGGTCTGAAAAGAGTTTTTGTCCAAAATTCAACTGCAGATGAATCCTTGCAATTATTGTAATAACCGAACAGAAATAACTGCCGTGAACAAAATCACGACGTTATCAGGGTTGACTTATGGTTTTGTTGTTCGAGGCTACTCTTCCTTTGGCAGGCTTTGCCTCCCTCAGTGATCCTTTGGCTCAATAAGGACCGTTCCCTGGAGATCCTCCCCTGGATAAACAGGATAAGCTTGTTTCTGCATGCCTCAAAAGCACCTTTGCGATGCCTCTCTGTAGATGGCTCACCAGTCAGACACAGTTGCTGCCAATACGGCGACATTCAGCTGTACAGTTTGGATTTGGTCATGGAATGCAGAATCCACCATCAAAAAGTGGTCATTGCTCAACCCAACTCAGGACGAACTGGAAAGGCTTTTTGGAGAGAACCTTTGAGAAGCTCATATCTGAGTCTACGAGAGGAAAAAGCTCTCTCCACCCTCAATGATGTTTCATCCACCCTACTACTACCATGCATTCATGACTCCCATTCCCACTTGAAGGCCCTCCTTCAAGACCAGCATGGCAGTCTCACCCCAATTCCTCCAGACCTCCTTCTTCCAAGTACTCCACTATCTTTCCCGAATTGGGATTCCTCAGTTGGGGAGACAACAGCTTTAAGAGACCAAGCATGCCAGCGTTGATGATGCCTGGGTCCGAGAGATGCTGTCGATTGGCTACTCCATCGGTTTCTTCACACTTCCTCCATTAGGAATTCTTGAGCCCAGTACTTGTCTATGGACGAGCGCTATCAGGAGGGGAGGGAGGCTTTACTGACTGTCAGAAACGCCCTTCTGACGGTGAAGAGCTATTGTACCAGCACCGATAGCATTTCACCGGGGACACAGATCGTGAAAGCAAGACAGTGCGCTAAATTCAGCGCACTGTCAGCTTTCTAGCGGTATATAAAACCGCATGTGCCCCAAGTGATGAAACGTCCTCTTTCATCTAAATCCATTCAGCCATTTTTGTGTGGTTGAGTGACAAACATTCAAACCCACAAATTAATTTTGCACATGTTGAACTCTAATTTTTAGGAGGTGTGGTGGATATAACATTTTGCTTGGTTTACAATTTTAGCAACTAAAATAAATTGGCATTTTTAAAAATTTTTCGAAAACATAAAATCAACATAGATCAGAATCAGAATACCAATATAAATCAAAATAGCATAAAAGGTGAATGTTCATATGCAATACCAAGTGTCTACTTTCAAGAAATAGATTAGGTATGGGGGTAGGGGGGCGTTAGTCTGTTTTTCTTCCGTTGCAATTTAGGTTTTACTTCTCCATCTCAAAATTGTGATAATTGCCTTGGCTACCAGACATGCAAAATATCCGAAAACCTCTGGCAGTTAAATAGTTATTGGTGTGTCTGTTGAAGCCAAGGTGCTAGGGCGTGGTGGTTTTTCAGTCTGTTATTCAGACCATGCTCAAGGCTTGCAAATCCCAGTCCATTAAAATCTATCATCACAGGTGAAAAGCCCATGTGAGGTGGTGCGAGTGTCAAGACTTCCATCTGCTTTTCTTTTGTATCCTGAAACTCCCAGCATTTCTACAATTTGATCTGGATGAATTTCTCGGTCTGTCTTCTCTTAAGGGGCAGGAGTTGGTCCAGTACATTCTTTTTCAGAAAACACTGGCCTTCTGTCAGACTTTCTTGCAGAGAGTGGCACACTGTATCCCCCTCTCACCATCCTCCTGTGAAACCATAGGACTTCAATCTAGTCCTCGAGTTTCTCTAAGCTCCACCCTGCAATTCACTGTGTGAGATCTCTCTTCATCCTCTCTCTTGGAAGGTTGCTTTCCTGGTGGCTGTCATATCCATCTCTGAGCCGGCTCTTCTGTCCCAAGAAGCCCTTGTTTCTTTTCCTCCACAAGGACAGTCATTCTCTGTCCGCCCCATCTTTCCTCCCCAAACTGGATTCCTATTTTCACATCAACTAGGACATAGTCTTGCAGTCCTTTTGTCTTTTACTATTTCATCGACCCCTTCCGTTGTTCAGACTCCTTGTTCATTCTCCGTGAGGGCCTCTGCAAATACCTGGCCACTTCTAAGATATCTGTCTACAGATGGATTTGGTCTGCTATAAGAGAGACCTATAGAACTAAGGATAGGATGCCACCAATCTGGGTGACAGCTCACTCTAAGATTTGTTGAAGCCTCCAGTGCTGTTCGGCAACAGGCTTCCTACGCCCAGGTCTGCAAGGCTCCCACCTGGGCCACTGTCAAAACTTTTACTATAATCTACCAGATCCATTCTATGGCCTCTGTCAATGCCAGTTTGGGCCATAAGGTTATGCAGATGGAAGTGTGCTAGGTTTCTTGCAAGACTGTTTTCTTCTCGCCCTCTGGGACTGCTTTTGGATGTCCCATGGTGTCATTACCGCTAATAATATAAACGAGAAAAATTATTTTTGTACTCCCTCAGTAGGAGTGCCAAAGGAACATCAGTTCCTTTGTGTCCTGAATTGTAACCAGTCAAAAATGTCACAGCACCACAAATCATAAAGTAAGGGAGTATTCGGTTGATTAGCCACAACATTTTAGGATGGGAATACTCATTTAAAGTGTTCTCTCTTTTATTCTGACAGCTGCATGCTACCCAAATAAGAAAAATACCTGGGCAATGACTGGGGATGAACCAAGCTTAATGGCTTTAGTGTCAAGGAATTTAAAGAGAACCTGTAAATTTTATAATGCTTTCCTCAGTGTGGACATCACAATGAGCCAGACAAGACCTCTTTAAGTCTAGTGCAGGCTTTTTGTTATCTGAAGATTCCTTTAAATTGAGTCTGTCAGCATTAAATTGGTTATAAACCAAATCACAGTACCTTGTAGAAGTGATATTACAGATTCCAGATATGGATGTTATTTGTCTATGGAACCCAATAATATGCAAATTACTTTAATCATATACAAAATGAAGGGAAAAGAAGCTGAAACCAGAGCCCAAACAAGAAAAACACACAATTCCAAAGCACTTTTCCCCCACTGGCGGTAATATTTACCTTAAAGGGATTCTAAACACTGGGAAAACTCATTTTTAACTAAGAATATATTCAGTGAGTTCAGTGAGCACTATCTGCTTTCTGTACACAGAGGGGGAGGTGAATGCAGGGAGGCTGATGAGTCAGCAGCCGCCCCCTTTGTACGCAGATCACACAAGCAGTGCTCAGAAAATCACAAACACTTCCAGGTGCACGCTGGAGGCTAATTAGCATATCAATAAAAGTGTGCTAATTCAAAAACATCTGGGAGGATTTACAAACGAAAGGTATGTGTGGAATAGCCTTTCTAAAGGCTATGCAAATAGCTTATTAGTTTGCTTATTAGTGCCTGAACTACATTTCATGGCTATCAACATGAAACAAGGGACCCATATACTGTATCTTTACAGGGGCCCTCTACTGTGTGCATGTGTGTCTGCCACTAGACAGACAATGCTGAATGTTTTTCAAGCAAACATTATAAGTGGTCATAAAAAATATGAGGCTTAATTTACCTTGAACTACTGCCATCACTGTTCCAGTTAGGTTTATCTTCATCTTCAGATGTGGCACCACTTGCCGCCACTACTTCACTTTCAGCATCACCTTCCTAGTTGGAAAAAGAAAAAATTTAAATCACTACAGTGTGTGTGTGTGTGTGTGTGTGTGTGTGTGTGTGTGTGTGTGTGTGTGTGTGTGTGTGTACATACACATACACACATACACACACACACACACACACACACACACACCCACACCCACGGAAGGAAGAACAAAAAAGGATTTTTGTACTCAAAGTAAAATCTGTTTCTCAACATTTTCACTGAGGGACACAGTGGGTATTACCCTGGGCACTAGGAGACTTGACACTAGAGGATGGGAAATACACAGCTATGCGAATCACCTAGCACGCAGCTGCTTGCAAAAACTTGCGATTCAAACTGACATCGTCAGAAGTCACAGAGTAGATCTTGTAAAATTTTGTGAAGGTGAGCATGGAGGCCCAGGTGGCAGCCTTGCAGACCTGGGCGGCAGTAGCCAAACAGCCCAGGAAGCTCCAACAGCTCTCATGGAATGAGCCATCATGCGTAATGGCAGCTTACCCTTAAGCCAATATGCGAGCCATCCTTCTTGGGAATGGTGAACAGGTTGTAGTAGTAGCCCTGGAAGCGTTCTGAAGATGATGACTCCCTGCCGCTGGAGAGTAAAGACGGCCTGAAATAAAGCAGCTGCTCGAGTGGGGGAAGAAGGAAAATTGGATGGAAAAAATCCTCTTGGGAGGGAGGAGAAATCTATGACGTAGCCGATCGACATCACTTCTTGGACCAAGGGGTCGTAGACGCTGGCAAGCAAAATCTTCCAGAAGGAGGGCAGTCATCCCCCCCACCTGAGAGGCCCCGAGTAAGGGAAGGCCTTCATGCAGAGTTGGGCTTGGAAGCAGTAGACCTGGAGAACTTGGTGCGGGACGGCCAGGTGGGACTGGGCTTGAAAGAGGGCTTCTTGGATCAGGAGTCCTGAGAACACTGTCCCTCCAGAGTGAGTGGTGGAGCCATGAAAGGAGCATTTCAAGAACGTATCCAAACCGTACGACGGATAGCCATTACGTTGGCAGCCGCCTTAGCAGAATCACAAAATATTTGGAAATGTTCAAAATTTGTGAGACAAGTAGCTGGTTGTTCTGGAGAGCAGCTTCATCTGACAGATTTGCCTAGAGCTGTTTGGGCCAGGAAATGAAGGCCTTGAAAACCAAAGAGGTAGAAAAGGAAGGCCGCATGGAATAGCCAGCCGCTAGAAAAACAGCCTTGGTGAGTGAATCCACTTTTTTTTGCCTGTGGGATCACTAAGAGGCAGAGTCTGTTAAAAGGCAAAATAGTACCCTTGGAGAGCCTAGCTATTGCGGGATTCACCACAGGCTCTAACTACTTGGAAACGCACTTGTCTGAAAAGGGAAAAAATTCCTGGTAGAAGACAGCGGACAGTCCGGGTGAAGCCACTGTTATTTCAAGATGTGGTCAAACGCCCCATGGTTGGGAAACACCAGAGGAGGGAGGTGACTGTGATGGAAAGAGTTGTCTTCTTGAAAGACAGACTCTGGTTCCTCAGATATCCAAACAGTATCTATAACCGCAATTAGTGGCAGATATAGATGTGCCTAGCTGAGGCCCCTCCCCTCAGAATTGACACGCAGAAAAACTCCAGTGCTGGCTGAGAGGTCAGAGTGACCTACTAGCCAACAGCAAAGCCCCAGGCGTGGCTGGAGGTCAGTACAGCCCGAAAAAATGGGCAGCCTTAATTGTGGCCTAGGCGCCTGCGAGCAGCAGAGCTTGCATAGACGTCCGACCAGTAGCGATGCTCCGCCGGCCCAAAGTAGAGCTCAGGAGGCCTGCCGGCGGACTCAAAGACCTGAAAATAGGTATCGGGGGTCATGTGGTGGGGAAGCCCTTGGTAGAAGAGGGTCCCCACCCCCATTCTTTCATAATAAACATGGTGGCATAGTGTGGTGCGGGGGGTGGGGGACTAGTGTGCACACTGAAGACCCCTCTGCACCTGAAAGAATAAAATAAAAACAAACAATGTAAGACAGAAAGACCTGAGTCAGGTCGTGTCTGTCTCCTACGGACACTAGGTTTCAACTGATTTGCACCATGTCTGCAAGAGGGGTATTGCCTGGAGGTGGAGCCAACAGACTTTTTTTTTTCTACTAGTATCAAGCCTCCTATTGGCCGGGCTAATACCCACAGTGAAAATTAGGTGAGAAAAGGTAATATATTCTGAATAAAAATGTGCTATTAGCTGTGCTTCCTTGGCCCTATTCATTCAACAAATAGGAGCTGCAAAAGTGCGGCCGCAAAACTGGACACGAATAGAACCTGCCCTGAGTTTTGTGGCCTGGACTGTCAGCCCACACAAGGGACCATGTAATTCATTGCCCTGTGAATGGGCTGCAGAAATGAATGGGTCAGTGTTCTATCTGGGAAAAACCTGGATAGCACACTGAATCACACCACAGTTATCTGCAAGAGGCCTTAATATTATATAATAAAGTTTAAGGGAATGTTCTCACTAATGACATTCTCAGGATAGCGGATGATTGATGTGATAATCAGGGGTCCACAAATGCACCAAATTTCACCATCCTTACATTCATTTATGCATGAGGGGTAGGGAGCCACCTAGAGTATCCACGACTCCTCTAATTTGATTTGTTTTTCTCTGTGTTATCCTGTTGCATTATTCATGCATCTTGCCTGATGATATGTACAATATGCTGAATTGCTCCGATTTTTAGGCTCTGCTGGACGGTTTGAAGCACGTGGGCTACATTGTGAGCCCGATATGGACTGAGGGGTTGATAGTGTGGCATTTTTTTCCATTTTTGGGTATGCTTTTGTGAACCCGTTTTCTTTTTTTGTACAATATGTTACACGTTTGTGCCTTGTTATTATGTGTGGTACACACTTTTCAATTAAATAAGTTTAAAAAAAATTCACTGTCCTGTATTTTCTTTAGGACTGTTATGAGCTATCATAAAAGTAAAAATTTAGCAATGGCTGAACAGTATAGAAAAGGACACACACAGAAAAGTGTCTAAATACTTAAAAGGTAAGCCAGGCTTATATAAGTTTACGTAATTGCTAGAAGAGACGTAAAGCTAGATGCACACAACCAAGTGTGCAATCCGAGTGGGGCGCTGATGCTCTGTTCTGATACAATAATTATATAGCGCAGGTCCTAAACTGCTCTGTGATATTGAAATGGGTTTGAACCCATTGCCTAGGTACTATATGCATTAGAAAAACAGTTGATGTACTATAATCTTACTTCTGAAGAGCTATTTTCATTCTCTAGGTCTTCTGAAGGTCCAGCTTGTTCTTCTAAAGTAGCCCTTGTTCGATAATTATGCTGTCCAGCTGGCTGCCTTCTCTCATCCCCAGGATCCAATATTGGCTCGTGAGAATTCTGTAGCCAAGAGGGGAAAAAAAAGAAAAGATAGCTGAAGCACACTACCATATTTAGTCCAGCGTCGATACTCCTAGGTTAGGTTGATTGTTAAACTTGGTTACATTCAAGCGAAGCAAGAGAGAAGAAAAGAACAATGCATATACTTAATGGAAACCCAAATGTTTAAGAGGGTGGGGGGGGACGACAAAAAAAAACCAAAACACAACAGCTATAGATCTATCTATATACAGAATATGACACATACATACAGTATATATAAATATATATATCACACGCACGCAAATACACACTTTTTTTTTTTATACACGCATGGAAAAATTGTTGGTACCCCTTGTTTAATGGAAGAAAAACCCCACAATAGTCACAGAAATAACTAAAATCTGACAAAAGTAATGATAGATCAAAATTTTATGAATTTGTATTGCTCCTGTACATTGAAATGTCGGGAATGCACAGTAACGCTCCCTTCTGAGCACTACTGCACATGCCCAAGCGCCATTTTCTTGTGCGCTTTCTTCTAGTGTCCACAAGAAAATGGCGCTCGGGCATGTGCAGTAACACTCAGAAGGGAGCGTTGCTGTGCATGCCTGACATTTCAATGTACAGGAGCGATATGAGGTGATGCTGGAGGCGGTTACAGGGAGAGAGGAGGAGGAATTTTCGGAGCTCAAACAAAAGAGGGGGCAGTTTGAAGGTATGACGCAGGAGGTGCACGGGAGGCTTGGAGGAACGCCCAGGCTGTATTTACATATCGGTTTTACCGGTATGTAATAAAAACAGGGGAGTCTTTGTAAAAACGATTAGCAGCACCTGATATAGCCTTTTTAAACGCTATTCAGGCATATGAATTTCTCAAGTGGCAAAATTCTAATGATAGAGCCCCTTTAACAAAAATCCAAAACTGTGGCAATTTTATTTTTTTTTTCTCTAAAATTCTGACAACCGTAACTTTTTTATACTTCCACATACAGGGATGTATAGGGCGCCTTTTTTTTTTTGCGCAGGACCAAATGTACCTTTAAGTTATACCATTTTGAGGAATTGCTTTTGCTTTGATCACTTTTTATTCAAATTTTTATCAGAGGCAAAACAGTGAAAAAACAACATTTTGTCACTTTTAATATTTTTTTTTTTCCCCCCAGCTTTGGAGTTTACCATACGGGAAGAAATATTATTTAAAATGGCACCTTGGTCAGCTTTGACTGAGGCGCCAGAGGGGTTAATGCCCACGATCGCAGCGGGCATTAGCGCCGGGTGTCTGCTGTATAAAACGGCCTCCATCTTTAAACACCAGGTATCCGCCGTACTAGTATGGCAAATGTTGGAAAGGGGTTAACTTTTACTACTTCTTATGATATGGCGCACACTGAAGCATGCAGTCTGTTTTCATTTTGTTCTTTTCTCTATTGCTGTGAATCATCATCTGTAACATGCATACGAATTTCGACTCACTCTTTTGTAAAAACCTAGCTTCACAATGTAACCTGCATCTGACCCAAATAGAAAACATTCTTGTACATAATAATGTTGCTTTCTCACAGAAACAGTTTAGATACATATTCTAGAAGGTGGAGGTATTAACCAGAGTTCAATACGTTATGGCTGCTTCACATCTGCATTCAGGGATTCCGTACCCCTCTCCACATGAAAAATAAGGTAACTGCTTTCTTTATGTGCATTAGGGCTAGCTTACACACAACTACCGTGTGCATATTCCGTCGCGGCTTCCGCGGCAGTACACGGCATCCAGTCGCAGCTTTCCGCTCCGGAATAAGCCCAAATGAATCGGCCTAGTCCGGAAGGTGCTGTCACGAGGCGGACACCGCGGAAAACGCCTGAAGAAAGGGCCGCTAGAAGAAAAAAAAAAAAAAAAAAAAAAAGAACACTAGCGGTCTACATAGACCACCATTTTGAGGGGACGGACTATGACGTGGATTCCGCACCAAAATCGGAGGCCTTAAATCTCTGTGCGGGGGGGGGGGGGATATACTGAAAGGCAATCTATTTATTTATGTTACGTCAGCAAATGTTTTTTTATATCATTGTAAATACCAGTCATCCATTACCACAGGTTTTATTGCTCATCCTACAATAGTAGCATTTGCTCAACAATAAAATTCAGGCATATACGTCACTAACACAATATAAGAATTTTTACTTCCCACAACTAGTTTAAATATGATCTAATGTGTAAAGTGTTAGAAGGGTTAATGCACTTCATTAAGATGCATAATACAGAGGCTACAGCCTGCTAAATGGCGTATACACTAAGTCCATGTACCTTCACAATCTTCCTTTCAACTCATCCGTCAGACTGAAGCAACTCACCTTTGAGCAAGAGACTGCTTTATTTTCTCTAATAGTGTGGTTTGAAAGGGATTTTCTCTTTTCCTCTGCTTTGTAAAGATGTATTTCCTCTTCTCCTTTTGCAGTTCTCCATTCCTCCTGTTTGCTAAAGAAATAAGGAGGAGAATTACATTGACAATATGTATACAGACTTTTGAATGAATTTTTCAAGCTAAGGACATATTTCATACATATTGACAAGGGGGTTACCAACTGCTGTATCTCTGACCATATAGCAGCTAGGAATCTTGCCACCATACACCAAAAGGAACAAGTTGTGGGGTTATACAATTGAGAAGTAGCAGATATCCCAAAGATCTGAATATCATCAAATATTCACGCATCTAGCTCTAATCTAGCATGTAAGAGGGGCAAAAAGCCAGAAGGAAAGCCAGGTGTTTTTAGCCACATGAAAACAACAAAAAATGGATCAAAGTGGTGTGTAGACATGCCAGTTATTGTCCAAGACCTTGATTTAATCACTCCCCTAGATTACTACTAGCCTAATCTGAGATGTCAGCACTGTTCAACAGTGTGTGTCCCAGAGGTTGGGAAAAAGACGACAAACTGGAGTGACACCAAGATGTACACAAAGGCAAACCTCTGCACAGACAAACTGACTGTTAACTTGCCATTTAGTGATCCATTCTGCACTGGAAGGAAATTTGGAAATCATACTGTATCCCAAGTCTAGGGTGGCAAACATTTTCAACACAAACCATCAGAAGCAGTTTGCATGACACTGGGCTTTGAACCAGATGCCCATCTACAAAAGTTCTATTGACCTCACACTACTGCTCTTAAAAGACTATCATAGCAAGAAAGCAGTGCAGGCTAAAATGGAGATAGATCCTCTTCAGCAATGAATTCCGTTTTTGGCTTGGACATAGTGATAGCCAGAGATTGATCAGGTAACCACATGGGCAATGCCATGAAGCCACTTTCACAAGGCAACATCACACTGGTCCTACTCCCGGGAATATGGTGTGGAGTGGCATAACATATGGTAGCCAGACCGCTAAAGTTTAAATTTACAGTATACTAACAATTTGCCATTAAATTGCTTTGGTTGTGCAACCAGCGGTACAGCCATTTTTCCAGGAGCCGTTTTCAGCAGGACAACACCAGGCTGCATGTTGCTTGTGCTATTGTAAGCATGCATGAAATCGAGCAACTGCAATTGTGGGGAGACAGCTGTCAGTGACAGCTTGACTTCCAAAGAGAAGGCAAGGAATGTATATTACAGTCTTTCCTGATCACTGTATATACAGTGCACAATGATGTCATGTGTCTGATAGGTGCTGGGGAACAGCACAAGCTCTTACACTCTATATATACTAGGCATAAAGAAATTT
Source organism: Leptodactylus fuscus (assembly GCF_031893055.1). NCBI lineage: Eukaryota > Metazoa > Chordata > Amphibia > Anura > Leptodactylidae > Leptodactylus > Leptodactylus fuscus. Next base: position 125,658,873 of record NC_134267.1, on the reverse strand, counting down.
CTTTATTTCATGAAAAAGGTTACAATAAAAACAGTGCAAACTCAACTGTCCTTTTGTCAGGATATGCCATAAATGTCTGATATGTGTGGGTGCAAGATGTGGGACCTGCACCCATTTCTAAAATGAGTCCCCCCAGCCTCTGTGCTCTACTATTTACTTGGCTGACCAGACTTTCAGCCATGGTAGGGTTTTACAGAAACAGCGTAGCACTAAGCAACATAGAATAATGAACTATGTCACTTCTAAATCTCAGAGTCACGGAAACCGCCTAAGGGAGGGTTCACACGGAGTAACGTGCCGTGTGATGTGGCACGTCTACGCCGCGTGAGCTTTTGCGGGCCGTATACACTCCCATTGATTTCAATGGGAGCCGGGATCGTATACGCGGCGCTATTTTGCGGCCGTGATTTTGCGGCACAGAGGCTGAGAGGGGCCAGTTTAGAGAAAGGTGAGATCCCCAGGTGTGGAACCTACAGCCATCAGACATTTATGATCTACATCACCACAGATAGGCCATAAATGTTTTTCATGGGAAACCTCCATTAAAAAGAGAGGCTGCCACCTTCCCGAAACATTCAACTTCCACCACAATGTTACAGAGCCCATTCCAATGATATGACAGGTTTAAAATGTACACAGTTTATCACTCATTGCTCTGTATCACTGTGTGGGAGTTGAATCTGCTTGGGGGAGCAGGTAGACTCCAATTAATACGCAACACATACTCAAAACTAGTCTAACATCTAAACATATGAAACTTAGCAAAACTGGTTGCCCATAGCAACCAACCAGATTATATTTCTTTTTTAAAGCTTCACTTTTTATAAATCTCTGTCCTAAAAAAAATCATATCAAAGTGTCAAGTGTTATATTAAGTCATGCAACATGTTTTACCTGGCTACTGCAGGTGGAAGCTCCGGTACCACTACTCTACGACTCCAAGCTACAAGGTCACGTTCTGTAGCCATTTCACTTCTAGGTGCATTGCTGTGCATTTGTCGAACACCCTCAATTTGACCACTGCGTCGTAAGCCAATATTTGGGGGTGAATGAACTTCAGAAGTAGAACTCACGGAAGCTATAAAATATAAATTAAGCACAGTCAGAATGTGACTTTACTTCCTGACAGACTACTATATTTACTCAAGGTTCACATCGCATTCGGGTTTCCAGTGAGAAACCTAATCCGCTTAAAAAAAAAAAAAAAAAAAGTGATTAGACTCATCGACTTTAATGCGGTCTGCCGGGGTTTCGCCTGAAAAGGGCAAAAGAAATGCGTAGAGATAAGAGATGCTAGCAGGACTTTTCTCTCTCTTTGTTTTAAAGCAGAATGGGGAACGGAATCCCCCAATGGAGAGCTAGCGATGGTGTGAATCTAGCCTTTCAGGGCTATTCCCTTATTGGCATTTATGGCTATACCATTAGGATATGCTATATATTCCAGATAGTGGTGGGTTCCACCTCTGAGAGGGTCTCAAGAAGGCAGCCCCATTGCATTTATTCAGTAGTGAATGAGACAGGGCTGTCGGCTTTCCCGATCTGTGCCCCGGGTAAAGAGCTTTCGGTCCTGGTACCGTAGCTCTTTAGTCAGAAGGGCTTTCCTGACAGTCTGTCAAGAATGTCCTTCTCCACAGCAGTGCCTATCGCGCTGTACAATGTGAATGGGGAGGAACGCCCCCTCCCCTCCTGATAAAGCTCTTTACCCAGGGCAAAGATCGGGAAAGCCGACTGTGCGCTGAATTCAGTGCACCATCGGCTTTCCAGCAGTATATAGAACTGCCTGTGCCCCAAACCATGAAGGGTCCTCTTTAAAAAAAAAAAAAAAACAGATCCTTGTTCCTTCCTCTTCTGGTGATTTTATGAAGATATGAGCATGCAGATGTAGGCCTAAGTGATATGCATGAACTCCAAGCATGTTGAACTCAAAACAAATATTAGCTACCGTATATACTCGAGTATAAGAAGAAAAAGCCCCCCTCGACTTATGCTGGAGTCAAGAAAAAAAATCTCCTATAAAGTAGTGGGGGGGGGGGGGGGGGGAGAAGCTTTAAAAATAAATATTATAAAAAAGTTAAATAAATAAAAGTTCTAAATCCCTCCTTTCCCTATAATACATATAAAAATAAAAAGTGATTGTGAAACACATACACATTAGGTATCTCTGTGTCTGAAAGTGCCCGGTTACTGAATATAGGGTATCTGCAGTGCTCCTGTTCCGCCGGGAAGGGGTTAATAGGAGCTGAATTCGAGGGGGGGGGGGGGACCCAGTCCTCAAGCTCAAGGAAGGGGCAGACTGACAACCAAAACACCCCCTCCCCTTCCCCAGCAACTACTGCACCCAAAAACTCCGGCCATTTTAATTTTTGAAATTTACCAGTAGCTGCTGCATTTCCTCCCTAGGCTTATACTCGAGTCAATAAGTTTTCCCAGTTTTTTGTGGTAAAATTAGGGGCCTCGGCTTATGTTCGGGTCGGCTTATACTCGAGTATATACGGTAGTTATGGGGGGGGGGGGGGGGGTTTTAAACTCTAAATAAAAATTGCATGAAGATGCCTGTCGTATACAGTGCCAAGGGGCATTTTGACAATGTTGCAGGTGTCTGCTTTTAGAAAATCTATAGGTATTGGGGGTTAGTATGACTTTTTTGTTATAATTTAGATTTTATTTGAACATCTCAAAAGTATGAAAATTGTCAGAGCTACCAGAGGTGCAAAGTGTCTTAATAACACTCCTTTCATTAAAAGGGTTAGTGCATCAGTTTAACCCCTTCAACCAAATTAATTTTTTATTTTTCCAATTTTCATTTTTAACTCCCTGTCTTCAAAAATCCGTAACATTTTTACTTTTCCATTTACAGAGCTATACGAGGGCTTAATTTTTGCAGGACAACTTCCCATTTAATATTCTGTACAATGTACCGTATTTTTCGGACTATAAGACGCACTTTTTTTCCCCCAAATTTGGGGGGAAAAGAAGGGTGCGTCTTATAGGCCAAATGTGGCGCCTGGCATCCGCTGTAATAGAGAGGCGGAAGCCGGCAAGTGATAGACGCCATTACAGGTGCCGGGGCCTGCGACATCGCTGCGCTTCTCTGCCCTACATGAAGCCAGCAGCGGGAGCTGGCTTCATGCAGGGCAGGGCAGCGATGTCTCAGGCCCCGGCGTCTATCCCTCACCGGCATCCGCCTCTCTAGTACAGCGGATGCCGGGTCAGTATCAGCGGCCCCTTCTCCCCCGAACCTGTGCCTCCCCCGTACCTGTAAAGATGCAGGCCGGCTCCTGCGCGGCGATATCGCAGGAGCCGACCTGTTCGGGTGACAGCCGGGAGCCTAATGAGGCTCCCGGGCCTGTCACTGCTATATTAGTATTGCGGCTGGTCTCTATGACCAGCCGTAATACTAATAGACAGAATGTCCCATAGACGGCAATACAGTTGTATTGCCGTCTATGGGACTTGCAATCAAGCGACCGCAGGTTCTAGCCCCGGGGGGGAAGAATAAAATAGTAAAAAAAAAAAAAAAAGCTTTAAAAATATATAATAAAAATATGAAATAAATAAAAGTTCTAAATCACCTCCTGTCCCTAGAATATATATATATATATATATATATATATATATATATATATATATATATATGTATATGTATATGTAGAAGACCATATGTCATAAACCACCGTTTTTGTTTTTTTTTAAAATAAAAGGTGATCTAAGCAATAGACATTCCCCAAAATGGCAAACTAAAAAGTACTTCTGGCCCCGCAAAAAAAAAAAAAAACACTATGCGTCCCCGTACAGCTGCAGGGTCACCTGTCAATGTGGCCTTGCAGCTGTTGCAAAACTACAACTCCCATATATTAAAATATTTTACCAGTTTTTGCTTCAAAATTTTTTTTCCCTATTTTCCTCCTCTAAAACCTGTGCGTCTTATAGTCCGAAAAATACGGTAATAGGAAGCTAGAAAAAAAATTCAGAATAGGGTAAAATTTAAGAAAAATTGTGTTTGCACAAATTTCTGTGCAGCCAAAACTAGATGTCACCTGTATTCTATAGGCTTGTACAATTCCAGGGACAACAAAAGTTATAAAGTTTTTATTTTATAACCCCACCCCCTCCAACACTAACTGTAGTGGAAAAAAAATAAGTTATATGCTAGTAGACTGGGTGTTTTCAGACACCGGCATACCTAATGTGTATTTGTTTAATGGGGCGTTCACACTAGCGTCGGTGTCGTACAGCTAGTGTCCGATGCTAATGTCAGCTGTGTCCGTTACATTTTGCACTGATTTAATGGGACATCATGTGCGTTCTTTTACATTCCGTGTCTGTCCTTAAGTTACATGTAGGTTTTTGCTGTCTGCTTGAAAAAAAATCGGACATCTTTGTGAACGGACACTTAAGGACAGACACGGACTGTAAAAGAACGCACATGATGTCCCATGAAATCAATGCAAAATGCAACGGACACAGGTAGTGTCCGATGCTAATGTCCGCGCAAAGTTTTGCGCATACATTAGCATTGGAAACTAGCTATCGGACACAGACGCTAGTGAGAACGCCCCCCCTTACTTTTGCATATTATTATGTGTGTTCTAGGGAAAGGGGGGTGATTTGAGTTTTTATTTATTTATTTATTTATTATTTTAAATATTGCTGCTCAGCAGCCAACATATTTAAATACCCGATGGAAAGGGTTAAAATAGCTGTTTGCCTAAAAAAAAAATAAAAAATAAAAAATTACAAAACAAATCAAATGTAAACAGGGTTCATTTTAACAGGTTCTTTATGAATTACCTCTGGCTGAACGGTTGCTGCTGTTTCCAGTTTCAGCATTTATTCGCTGGTCTTGCTCCCGCTGCAGTCGTTGGATCAGGCTATCTAAGGGACTCACTTCATTACTGGTCTGCTGACTAAGAACTTGGTTCAGACCTATGTACAGTAGTAAAAAAGAAAGACAGTATAGGTCAATTAAACAATGGAAACTTATAAGGAGTCCTAGAGAGATGTTGGAGTCATCACTTAAGAGTAATGTAGATGGGCTGACAATGACATGGGGATGCTTTAAAGGGGCTCTATCAGCAAAATTATGCTAATAGAGCCCCACATATGCGTGAATAGCCTTTAAAAAGGCTATTCAGGCACCGTAAATGTTATATTAAACCCCCATCCCGTTTTTAAATAAAAGCATATACATATATATATATATATATATATATATATATATATATATATATATACACACACACATATATATATATATATATATATATATATATATATATATATATATATATATATATATATATATATATATATATCTCATATATGCAAATCTTACTGAACATGCATCATGGGCGGGAATGCACCGTCAGCTTCGGGCACGCCTGCCTCTTCTGTCTCCTTGTAGTAACGCCCTCTGGTTCCCCGTCTTCTTCCGGCTTCTTCTCTTCAAATCCGGTGCCTGCGTAGTAGCGCTTCCCTCCGGAGCGCTACTGCGCAGGCTCACTTGCCATTTTACTTAATGGCAGTTCGCGAGTGAGCCTGCGCAGTAGCGTTCCGGAGGAAAGCGCTACTACGCAGGTGTGGGATTTGAAGAGAAGAAGCCGGAAGAAGACACGGAACCAGAGGGCGTCACTACCACAAGACAGAAGAGGCAGGCGTGCACAAAGCTGACGTCACACCGTGCATATATGTTTTAATGCTTTTATTCAAAAACGTTTACGGTGCCTGAATAGCCTTTTTAAAGGCTATTCATGCATATGTGGGGCTCTATTAGCATAATTTTGCTGATAGAGCCCCTTTAAAGGGTTTTATGGTCCACCTCAAAATCAGCCTGCAAAAAAAAAAAAAAAAAAAAAAAAACTGTGTCTTAAGTACACTTTGTGGCAGATTACACTTTATTTTTATTAATATTTTTTAATTTTTATATTAATATTTTTTAAGTTTGAAGCACTTAGAACATCTCACCAACTTTTTTTTGTTGTTTATTGAGGTTCTGGAACACGGATACTAAGTTGAATTAAAACTGAGTGAGCCATAGTTTGTAAGTTTGTAAGTGAAAGATGGAGCACCTATCCCAGGGAGACTACCACCACAACAAATTCCTTTTAATTTTAATACTGCGTTTCTTTTTGGAAGACAAAAGGGGGAGTCACTAATCTTGAAAAGCCAGATTACATGCAAAAGTGGTACAAAAAAAGTGACAAAAATATTTCCATTTTCTGACCTGTTCACCACGGATCCTCCCATGGTGTGCCAGAGTTAGGCTTAAGTCACACACAGTTCTTTTGCAAACAAATCTTGTACAATCTAAACTTCCAACAGTCATATTTATATTCACCCCTTACTTTATGCTAACGTAGGTTATCAAGAAGGGAATATAACAACAGGATCAGACTGTACAGGGTTGGTTTCTTGTATGTTGGCATAGAAACACACTGGGGCCAATTTATTAAGACTGGTACATAAGACAGTTAAGAACACAGCAAGTCCAGCTCATCAACACCGCCAGTATTTGAATTAACAGGAAGGGCAAGTGCTCAATGCAAGAGAAAAATTGGATTTTTGTATTCACTGTAAAAACTTTGTTTAACAACCTTTGTGTATTTATTGGGGGACACAGTACTATAGGACTGCAGCTGACCAACAGCACCAGAGGCAGCAGACTATGGTACTAAACTTCAGATGAAGAGAAACCCTGTTCTGGTACGGCAAGGCCTAGAAAAGATAGAGAGGCCAGCTCAGAGGATAGTAACATTAAATTGCCACCAATGGCAATTATAATTGCCCGAAGAATGAGGGGCCCAACCTGGACCCTAGGATTCACAGAATAAAATGGAGAACCAGATAGGACTTGCAAATGTCCTAAGATACTAAGCCCTGAGGAGATGGATGCCCGAAATTTGCTGAACCATGCACTACCCAAGAAAGGGGAAAGAAGTGAAAAAGTGATTATTTTTAGGCATGCTGCAGAAAAATAAAACAAGTAGATCAGATTGGATGAACCAAATGAATGACTACTACCAATCAAGCTCCATAAGATACAACTTTTGGAGAAGGGGAGGGGCTGGAGAGCCCCCTAGCCCTGAGAAGGGGCAGAGAGAGCTCTATGCAATAACTAGACAACCTAGTGACCCAGTGCAGATTGATAATTGCAGAGAGAACCCAAGGGAGGTTAAACAGTTAGCAAGGCCCATCCGGACTAAACCAGATTGCAAGCTCTACAGAGGTGTGCAACAGAATTCCTTTAGCGAATGATCAGCTCTGTGGGAGGAGGGTCAAGAGATTCCATAGGGTGGAGAGGGCTAGGAAAAGGCCGATTAGGTGGCCAAGATGGCCCAAAATAGGGCGGAGGCAAAATCTAAGATGGTGAGCACCCTTGGGGAGGAATGCACGGCATATACTGGGGCAGTGAGCAAGGACAATGACCAATAGTATCCCATTCAACGCAGAGAGGCCCAGAGGCAAAGAACATTGCAGGGACAGTGAACCCACCACTCAGCTGGGAGTAGATGGAGGCAGAGGACTGAAATGTATTCCGAGCATGGGGAAAATTGACCAATGAACAGACCCCAACCAGAAGGAAGGAAAACAGAACAGAGAAGTCCAGCAAGAGGAGATAAGGAAAGAAGAACACTTCAAGGCGGCCGTAAGGAGTTCCCACTACCACAGCATGATGAAGGGAAATCAAGTTCAAAAGAACCATATAGCTTGGGATGACAGTCAGCTGAGAAAAGAGAGACTGCGGTAGGAAAGCGGGACTAGTCTGTGAGGAGTCTCCACAGAACACAGTAGATTAGATAGTTAAAAAGGAAGAGGAGAGGCTAGGTCCCTGGGTCCAACTAACCCCAGCTTATTGAGTGTGTCTGCTGTCCAAGACAGAGTGGAATGTATTTATATAAAAGAAAAAAAAAGGGAGGGGGGGAAGAGGAACATCATTCCCAGAACCCACAAATCAGAACCAGCAGAAACTGGTTAAGACTTGGAGAGAAAGTATTTCGTTCAAACTCAGGGCCTGAGGGATCCCCTAGAGAGGTACACCAGCTTTTCTTTGCCAGAAGTCTTGCAAAGAAATGGCCAAGAGGGAGGTAAATGAGACTGTTCGAGAATCACCCACCAAGGAACTGCACCTCGCCCTAGGAACAAAAGGGTATGGAACAAAAGAAGCAATCCAAGAGCTCCAACATGCAACAGGGGCTGCAGTACACAAGAAGCTACTCAGAGAAGGTATACCAGAGAAGCAGTCACTAGCTTCATGTAAAAGATGATATTGGGCTGAAACGCTAGGACCCCATCACTGCATGCCTCTGTGTCTTGGACTGAGCAACTTTATTGCCCTGAGGGAAGGCCTATTCAGGCCAAAGTGCTAGGCCAGAGTCACACCTGTAGTGTGGAGAAAAAGCATTCTAGTCTGGAATTACCTCACTGGCACCTAAATGCCTGATGTGCACAGTTTGGAGCAGTAAGGAGAAACCGCCTCCAACCCCCTAAAAAGCCCATTCAGAATTTGTCATGGGCCGGATAGGAAGGCCTCTCCCACCCTCGCAAAAGATTGCTCCTGTTCTGACACACCGGAGAGAGAACCTACCCCTAGACGCAGACCAAAAAAAAGCCTAAACTGCAGGGAAGAAGTGGCACTTCACTAGAGAGAAGCCAGGGACTAAAATTAGTTCAGCCACACTGCCTGCAGGGCAGACCCTGGTGCAGAAGGTCCCAGAAAAAGAAAAAGGGGTGGGAGGGGCCTGGGAACTTCACTCTTACTGGAGAAAAACCCAGGGACACCCCAAAAGCAACACAATCAATGCACCTACCAGTTGAGCATGGCTGGCACTAACATGAATGGATGCTGTGCTTCAACATTTAAGAGCACAGAAGGGCACAATCTTGTAAAAGGCGTTATACTTGGAGGGACATTAGGGGGCAAGCAGCGGGAAGACAGAGGACACTGTAGTTAGGACCTAGCAAGGAGAGGATCCAGGAAGTTAAGCTTACTCACCTGCCCAATGTCTTCAGGTCCTCGGAAGGTCACCCCCTTTAGTAAACAAGCACTGAAAGTGGGAATACTGGCACTACAGCTGCCGACAAGTACTGGGTGACCAGCAGTGAGGCCTGTGAAGGAATACCCTAGCTGCCTGACTCTTAACACCCACGAGGGGGGTGTAACTAATCTGGAGCACACCCCCTGTAATTAGAAAGAAAAAAAAATAAAAATAAAACTAATATAATAAAAAGCAGAAAATCTGCAAGCATGACAAGTCTGTGTCGTATGAACACTATCCTAAGGCTGATTAAACTTCCTGATTATGGAGAAGGTACAGCCGACTTTGGTGGAGCCAACACTTTCTTATATTCCTAGAGTCAGCCTCCTAGTGGCTGGGCTTATACCCATGGTACTGTGTCCTCCAATAATAAAATCGAGAAAATAAAAAGAAAATTCAGCATCCAATCTTCTGAATAGAATCAGTGGCGTTATTTAGGACAGATAAAATCCAGTTTGAACAAAGAAGAGTAAAAGTACCTGATGAAGTTATTCCCATTTGAGGAATGAGCTGCTCATCCCTGCAATTTTCACGACCAGGAACAAGACGTTGGTATCTGGCTGGATGGGGATTACCATCGACATCCACTAAAAATGGAGGCGGCATTAGGTGCGGTGCCTGCTGCGTTTGCTCATCTAGGACATAATTGTTTGCATCACGAATAAGAGGCCGATAATCACTGTGAAAAAACATTTGATCTGCTATCTGGAAAACAAAATATTTAAAAGGCGGCTGTTTAAATTATTGCAGACTATTACAAACTATTATATAAACAGATAAAAAAAAAAATATTAACACGCACGTATGTGTAAAATACATATCTCTGCAGCAATAGAGCAGTAAATTTAACAGTTTATATGTTCATAATACTTTCCATGTTTTAACTGCCATATGAGAGCATAAAACCCATGTAACCAACTACTAGAAAGTAACTGGCCCTTTAGAGGATTCTTTTTAAAACACACTTTACCTTGTCATACTTGCTGCTTGAACCAAAGCCAAAAATTAACAGATGACCATGAGAGTCAGTGCAAGCAAAGTGTTGGCCATCGGGAGAGCACTTACAGTCAAATACTGCCCCATGCCCTTGTCCTTCAATCTGCAAAATAATAAAAATTACATCATGTAATCAAAAATATCTAAAAAGTGTAGGTAGGTTTAAAAAATAGAACATAAAAAAAAAATAAAAAGCACAAGTATGGTAAAACAAGATGTTTAAAGAGGACCTTTCATCACTTGGGGCACACGCGGTATTATATACCACTAGAAAGCCGGCAGTGCACTGAATTCAGTGCACTGTCGGCTTTCCCGATCTGTGCCCCAGGTGAAGAGCTATCAGTGCTGGTACCGTAGCTCTTCACTCTCAGAAGGGCGTTCCTGACATTCAGGAACGCCCTTCCTCACAGCAGCGCCTATAACACTGTACTGTGAGAGCGGGGAGAAACGCCCCCCAGTACTAGTCTATGGATTTTTGTACTCACCATAAAATCATGTTTGCATTCAACAAGGACACAGCGCCATGGGTACAGACCAAGCCACTAGAAGGTTAACACTAGGCAAAGAAAAAAAATCAAACCATATTGGTTCCGTCCCTGTGATATACCATCTCCAGACACCAAGCTAGCCAGTTCATACCACAGCAGTAGGAGAACAAATCAACAGGAAAATAAAGGGGGAAGAGGAAGGAAGGGGAGAGGGCGGGGGCAAAAAAAAAAAAAAAAACACAGCCACAGAACATGGAACCAACAACCACCAAAATCTCCTGAAACTGGAAGAGAACCAGAAAAGAGCAAGATGGGAACAATAAAAAAAAAAGGGTGGGATCTGTGTCCACCAATAGATACAACGAGAAAGTGATTTTACAGAGTATAAAAATAAAATTTTCTCGTTTATAGTCATTGTGGGACACAGCACCACGGGACGTCACAAAGCAGTCCCAGAAGGTGGGAATAACACAGCCATGCGAGCAACCTAGCGCACAGCAGTTTGCAGGACTTTATGACCAAAGGTGGCATTGACAGAGGCCACAGCATGGATCTGGTAGAACCAGGTAAAAGTGTGGACAAAGGCCCAGGTGACAACCTTGCAGCCCTGGGCGGTGGAAGCCTGATGCTGAACATCACAGGAAGCTCCACCAGCTCTTCTGGAATGAGGAGTCACACGGAGTGGCGGCAGTCAACCTTTCAGCCGAAAGGCTTTCCACATAGCAGACCGAAACCATCTGAAGATGAAAGCCTTGGAAGCAGCCACACAGAAAGATAAGATGATGTCCTCGTTGATGCAGAAAAGAATGTGGCGGAAGAAGAACAACCTTGTCCTTGTGGAGAACAAGAAAATGAGGTTTCCGGGGCAGATCTGCTGCTGAAGCGACCAATCAATCAAGCGTTTCTGGGCTTAGGTAGTCTGTTGGCCAATTTTCCAAGATTAGAATGTGGACCACTGACAGGACAGGAGCATGACACTCAGTCTAAAGGAGAGAGCAGGAGGCTTTCTGCATGGGCGAACAACGATTTGTGCCCCTCATGATTCAAGTAGGCGACCACAGCAGAGTTCTGTCTGGATTCTGACCAGACGCCCTAGGAGGAGAGAGAGTCAATGAAATAAGGCTAAGATGGCCCTCAGCTCCAGAAGGTAGATCTGGAAGTAGTTCTCTGTTTTGGACCACAGGCCCTGAATGGTCAAAGCACCGAAGACCGCTCCCCAGTCGGAAAGACTGGTGTCGGTGCAGATCACCTGCCAACGGAGGGGAAGAAACTTATTGAGCCCCTTCAAATCCGGAAGGGGCCAAGGGAGCCCACCTTCTCAGCGGCAGAGAACAGGTTGGAATAAAAGTCCTGGAAACGTTATGAAGCCGAGACTGGGATATTGACGCCCTGCCGTTGAAGCATACATGCGGCCTGTTGAAAAGCAGGCACTCAAGCGGGGGAATAAGAAGGCAAAGTGGGCAGGAAAAAAAAAAAAAAAATCTTCCGTAAGGAAGGGTGGAAACATCGATTCAGTAGCCAGTGGACACCAGCTCACGGTGGTCCCAGTCATAGTCTACGCTTGGAAGCCAGATCTCCTGAAAGAGAGAGGAGGGCTTGAAAAAGGAAGGACTGGAGAACATGGTGCAGAACTTCAAGGTAGGTCTGGTCTAGGAGGGCTTCTTTGAGCGGGAGCCCTGCCCTTTGGAGAGAGGGGAAGCCATAAAATGAGTGAAAACACTGTGGAGGGTATCTGGTACATAGAACGCCTCTGAGGGAGGAGAGCACTTTTTCCCCCGTGGCTTCAGATATGAGCTTCACTAGGCCTTTGTCAAAAAGACGGCCCCGATTACCCCAAGAGAAGGGAAAAGCTATGGCTGTCTTCTTAGAGGCGGAATCAGTGTTTCACGAACAGCTTCAAATCAATACACTGGATTGCCACTTTGTTAGCATCTGCCCTAACAAAACAATAATCTACTTCAAGAGAAGCATCGCACAGGAGTTCAGGAAGAGTTGAAAGCGTTAAGGATTTGAGAGACGAGCAGTTGGTCATCCTGGAGGGGGAATCCATTGTAGAATCACCTCTGGAGCTGTTTGGCCCAGGAAATGCAGGCCTTGCTGAAGCGAGATGCAGCAAAGGAAAGACACAAGGAGGGACCTTGGAGAGAGTCCAAAAGATCGCTGAGGGAGGCGGAGTCCAATAAAAAGACAGAATGGTAGCTTGGGATAGCTTAGCTATTATGGAGTCCTCTGCGGGTGGCACACTGGTCCGGAAAAAGGAAAGAGGGCATCTGACTTCCTAGTGGAAGGCAAGGAACAGGCCAGGCGAAGCCATTCTTCCTTCAAAATATGGTTAAAAGGCTTGTGGCGGGTAGCGACTGCGGCAGGAGAGGTCCTCTTGGAAAAGTCCTGGAAGCCTGGGGTGCCTAGTTGCAGCCTATTTCCCATCAAGACCGGGGACTAAAGTAGAAGCCATGGCAGGCAGAGGCTGTCTGAGGGTTCCAGAAGGCCCAACAGAAGCCCAAGTAAGATGCTGGGGACAAGAGGAGGTTTTATTTTATTTGTTTTAAGAAAATAAGTAAACAAACAAACACAAATGCCCACTGACTGTAGGAGTGGCAAAGGAGGGAGAGAAGTGCCAAAAGAAAAGGGATCATTGGCCAAAATGGCTCCAGTTCCGAGGGCCCTAGGGAAGCAGAAACTCCAGGGGTCCTTGGAGGGGATTGGAGGGAATTCTTGAGTACTCACCTGATCTGCCATGTTCGACTACTGCAGGGTCACCCCTACGGTGAGCCTCGCACTGAAAGTGGGGTCACCAGAAATTCAGTTGCTGATATGGCAGTGGGGAGTCTGCGACCAGCAAGGGAATGTTTTGCTGACCACTGCGCACGCAGGGTGGGTCCGACTAGTGTCGCGTACACACTGAAGATCCCCTGCATCTGGAAAAAAATAAATAGAAACCTACATAAAACAGAAAAACCTGAGTCAGGTTGTGCTTACCTCATCTGAACACTAGACTAAAACCAGTTAGCATAGAGTCTGTGGAGAGGGTATAGCCCAGAGGCAGAACTGACATTTTATGCTATTTTTAGCCTTCTAGTGGCAAGGTCTATACTCATGGTGCCTTGTCCCTCAATGAAATAAGTGAGAAACTCTAATAATTTTTGAAACAGCAAAGCATACGCTTTATAATAATGCAACATAATCCACACCACGTTATTGAGCTGTAAGTAGCAAGGACACATCTTGAACAACCTTGGATAATAAAACCGTCTGTTAGGACATTGGAAATACAGTGGCTTACAAAAGTATTCATACCCCTTCAAATTTATCACATTTTGCTACCTTACAATCACAAATGTATTTTATTGAGATTTTAAGTGACAGACCAACATAAAGTTTAAGATAGTTGTGAAGTGGAACAAAAATGATACATGGTTTTCAAAATTTTAATCAAATAAAAATCTGAAAAGTGTGACCTGCAAAAGTATTCAGTTCCCTTACATCAATTCTTTGTACAACCACCTTTTGCAGCAATTACAGCTGCAAATCTTTTGGGGTATCCGTGGGGTATATATCATTTTAAACCACTGCAGTGTCTGATAAGTAAGAAAACAAGATGCTGACATATGAGCGCACCTGAATACACTTCAGATTAAAAAAAAAAAAACACAATGGATAGCTATGAAGTGTTTTTTTTTTTAAAAAAAAAAAAAAGGTTCTCCGGGGAGGATTTTAATACTTACTTTCCCTGGGTTCTATTACAGATGACCATTATAGGCTAGTTCTAACCGCAATTCATGTGATTGTAACCCACACTTGAACCCCAAACCGCTCTACCTCATACCTCCTCTGCAGTGTTCAATGCTAGTTATCTGTATTATGAGGGTGGTTGTACTATTATAATGATGTATTCAGCCAGTCACCATAATACAGGTAACTAGAAGTGAACACGGTAGAGGAGGCAGAGACTTGAGGGCCAGGTGCTTGTTCCAATTGTGTGACCCAGGGTAGGAGCCATCCCAGAAACCTATGCTTCACCCACAATAGAACTTGAATGCACACCAGAAATAAAAAAACAAATGTGTAGGAGCATGACAGTAAAATCTAAAGATAAAGCCTTTATATGTTGAGAAGGTTCTGGGGATATCATCACTCTTTTAGGAGAGAGCAACTTTACAGGCGTATAGAGACTAACAAAGCCATTTTCACTCCACTGGGGTATTGTGGGAAATATGCAAATCTGTTCTCCAGGATGTAGTTAGTAGAGATGAGCGAACACTGTTCGGATCAGCCGTTCCGAACAGCACGCTCCCATAGAAATGAATGGAAGCACCTGGCATGTACACTTTGCCGGCGGCCGTTCGCCGTGCAAGGTGCTTCCATTCACTTCTATGGGAGCGTGCTGTTCGGAACGGCTGATCCGAACAGTGTTCGCTCATCTCTAGTAGTTAGGAAAACAATGGCTGTGCTTGCTGCCCTCTAGGGAAAGCCCCCTTAAACATCATGCATGACTTTTTCAACACACCTATTGCTTTTCCAGTAAATCTATTCCAAAGGAACAGAATTTTGCTACACTGTACTGATGAAATCCAAGAGATCAAAACAGCACTGTCCACTGTTGGGATTCTGTTACTTTGGAATAGATTTACTGGTTTAGCTAAATCTCACAACATAGCAATAGGCTTGTTGAAAAAGTCATGCAAGTTGTTTAAGGGGGCTGTCCCTAGAGGGCAGCAAGCAGAGGCATCGTTTTCCTAATTACATCCTGGAAGACAGATTTGCATATTTCCCATATGTTGAGAAGAAGAACAACAACTATTTTATCAGTTTGACTTACCATGTTAAAGTAAGAACGGATCTTGACCCCACGGGCTAGATCCCAGACTATGACATTTCCATCATGGCCTGCCGAAAACAACACTCGTGGATCAAATGGATGAGATTCAAGCACAAAAACTTCATCCTCATGTCCCTGAAAACATTTAGTACATAAACAGCTTTATTAAGTAATAAAATTAAAGAAAAAAAAATTGGTGGTTATAACAACTGCAGAACTTGAACATTAGTTTAAGCACAAAGAAAAGCATACATTTTACATTTGATTGTGATTACTATTAGAGATGAGCGAATAGTATTCGATCAAATACTACTAGTCGATCGAATACTCGTATCGGTCGAATACCACGCAGGAAAATTCCATTGAATTCAATTCAAAAACATCCTCGTGCTCTTCGTCCTGCTACTTCCTGAACTTGGAGTTTCCAATGTGTTGAACCTTGGTTTCCATGGAAACCGGAACATTCCCGTTTTTTCCCCATAGACTATAATAGTATTCAATATTCGAACGAATACTACTCGCTCATCTCTAATTACTAGGAGTTCAAAAATAATAATAATAATAATAATAATAATAAATAATATCACTAAGTCTGCAATTTTTTTTGCCTCATTCATTCAGACCCTCTGAAATGCAGCTTGGAAAATCCTAGTTTCATACTTTGTTCTTAGTGACCTATACAGTATATCACATCCAAAAGCATCAAACAAGTGAAGTGGCACTCCAAAACGCAAAAGATGAAGGCCTTACAGAAAAATGCAGCATATCAGCCACACAATGGAGTCATTTTCAAGATAGAAATGAATCCATTGAAATTTTGAAACGTTGCATAATTGAGGAATACCTTCATAGTCTGGAAAGAATGGAGTGCTGCTTTGTAATTTTTTTTATTTTTTTTTTTAATAGATACACTATTTCAAATTAATAACACAAATTAATTCCTGCACAGCTATCTTTCGGATGCAGCCTCTGAATGATCTACTCTGCTTTTACTAACAGACAATGATGCTTCCTTTCAGGGACTTTATTAAGACAGAGGGAGGAAATGTCAGTCTTAATAAATTTCCAAACTTTTTAATTGTTTGGGGGGTGTTAAGGGATTGTCCAGTTCTTTAAGAACAACTATAAAACAATATACAAATTCTTTAAGATCCTACTACTTCTATTTCTACAGTTTCATAATCAAATTACAAAAGCATTGTGCCTTTTCTGGACAAATTGTCAAATTTAAATAATGACAAAATTGAACTTTTTACCATAAGGATGTGAATGAGTTGTCCAGTGTAAGAATTCCAAACTTTTAACGTCATGTTATTGACTGCAGTGATTACAAAGGTGTCATGACGATCCCAAGCCACCATAGTGACTTTTAGCTTTGTGATTTTGTCTTCTACACCTTGAGTACTGTTCCAAAAAAAGAAAACAGGAAAACAGCTTGATAAAATGTTATCGGGTGTGTGACAGGACACTGTGCCTTCAGCAAATATATTAAAATGGTATTTTTCAAATGACCTCTACAAATGGAGACAGATTTTAAAACCAGTAAGTTAAGATTTACCTGGATGGACGAGTTGCCATGTCTAGTAAAATGCTTCTCCACTCCCTTTTCTTAAATTGCCAAATACGAGCAGTCCCATCACGGCTTCCACTTACAAATCTGTAAGGATATGAAAATCAAATCATTTAATGTAACTAAAGCCTGTGCTCACATTTGCATTACTGAACTTTCAATGCAAATTCCATAAGGTTCAATGTAAAGAACAGTATTGCATGCCATTTTTACAACTAGCACAACCTAACCTACCGTATTTTCCAGACTATAAGGCACACATAAAAACCTACGATTTCCTCAGAAATCGTAAGTGCACCTTAGAGTCCGGTGCGCCTTATATATGGATGGAAGCGGCGGCAAAGTCTGCGTCCCGCTTCCATACATACATAAAAGGCACCGTAAGGGTGCATTCACACTACGGAACGCCGGCGTGTATCACAGCCGTACACGCCGGCGTTACAGCAGGGCTGCCGGACACTTCCTATTCATTTCTATGGGAGCCGGCATGCGAGCGCTCCCCATAGAAATGAATGTAAAAAAGCAGTCCATTCATTTCTATGGGGAGCACTCGCATGCCAGCTCCCATAGAAATGAATGGGAAGGGTCCGGCAGCCCTGCTGTAACGCCGGCGTGTACGGCTGTGATACACGCCGGCGTTCCGTAGTGTGAATGCACCCTTAAAAGTTATATTAAACTACCCCCCCCCCCCCCCCCCCGGGCGGCCATTCAGGCCTCCTCTTCCTCCGATGTCCTGACCACTTCCTCCGGCGCTCGCGAGCTGATAATGGCCTGGGCGCATGCGCAATATCATAATGCTTCTACTACGGCTACTGCGCATGCGCCCAGGCCATTATCAGTTCGCAAGCGCCGGAGGAGGAGGACAGAACATCGGAGGAAGAGGAGGCCTGAATGCCCGCCCACCCTGCACCGTTCGGTAAGTTTCACATTCTGTTTCAGGCTTTTATTTTAAAACGGGGGGGGGGGGTAGTTTAATATAACTTTTACGGTTGGGCTCTATCAGCATGATTTTGCTGATAGAGCCCCTTTAACTCCTCGCCTGCCGAGCGCTTCCAATAGAAGTGGCTGGAACGCGGGGGGTTAAGCGGCCGCTGGCAAAGTCTGCGTGCCGCCGCTTTCAATAACATATAATGCGCACCGGACTGTGCCTTATAGTCCGGTGCGCCTTATATATGAACCTAGACGGACTATAAGGCGCTCATGGGCAATGCGCCTTATAGTCCAGTGCGCCTTATAGTCCGTAAAATATGGTATAAGTCAATGAGATCAGTCAGACACAAAATGAAAGATCTGGCACTACATCATGTCTTTACCATTGACTATTACATAAAAAAAAAAAAAAAGCCATATTCTAAGATTGTTCTCAGTAAATTACAAAGCACAGTAATAGGCATGTTAGCAAGAATATTTTTACATTTAACATCCTGCAAGCTTCTGCCCATTTCCATTACTTACCGGCTACTGTTGTTTGAAAACTGAATGCTGTCAACTTTATCCTAGACAAAAAAAAAATAAAATAAAATATGAGGACAGTATATATATTTATAAAACTAGCTTCAATTAACGGGATTCTATCACCAGGAGATTCAAAATCAATCCAGCAACAGTACCGTGTAAGGAACACTATGCCAAACTTCATCATTCCGTTGTCAGTGGTTCCCAGACTTCTTGGACAAAAATTCTGCTATGGACGCCCTCTACCGGTGGGTGGTCCAAGTTTACTCTACACCTATAAAATGTATCACATTCTGACATGCACTTTACTATGCTTTAGGTACAACTGAAAATGGGGTCCTTTTATCCCCAAAACACGTTGTTTGTTTTAAGCAACAAAAAGTATTTACCAGTCTCCGTATTACAATCTTTACTGTACTTAGTCGTATTAAAAAAATAAATGTTCAGACCTGTATTCTGCATCTTATTCCACTGTATTCTTCCTTTTAATATGCCTTTTTGCACTGTACTATGCCTTTTTCTATTCAGCCATCAGGAATTTTAGGACGCCATACTGGCAAAATTTGTAGGCCCTCTCCTACCTGATGTATCTTACAGTACCATGTCCTGCGGTCCCCCATTTCACCAGTGCTCCGCACACAGTTTAATGCCCCACAAAATGTAAAACGCTCAACAGCATTTCCACACAGCATAGTACTCCACAGTGACCCCACACAATATAATGCTTTATTAGTAGAGATGGGCGAATCAAACAAGGTTAGAGCCATCCGTAGAGACCTAAGCAAACATTGGTCGGTGCTGTTAACAGATGAGGTTATTGCCACACAAGAATCCTTGCATTACCTGGAAGCAGTCTCAAAAACTTCGAAACACTGACTACTAGTCATTATGTTCCGAAAAGTTCGGTGAATGTGTTTGAAGCAAAGGCCCAAAGTGGAGATCGTATTCTTGCGGAGAATACAGCATATTTTGTTAAACGGTAAGATCTACTATTTTCTGCTAGTCCGCGGAAGACAGGAAATTCTAAATTTTGCATAATATTACTTGTAACACACAGGCTGTCATATTACTATGTGGCTTAATTTATGTGAGAATAACTACCAGAAGGCTGTGCAAGTGCTCAGCTAAAGATATGGCTGCTGATCTCTACCAGCAGCTATATTGTTACTGTAGCGCAGTATGACCCCCAGTAGTCTTCACACAACCCCCAAGGGTGTCAGGAACCACAGTTTGAGAGACCACTGTGTTAGGGAGCGTTCACACTACCGTCAGTGTCCGACAGGTAGTGTCCACTCCTAGTGTCCGTTCAAAATCTCGCACGGATATTAGGCGCCGACACTAGCTGTGTCCGTGACACTTGTCATTCATTTAAATGGCAATCGGGTGCGTTCTTTTACAGTCCGTGCCCTTCCTTCACTGTCCGCTTGTAAAGATGTCCGACTTTTCAAGCGGACAGAAAAAACCTACATGTCGGGTTTTTCTGTCCGTTTGAGCCTCATTTGCATATTTTAAAAAATTGTGTTTTAAAGTAGATGGTTCTTATATCAGTCTGTCTAAATATATGAGGGTATTCAGCATAGTGTTCCCTGAAATATATGGTTTCGTGGAGACACATTCTAAAGAAAGGCCATTATGCAAATCAAACATGTAAACAATTATTGCTCCTTAAGACAAAAAGCAAACAACAATTTAAGGCTCCATTCAGATTTTTACATCCATTAAAGAAAAAAAGAAAAGGGTGAAAAAAAACCCAAACATTAACTACTTCCCGCTACTGACATTTTTTGATTTTCGTTTTTGACACTTTCCAAACCCCATAAACTTTTTTATTTTTCCGTTCTCAAGGCCATAACGTTTGTGGGACAAATTGTTCTTCATAATAGTACCATTTAATATTCTGTAGAATGTACTCGGAATCTCGGGGAAAAAAAAAAAAAAAATCAGAATGGGCTGGATTTGAAGAAAAATGGGAATTTTTTTTGTATGCGCCGTAAAATCCATCTCATTGTATTCACTGGGGGGGGGGGCACAGCACCAGGGGTATAGATTCGGCCACTAGGAGGGCAACACTAGGAGAATGAAAAGCTGTTGGCTCCGCCTCAAAGTCTATACACTCTCACAGTGTACTAAGCTAGTTTGTACCGCAGCAGTAGAAACCAAAGAAAAGAAAAAAAGGAGCACGGAACCAACAACCACCACCATGTCCTGAACCCAGGGCAGAAACAACTAAAAGGAAAAAAGAGGTGGGATCTGTGCCCCCCAGGAAATACTACGAGAAAAGGATTCCCATTTTCTCGCTTATTTCACTTGGGGAGACAGCACCATAGGATGCCCTAAAGCAGTCCCAGAGGGTGGGAAAACAGACAGCCATGTGAGCAACCTAGCACACAGCAGCTTGCAGAACCTTACGACCCAAGCTGGCATCAGCCAAAGCCGTTAAATGGATCTGGTAAAACTTTGTGAAAGTGTGACTGGAAGACCAGGTGGCAGCCTTGCAGACCTGGGAGGCAGAAGCCTGAAGCCGAACAGCCCATGAGTACTGTACACTGCTTGATATCACAGAATAACACAATGAATTATGGATTTCAAGATACAAATACTCACTGTGTGAAACTCCAGTTCAGATAACTTTTCTGGTTGTCCTGAGCCAAAGTAGTAAACCCTAATGATGTGGTCAGTACTCCCAGTTGCAAGAAACATTCCACCTAAAAGCAGAAGTAAAAATTCAAATGGGAAATACAAAAAATTTTTTATTTTGTTTTAAACAAAAGTGAAAAGGAATATAGCACAATGTCATTTATTGTGAGTATTTTAATAACTTTCATAAAATCACACTGCAACAGTAGAGGCAAGCACTAAGTCCTTAATTTCATGAGTGGGAGAAACGCTCCCATTGGTCACATTCCATGGATTGACAGCTTCCCCCTATGCACAGTATAGAAAAAAAGCTATAAAGCATCAATGAGAAGACTTCTGCTGCAGCTGATGGTGTGATTTCTTTAACATTATCACTACTGCAATATATTCAAGTGATAGAGCAGCACAAACCTGGTGACAACATTTCTTTTAACTGAAGCACATCATTGTAATAAACAGAACTACAAACAAATTTCATTTTTTTTTCATTAGTGGAAAAACCTAAGTACCTTGAGTTAAGAGGCTGGGTGCTTAAATTGTCTATACTATTAACAATGGCATGAAAAAGTATTTCATACCCCTTGAACTTTTTGACATTGCAACCACAAACTTAAAGAGGACCTTACATGTCCTCGGGCACATGCAGTTTGAGATACTGCCAGAAAGCAGACAGTGCGCTGTCGACTTTCTAGTTATGTGCCCTGGGGGACGAGATATTGGTGCAATTACTGATCACTCCTCACCGTCAAAAAGGCTTTCTGACAGTACAGGGCTACGAACGAGTACTGTCAGGAGGGGTGTTCCTAACAGCACAGCTAAACTGTCAGAAACGCACTTCTGACAGTGGACTAAGATAGTTGATGTTATAACGGCAAGGATATCTCCAGCCCTGGGGCACATAACAGGAAAGCTGACCAGTGCACTGAATTCAGTGCACTGTCGGCTTTCTAGCGGTATATAAAACCACATGTGCCCAAGGACATGAAAGGTCCTCTTAAAGTATTTTATTGAGATTTTAAGTGATAAATCAACACAAAGTAGCAGATAATTGTGACATGCAAGAGTATTCAGCCCCTGTACTCTAATACCCCGAAATAAAATCCAGTGCGACCAATTGCCTTCAGAAGTCACTTCATTAATTGAGTTCAGCTGTGTATAATTTAGTATCAATATATATATATATATATATATATATATATATATATATATATACACACACACACACTCCTGTTCTGTGAAGGCCTCAGTGGCTTGTGAAGAACACTAGTGAATAAACAGCATCATGAAGCCCAAGGAACTCACCAGACAGGACAGAAATAAAGTTGTGGAGAAATTTAAAGCTGGGATAGTTTCTAAAAACATATCCAATGCTTTGAGCATCCCAAAGATCACTGTTCAATCCATCATCCAAAAATGGAAAAAGTATTCTACAACTGTAAACCTACCAAGACATGGCCACCCAGCTAAAATGACAGAGCCGTGCAAGGAGAACACTGGTCAGAGAAGCAGCCAAGAGTCCCATGGTAACTCTGGAGCGGCTGTAGAAATCCACAGCTCTGTCCAAAGAACAACTATAAGTCTTGCACTCCACAAATCAAGCCTTTATGGAAGAGTGGCAAGATGAGGTTTGCAGTTTGCCTCAAGCAAACACACATATAGCGGACACAGAAAAAATGTCGTAGAAAGCTGCTCCGGTCAGATGAGGCCAAAGTTGAATTTTTTGGCCTAAATGCAAAGCGCTATATGAGGCACAAAAGTAACAATGCTCATCACCCTGAACACAGCATCTGTTGAGACTTTTCTTCAGGGGGGACAGGGAAGATGGCCAGAGTTGATGGGAAGATGGATGGAGCTAAACAGGACAATTCTGAAAGAAAACCTGTTGGAGGTTGCAAAAGACACTGGGAAAGAGATTCACCGTCCAGCAAAACAATGGCCCTAAACATACAGCCAAATTTACAGTAGAATTTTCATGTGTTAGACTGGCTCAGTCAAAGGCCAGGCCTAAATCCCATTGAGCTGTGGCTGAACTTGAGCTATTTCCCAAAGAAGAATGGGCAGAAATCTCAGTCTGTAGATGTGCAAGCTGGTAGACATACCCCAAAAGACTTGTAGCTGTAATTGCAGCGAAAGGTGGCTGTACAAAGTATTGATATAGGAGGGCTGAATACTTTTGCACAAAATCTGCCCCACCGGCCCCTGTGTGAACTAGCCCTTAAAGTCACAATAAAATACATTTAAGTTTGTGGTTGTAAGGTGACATAATGTGAAAAATTTTAAGGGGTATGAATAATTTTGCAAGCCACTGTAGATAGTTTTTCAGAATGCAACAACAACAAAGTAGAGTACTACTTACTACAAAAATAGAGATTTACAATTTGTTGGGTATTGCAGAAAAGTGTTACTTTGTTAAATTAAGACAAACCAAGCCACAAGAGAGATACACTGTAAATTATAATACTTTTATTAGACGTGATTAATTAGTAGTGAAGTAGTGGGTGGCATGTACATCTGCCAACAGCTTTTCTAAACTAGAGAGTGGGAGGATACAGACTGCTCTTCCCCCTCTGGGCTTCAGGCATAGAGGCTGTTTATGGAAAGCTCCTCTTATCCCCACTAATTCTCAGAGACTACTTGTATGTAAGCATCTCATGCCACTAAAACCACTTTTGGGATAGTTTAACATATGTGTGTTTTGGTTTGGTTTTGAAAGTGCCAGGTAAAGAAAGTCTATGGTGTATGAAGATAAAGATGGATCAGCATCTCTCAGTTTTCTTTTTTAAAATTTTACTTTTAATCCATGTAGTTAATAAAAATACAAGCATGAGAAAGTACAGAAAAGATAGAAAAAAAACAAAACAGAAACCTTTAAAAGTATATACGAAACCAAAAAAGGGGAGCAGGGGAATCTTCATTCTGTTACCAGGTGTAGGTTTCAGTTTCTGGGACTCCAATTTAACAGACATGCATAGCGTTTAATACTGATATGCCATGGTTGTCAAGGATAGAAACGTAATGGTTTTATTTGGTTATATGGTTTCTAAAAGCAATGTGCACTCATGCAATATAAAAGAGTATCCATAATTTGCAGTAAACCTGCAAGATTATATTTGCACTTTAAAAGTAAATGTACACTTCATACGATATTAAGAAGCAAATGTAAATATCTAGTATGCATTGAAATTAAAAACATTTATTTTTTACCAGAACTAAATGAGGAACAAATCATCTGAACTCCAGGGCGAGGTCGCTCTGTGTACTTTGTAGGTCGAGGGCTAGAAGAGTAAAGAATAAAAGTGAACAAAAAAAAAAAAATCAAATAAAACAAAGTCAAATTTTTGTCCACCATTCACATTCTGAATGAGCCACTACTTCTAGCCATGTATTGTCATTGTTTTTGTCACACTGGTGACTGTGTACAGTGATCTCTCAACAGTAGCACCTCTTGCTTAAATGCTTACTTATCAAGACCAGTTAATAAAATAATAGATTAACAACCCAAAGAAAGTAACACAGAACACTTACTTAAACTTCAGACTCCCTGCATCCCAAAGCCAGAAGCAAATAGTCCCATCTGCTCCAGTTGAAGATAGATATCTCTTAGACCCACTGCACAGGGGTGAGAACTACAACATTTGAGAACAGAAACAAGCATCTTAGAAGCCAGTGTACATTGCAGTCCTTTTTAAGATTTATCTATTAAGAGTTATTCAAGACCAAAAATTAAATGGCCTATGATTGGGGCATGCACTAATTTGAAATCAGCTAGAGTCTAACACCCAGGCCACGTGAAAATGACCGCTAACAATACTGTGCAAGCGGCCATTTTCCCGTGGCCTGTGCAGTCTGCCCTGCCCAAGGCCCGAGGCCTAGAAGTTACGAGCCTGCGGCGGAAGACGACGCTGAAGATGACGCTGCTGATGAAGAAGGAGGCGTCACTGGAGACACTTCTCTGGCAGCGGTGGTGACGCCCCCATCACTGCGAGAGAACTAATTTGCATACCAGTAAAAACCGGTATTTCTAAGGAACGGCGCAGCGGAGACCACGTCTAAAGGTAAGAGAAGAATAACCTTTCTAAAGGCTATTCCGACATCTTAACCACAAAAAAAAAAGGTTTAGTGGTAGAATCCCTTTAATTTTGGTCAACTCCTTTAAACACTTTAGAAGTATTCCATTACCTGTAGTGATGTAATAGATGCACTGTGACCCTGTAGAATGGCCAGTGGTGCACATGTCCTTAAACACCATATTCTGATCATTTTGTCACAGCTACCAGCAGCAATCATTGTGTTTTCATAATTCACAGCCATGTCAGATATTTCTGCAGCATGTCCTCTCAATGTGGCAAGAAGACGACCATCATCTGTTGCCCATATTTTCACAAGGCAGTCATCAGAGCCCTAGAATAATACAGACAGTGCTTTAAAAAAAAAAAAAAAAAGTAACCCGAAAAAGAAAAGAAAAAAAAAAAAAAAAAGTAGTATTCTAGCGCCACAGAGTGTTGACAACAGCCAACTACCAAGAGCTAGCACAGCAACTCATTTATAAAACAAAAAGAAAAAAAAAAAAAAAAAAAAAAAAAAAAAAAGCTAAATTAAGCCTCTCAGTATGTATCCCCCCTCAACTAACAATAAACTCATTCAGATTTTCATCCTGCATCAATGTTACCTAACCCCCTCCCGACTACATAAAATGTGATGACTGCCCCATCCAGGTTGCCTCAGGTGTCCTTGTCTACAGTCAGACTTTTGGCACATGATCTGGGTTTGTCAGATCATAAAAATTTTCTGGAAAGGGGCTGTGGCTCTCCGGGTATGGGCGACATGGTGCAGTTCCTCTGTAACTCAATATACGGCTCCCTTACTGCGAAATGCCCTAAATTCATTTATGCCGTGAGAAGGGGAGGGACGCTTGGAGTATCCACAACTTCTCATATTTTTGTGATGTATTCTTGTTAATGTCTTTATTAGTATGGGTTGCGTTTGCTTATTTGATGATCTGGGTATACTGATTGTATTGCACTATCAATGTTTTACATATTTGTCCCCGTTGATTATGCTTATTTGAGGGGCCTCTCTAATGTTATGTGTGTGGTGGGTGGGTTGTGGCCTACTTGGTGTGGCGATGTTGCATTTTATGTTTATGTTTCACTTGCTCTTGGTGTGCGTATGGTTTCCGGTTTTGTTTTTTCTTATTTTGTATTTGAAATACAATTTTCACTAAAATGAGTTTAAAAAAAAATTAAAAATAAAATTAAAAAAAAAAAAAAGCTAAATTTAGAGGCATTTTCCCTCAAAACGTATACTAACATATATAAAAAAAAAAATCATCAACTTGGGGCTGTGTGATTATGACCTAAATCAAATATTTGCGAATAATGTGGCATTTTACATCAATTCTGACTAATGGCGAATATTTAAGCCATGCCCCTTAAATCATGCTCCTTTTCAGGTATGAGTAAGTGTTGGGCGAACCATGCAAGAGTTCGCCCCCGCAATGTATTTCAAACAAGAACTGCTATTATATTCTGGGGTCTCTTCAAACCCCAGAGTTAGATAGGTGGAGGCCCATGGAGGTGAGTGTAAAAAAAAAAAAAAAAGAAAAAAAAAAAAAAAAAGTGTTATTCACCTCCCCTGGGCTCTCGCGCTGCAACTGGTCTTCAGGCCTGATGAATGAAGAAAGGGACCATGACATCATACATGATATTGTGATGCAAAAACGTAAACATAACAGACACAGTCATGCCTGTGTTTTTGCATCATGACACCTCAGCGGCCCCAGACATTATTCAGGAGTCAAGAACACAATGAAGACCAGCTCCAGAGCCCAGGGAACATGAACACTACCTCCCATGGGGCTGCAGTAATTATACTCTGGGGTCTAAAGAGACCTCAAAGTATAATTGCAGTTTCAGTTCAGACATACATTCTCAGTCCAAACAAAACTGCAGGCTCGTGTTCGCAAATAACGAAATAGGCAACATGATTTTGCGCATATCATTTATTTCATTATTTGCAAGCACTTACCTGCAGATACCCAGATTGATGGTCACTTTTGGTTATTTTTTGATTAAATACCCAGCCCTACATCAGCTTACTGTAAATATCCTTCTGCCAGTCCGATCAAATGTTACACAGTAAACGGAAGAGAGATGACCTAAAATCCGCTTATGCATCTTCATGTGTTGATAGACAGCGGTTGGCACCAACGACTGAAACTTGTACTTTCCATTTAACTTTCTTGCAAAAAGCGTACTGGCTGTAAAATAAATTTGAACATTACTATCACATTTGAAGATAAAAAATTTTTAGATGTCCTTTTTTAATTCTTCAACTACTGACATATAAACCCAACCTCATGTTGTCAGAGATATGCAGTTTTACATACTGCTACAAAGCACTGTCAGCTTTGCTGGTATGCTCCCCGCAGCTGGATATATCAGTGCCGTTCATTTTGGCACAGATATCTCTCCACTGTCAGAAATGTGGGCCTTGCTGTGAGGAACATCCCTTTGACAGTACTCTTCCATAGCCTTGAACTGCGCGGACGTCGGCAACATCGGTTCAGCCCGCTGTGCCGCACCGGCTGGTGACAGCTGCAGCAAATGGAGTGTAAGAGAAAGTCTGCACTGGAGCAAACATGCTTTTGCGCATGGGAGGAGGGGGCCGCACAGGATGGGGGTTTGGGGGAGGCAGGGGCGCGCGGTAGAGGTGGGCCCGCGGGAGGGGAGTTGGCCGGTCGGCGCAAACACCAACACGCGCACGAAGTCATGGGCAAATGCTTTCTAAAGGCTATGCAAAGATATGTTTAGTTCTATTAAAAAAATATATATAAAAGAAAAATAAAAAAGCTTCTATATAGACAGCCAAATTAAATTGCACCAGAATTCTGGCATGACGTAATTTGCACCAAAAACTAGACGTACATGCTTTGCACCACATTTAATAACTGCTTTATACAGTTGACAGTTTCTGCATTTTGCACTAAAGATAGGTGATTATCAGAAGGGAGCATGACAAAGTGATTTTCCAGTTCATGTTATTTAACCCCTTCAGCAGCAGCCATTATCTGATTTTTATTCTTTACTACATTCCTTACAAAAGCCCTGATTTGTTTCCATCCATAAGTCATAAGAGGACTTATTTTTTTGCATAACAAACTGTACTTTGTAATGTTATCATTCAATATTCCATCTGATTTTCTGAGTAGCTAGGAAAAAAAAAATTTCAGAATGAGGTGAAATAACTGAAAAACTGCATTTGTACCACTTTCTTACAGGTTCTGCTTTCCATGCGTCCACTGTGAGGGTTGGCACAACTATGGTAAGACCAAGGTTTTTACAAATTATACTGTACCTCTGTTTTATGTTTTTATCGAATAATGTTTTTTCATCCACTGCACTCACCTAAATTTGGTGGGCTTCCATAATTTATTGGAGACTCTGGTGGCCTTCCACAATGTAAAGCTGCAAGAGCAGAGCCTTTCCACACAACATGTTTGCAGCCTATGGAACAGAAACAGTAAAATTACCTCACCAAGAAAGATACATTTAATTACATATAGTGAGAAATAGTTACAGTACAATCATACTTTTGTTTGTGCGCAGTAGAGACTGGCGGCCAGCTCCCAATAGTGTTAAGACTCCAGGAACACTCTGAGGAATCTCTTTCTCGAGGAGTGGTCCTACCCTTTGACATACTTGTAGTAAATGGTCAGGGGCCAAGTGTCTGTAGTATTTTACCTAGGGGAGGGGAGAAAAATAAATAAATAAATAAAAATAAAACAAGATAGATGTTTCAGATGCGCTTTCATCCCAAAGTAGAAAAGCAGGTTCAATCTCAACAAGTAATTCATAAATATTCTATTTTCTAAAATGCCCCAAAAAGCCTAATTTTCCATATACAATGCCTTCCTCCACAATGCCAGAGTTTCTAACAATGCAGACATGCAGTCACATTTCGATTGTAAGAAACAAAATGCACAAAATTGTAAAGTTTTGATTTCTGCGCAAATGGAAGGCACACATAAACATGCTCCCATTTGTAATGATGAGAGAATCCCCAGTTATGTATTTTCTTTGATATGTGGTGCTCTATGTAGAAATTACTTAATCCCGTTAGTCCTATACTGGGATTACATTGCTGGTCAATTTGCTTCAGCGGTTTTATGTGTATTGCTCTTTCTTGCTCCAGCCACACAGTTTTATGACCCCTGGACAAACAGATGCCAAAAGAGGGAGAGGACTAATTACCCAAGCTCAATCCCAGACACCACTTTTCACCATCCAGGACAACATCCTTCTTTCTCATGTATAAAAAAACAAAAAAAAAAAAAAACTTTGCAAGTCTTCAGTAGGTGATACCTTTTTTAATGGCTAACTCATAATGATGACAGAATATGACGTTTCGAAGCTTCCTCTGAGCTTCTTCTTCAGATATAACTAAAAACACTTTCTAGAGGCTGCATATTTATGTACAACAGGACACATAGGGATAGGATTACAGGAGGGAGGGGGGAAGAGGCTTATTACTATATACTTATAACAACAATCAATTTGTTGTTATAAGTATATAGTAATAAGCCTCTTCCCCCCCTCCCTCCTGTAATCCTATCCCTGTGTGTCCTGTTGTACATAAATATGCAGCCTCTAGAAAGTGTTTTTAGTTATATCTGAAGAAGAAGCTCAGAGGAAGCTTCGAAACGTCATATTCTGTCATCATTATGAGTTAGCCATTAAAAAAGGTATCACCTACTGAAGACTTGCAAAGTTTTTTTTTTTGTTTTTTATATTTTATAACCACTGGCTAACACGGTACCAAAACAAACATTTTCCTTCTTTCTCATGATCATGCAGTGGTCAGGGACAAAGAAAACTCCTAAAGGAGAGTGCACATTTGTAGGCGTATGGAGACTTACAAGCCATTTTCCATTTTGAACAGCGATGTCCACAGCTGGGAGTCTGTTCCTTTTGGAATAGATATACTAGTTTGGCAATAATCTCACATCATGGTATTACGCTATCTGGAAAAGCCATGCCTGATGTTTAAAAGGGGCTGTCCTAGAGGCATCAAGCAGAAGAATGGTTTTCCTAATTACAACCTGGAAAACTGATTTGCATATTCCCCAGGATCCTGCAGTGGAATACCTTGTAAGGAGGTGTGGCTGGACAGTGGCCTTAACTAAGAAGAACACCTAGACTCTTTGTCACATCTGTGGAGTTAGCTAAGAGAGCCACTAAAGAAGATCTCCAAGCTCCTGGAACCAAAGACTCAAGTATTTTTCTGTTTTATTCCTCTTTATTTTATAGCTGTTTGTTTTGTGTGTCACTTGTTAACACTGAACGAACCATCTTGGTACTAAAGTGTTAACTTTAAAGGGATTCTACCACTAAACCAAGAATTTTTTCTAATTACCATGTCGGAATAGCCTTAAGAAAGGCTATTCATCTCTTACCTTTAGACGTGGTCTCCGCGGCACCGTTCCTTAGAAATACCGGATTTAACCGGTATGCAAATGAGTTCTCCGCAGCAATGAGGGTGGGCCCCAGCGCTCAAACTGTGATGGGGGCGTCCCCACTGCTGCCCAAGAACTAAATCCAGCGACGCCTCTATCTTCAGCTGCAACCCCGCCTCTTCTGTCTTCTTCTGTCCGTCCAACCTCCAACGCCTGCGCAGTACACTCCTGTATTGGCCGGCGGCCATTGTTGGGAGGCCACTCTTGCTCTTGTAGTTCAATACAAGAGTGTACTGTGCAGGCATCGGAGGTTGGACTGACAGAAGAAGACAGAAGAGGCGGGGTTGCAGCTGAAGATGGAGGCGTCGCTGGACTGAGCTCTCGGGCAGCAGTGGGGACGCCCCCATTGCCGTTTGAGCGCTGGGGCCCACCCTCATTGCTGCAGAGAACTCATTTGCATACCAGTTAAAACCGGTATTTCTAAGGAACGGCGCCGCGGAGACCACGTCTACAGGTAAGAGACGAATAGCCTTTCTTAAGGCTATTCCGACGTGGCAATTAGAAAAAAAAATCTTGGTTTAGTGGTAGAATCCCTTTAAGGATACCTTGTGGATGCTCTATGAACCCATTATCTTTTTGAAGTGTATATGCAAGCAAGGTCTCCAATGAACCAATAAATCAGTGGTGGTGGCAACGTGTATTTAGGGTGTGACTTGCTCTCAATTTGCAGCCTGAGTAAAGGGCGAGTGCAAGCTTGAGTAGTGTATTTGTGTTAACCCCTGTCAGCTGCACCAGTGAAACGTGTTATGAAGGCCCGTACGTGACACCATTAGTGCATGTTCACACTACTGTTATCAACGTTTGTTGAACTTCTGTATCATAGTGTAAGAGAAACAGAAATTACCTGTTGTCTAACTGTAGAATTCAGACAGATCTCCCCTTCATTTGGTATCCATCTACATTTACTTATGGGACCTATCATGTCCTCATCAGCAGTCATCAATAAAGTTTACATCTTTCACCCAATCCCTGTCCTGTCTATACCTGAGCTTTCTAGAGTAAAATACGTCTCTAGCGATACCTGTTAAAAAGCTAAAATAATAGCAATAACGATAATCAACTAGATGAACGTATAAATTTCTAAAAAATTTTATGGGGGGGGGGGGGTAGAAAATAAAATTGTTATGTAAAGTCCTATTTATTTTGCATGCACAAAATGGGTTGGCACATTTCTGCCATTTCTTAACATGCGCACATGGAAATAAAGATATATATGTGGTATATATGAACTCCTCACATCTTGCAGTTTTTTGGAAAGTACATTTTGTTTGCAGAAAGGGATTGCTTGAGACGGCACTTTAGTGGCAAATTTTAATTTTTGTGCAATTTTTGCTTGTAATCTCTGTTCGCTGCAAAGTTGCATGAAGGTGGATGTGTATATGAAATATTAAGTTGAGTATTTATATACGGTATGCTGAGCAATCTCAAAAGTTAGATTTTGGTGTCACAGTTTGCTAGGTACAGTATAGCTTTGTAATTTTATGTATTTATTACACACACAGTCTACACCTTAAGCTATTGTTTTAATGTATTTTGTATATGAATGTGTGATTGAACAAATTTTTGTGCTTGTCACAAAGTTACATGAAGGTAGATATGTTATTGATTACCCATTGAGACATGTAATCTTCATGTTGTCTACTTTCAAGAAATATATAGGGTTTAGAGGTGCACTTTACATTTTATAGGATGATACTTTTTAACATTTCCAGTTTCAAAGCAGATTTTTGTTCCTTCCAGTTCTAGTGATTTTCTGAAGACACGTGCATGCAGGTATAGGCCATAGTGATATGAATGAACTCTGCACATGTTGAACTCTTATTTTTAGGAGGTTTGATGCATATAATTTTTTATTTGGTTTTCACTTTTAGCAGCTAATATATATTTATTTTATTTATTTATTTTTTCTATAAACCATTCACTTTAAATCAATCTTGCATAAAGGTGCCTGTTTGTATACAGTACCAAGTGGCATTCTACAATGCTGCAGGTGTCTACTTTAAAAAAAAAAAATATAGGTATGGGGGGGGATTTTTTTTCTAATGTTACAATTTAGGCTTGATTTGTCCATCTCAAAACTGTGAAAATTGTTCCGGCAGCCGAAGATGCAAAATTTCCAGAGACCCTTGGCAGTGAAAGGGTTTAATATATATATATATATATATATATATATATATATATATATATATATATATATATATATATATTACACATACTTATTCATTCTATTATATGAAGATTATGGAATAAAGTTTTTTCATACATCAAATTTTGGTGTCCTGCAGTATACTACAATTTGTGCCCAAATACTTTTGGCACCCATTTATGGGAATAATTTTTTCCCTTGTAAAGAGTGCATATCTTTTGTATCTATTTACTGCACAACTATAAACAACTGTTTCCTTTTATATCCATGCCTCTGACCATCACCGTCCACATAACACACATGGAAGCAGTTGAATCAGTGGTTAATGACATGTCGCTAAATTATATTTGTTTGGTCTTTTTAACAAATGACAATTAGATTCTAATAGATTCATCATGGCTAAATAAATCATAACTATTATTCTCTAAAGTTAAGAAGAAAGCTCTATGATTAAAAAAAAGCTAATTTTCTGTTTTTCATTCTGGTTGAAGGAGCAGGTCACAAAGCAGCTTCAGAGTGACTTTTACCAGAGTGAAACGTGTAAAAAAAATGTCTCACTTTGGTAATGTACTTCAATGTGAACACTGGTTCATTTTGACTGGTTATCCAGACACATCATGATGTGTTGAAAGTGTTTGCTGCCACTACATGAGAACTTATTCAGGTGTCAGGACAATCTAAAATGAAGGGAATGAAGGGAATATAAAATAACTATCATATTTCCCTCATTGATCACACAAGTGTTTGAACAGTTAATTGTTTAACAAAATCAAGTAGCAGGTGCTTTATTTCCCATTGGTCCTAAGGGGCTTGTTTGTGGTGCAGCAGCCACGATAGAAAAAAAAATAAAATAATGAAATCGCTACTTCCAAGGGCTAACAAGGGAATAGCAAGATGTTTACATAGGAATAATGAATACACTGGTTTCTAAATCAGTAGGAAACAGCATGTGCAAGTCCAAAGCAAAACATTAACAGTACACTTATCATTAGATAGTTTTTTTTAGTCTCGACTTTGATCAGGAAAGGAACACTTTATTAACCAGTTTTAATTTATTTTTAGAAAACAAGTTCCAACACTGTCCCTAGCAATGCTTTAAGCGTTCGCTGGGTCAGATTTACTATTAGATAGACACAATGCAAACAGTCTGAAAATATGCCCGATTTATAGCACTGGCTGTTACTGGATGATAAATCTGGCATATCATTACAATGTCTAGTCTACATTTATACCTTTAGTTTTCTGAGTCGAAATATTTAAAAATACAATACAATGTTAGTGCACTTGAGCCACACATTCTTTTTCTGAGTGTCCACATGTCTAGCAAGTTGACAAATTTCAGTCCAAACTAGATATGCCAAATATATGTCACACTAGCCTCTGCCCGCGACTTCGTCTGCGTGTTGTTGGCATCAATGGTGTCTATGGACAAGCACTATCAGGAGTAGGGGAGGCATTCCTCCCTGCTCTCACAGTACAGCAGCGCCTATAGTGCTGTGAGGAAGGGCGTTCCTGACTCAGTGTCAGAAACACCCTTCTGACAGTGAAGAGCTACAGTACTGGCGCCAATAGCTCTTCACCGGGGGCACAGAACCGGAAAGCCAATGAATTCAGCACACTGTCGGCTTTCTAGCAGTGTATTACACCGAATGTGCCCTCTTTAAAGTAGACACCTGCAGCATTGTGAGAAACAGATTGTGTGCAAACAGGCACCTTCATGTTAGTTTGATTTAAAGTGAATGTTTTCTCTTTTGAGATTGCACAGCATAATTACACCATAAATAAAATCACAACTTAATATTTCAAATATACAACCACATTCATGCAACTTACAGCAAACATTACAAAAAATAAAAATAATGCTCAATTCTAATTTGCAACTAAAGTGCCAACTCAAGCAATCCCTTTCTGCAATCAAAATGTACTTTCAAAAAAAAAAATGCAAGGTGTGAAGAGTTCTATATATATATATATATATATATATATATATATATATATATAGAGATATATATATATATATATATATATATATATATATATATATATATATATATATATATATATATTTACAGGAGCGGGTGTTAAATGCCAAAATCGCAGAAATACGCCAATTTTGTGCATGTAAATTAAATACCGTATTTTACGGACTATAAGGCGCACTGGACTATAAGCCGCATTGCCCATGAGCGCCTTATAGTCCGTCTAGGTTCATATATAAGGCGCACCGGACTATAAGCCGCAGTCCGGTGCGCATTATATGTTATTGAAAGCGGCGGCAGGCAGACTTTGCCAGCGGCCGCTTAACCCCCCACGTGCCAGCCGCTTCTATTGGAAGCGCTCGGCAGGCGAGGAGGGGCTCTATCAGCAAAATCATACTGATAGAGCCCAACCGTAAAAGTTAGATTAAACTACCCCCCCCCCGTTTTAAAATAAAAGCCTGAAACAGAATGTGAAACTTACCGAGCGGTGCAGGGTGGGCGGGCATTCAAGCCTCCTCTTCCTCCGATGTTCCGTCCTCCTCCTCCGCCGCTCGCTGATAATGGCCTGGGTGCATGCGCAGTAGTAGAAGCATCATGATATTGCGCCCAGGCCATTAGTTCGCGAGCGCCGGAGGAAGTGGTCAGGACATCGGAGGAAGAGGAGGCCTGAATGCCCGCTCGCCCTGCACCGCTCGGTAAGTTTCACGTTCTGTTTCAGGCCGGCGTGACAGCAGGGCTGCCGGACACTTCCCATTCATTTCTATGGGAGCCGGCATGCGAGCGCTCCCCATAGAAATGAATGGACTGCTTTTTTCCATTCATTTCTATGGGGAGCGCTCGCATGCTGGCTCCCATAGAAATGAATGGGGAGTGTCCGGCAGCCCTGCTGTAACGCCGGCGTGTACGGCTGTGATACACGCCGGCGTTCCGTAGTGTGAATACACCCTTACGGTGCCTTTTATGTATGTATGGAAGCGGCACGCAGACTTTGCCGCCGCTTCCATCCATATATAAGGCGCACCGGACTATAAGCCGCACTTACGATTTCTGAGGAAATCGTAGGTTTTTATGTGCGCCTTATAGTCCGGAAAATACGGTAGGAGTTCACATAAAAATATAATTTTTATGCCCTATAAAATTATAGCAATTTATGTTATCTCTAGTAATAATCGTTATTACTATTATTTGAGCATGTAACATATCGCTAGAGGGATATTTTACTCTAGAAATCTCAGGTACGGATAGGGTCAAATGTAAACTTTATTGATAACTAAGTGTTGTGTAAATATTTGGTGCAACTCTTTTGATGCTGCGTCCTGGACTATGGTAAACGTCTGGGTGACAGCGACAAACTTTTTGGTTATGTGCTGATAGTTATTACATAAGAATGCCCCTTTAATAAGGCTCTGAGGGATAAGACATAATCCCTCAATGTGACAATCAGAGGAAAAAGGTATAGTATGCTATATGATTGATAGAAGAGGGGATATGCACAGATGATGGTGATGATGAATCATCTGTGCGCATTCTGCTCCTCCTATCACAGCTCTTAAGATGCTATCTGATGCAAAGATTTCAAGATATCGGCATTAGAAGGACGTTTCAGATAAATCCTTGGCTAGAAAAATGCAACCCTGTGAAGACTTATAGATACGTGGGCAGCAAGGAAAGGGTTAAAGCAATGAGGGTGCTGAGGTCACTACTAGAGATGAGCGAGTACTATTTGAAACTCCAATTTTGAATAGCACGCACCTATAGGAGTGAATGGACGTAGTTGGCATGCAGGAGGTTAAGCGGCCGGCCGCCGGCAAAGTCTGTGTGCCGGCCGCTTCCATTCATACCTATGGGTGCGTGCTATAGTACTCACTCATCTCTAGTCACTACCCAAACCTCATCCCTCCAAAGCTGTGGTTGAGTTGATATGCTGAGATCTGGTGACATTTCATTAAGTCACCTTGTCCCCCAGACAAAACATACAAGTAAAAACAAAAAACAAAGCTGGGTTTACACATTTAGATTTTGAAATTGAGTTTTTGAAGCTAAAACAAAAGTAAGATTGATAAAAGGTACTATTTGCCAATTATCTTTTCCTATGTGCACGCCAGGTTTTGGCTTCAAAAACTGCAGCATGAAATCTAAATGTGGAAACACCCCCCCCCCCCCCCCCCATGGCCTTCCAAACAGAAATGTAACAAAGTGGCATGAATAAGGAAGAGAGGTTTGAAAATCTTATAGGACACCTCTACTTTTTCACATAGATGATGAAATGTAATAACTTAAAAAGGTAAAGTGATTGCTTTGATCCAGTTATCCTTGTAATAGGGGACACCAGAAAGAGTTTAATACTCCGTGATAGCTGAGACAAGCCATATGTATGCATAAAAATAGTTTTATTTTCCTATAGCTGACAAAATGATATCACGTACACAAATCTATACAGACAAACCTGGCAACTAGGCAGCAATAACAAATAGAAACAAAAACTACATAAAATGCCCAATAACAGATTACCTTTAAATTATTAAACAGATTCAGACGAGCTACAAATCGATAAAAGATCTGCATCAGCAAAGTATGTCAGCACAGAGTTATAATAGCTATTAACAGAAGAAAATGCAAATAAGCCCAAGGTTTTATTTATTTTTAATTTATTTTTTTTTACAGTTCCCACAGTAACTACCCTAGTCTTTGTACCAGTTTTCATGTTAGATACAGAAACAATTCCCTCACTGATTTCATTGATTTCTGTAATCCTTGCAGCCAACATTTCATATGCCTTTAGTGAGAAAATGAACTTTAATCCCCTCTCAAAATACAATCGCCCTGTTTTCAATCCATCCATATTGGGCAATTAAAAAATATATCTATACCACCTGATGCTCAACTCCGTCCACTAACTGTAAAGTGTATACAGTATCTAATGACAACACACTGCACTCAGAAGTTAAGGAAGCTGGCTTCAGCCACCCCCACCCCCACCCCCAGCAACAGTTCATAAAGCCATTTGATGGAAAGCAACGCCTATAAAGCCCTTTTCGGCTCATTTGCCTAAGATAGGACAATTTTTTTTATTTTTATTTTTACAAGAACTGAGCAGCAGTCCTGAATAAGAAATACATCATTATAAACTGTGCCGACAGCCCTACAAGGTAGTGATTAGTTTATAACTCAATTTTGTGCTGACAGACTCCCTTAAAGGTCACATGATATGAAAATGCTATAGAAGTTTAGGAGCAAAATTCTGCAGTGCGTTCTTGTTTAAGTTGCCACAGTAGAAACCCACCTAAAAATGTATGTCACATGTATGTTGAAGCTCACCAGCAGGTTTCTCTGACGCTCCTTCCCAGGTTTTCAACATTTGCATTATAGCAAGAAATGCCTGACTTCTCTTTGGTCTCTGTTTTCTGGATGTGGACATTGACTGTCCGTTAAATAGGACCAGGAAGCAGAGACCAGTGGGGGACCTGGGCAGCATCAGAACAGAAGTGTTATAGAGAATAAGTAATGTGAAAAATACTCCCACCCCTCCTTTCAATGAAACGTTTACCCAAATAATACATACTGTACACTAATCTCATGTCTAAATCTCTAATGTCCCACACTGCAGACCATTCCTCTAAAACACTGGCTTTCACAATGACGTTTGCATTAGTCCTTTCAGGAAAAGTAAGGGAGTCTAGCAGCTCCAGTATATGCAGCAAAGAATGTAAGGAATGTTTTTAGATCTTCAAACTACATCTAAAATTAAGGTTAGGCACATTTTTTGACTACAATGAAGAAAGCTGCTGCTTCCTAGTGCGCTGAATTCATAATATGTATTTTATCAATGAAAGGATAAGGTCAAACTAGTCAGAGAAATTGAAATATTAGTGGTCACACTATAGAAATATAATGGATGTTAAAAGCAGAAGGGAATATTGTTTCTATTACTTTATAGTTATAGGGGAGACAGGGGAAATGGTATAAGGGTTGGATCAGAAATTGTACTTTAAAGTACTTCTTTTATTTTCCAACCAATCACTGTTGCCTGCTATGGTCAACACAGAAATTAAACTGGTTAAGCATATTGAATCAGTTCATAAATCATGTAAAGTCATGTTATAACAGACCCGGGCAATATACGACCCGCGGGCCATATCTGGCCCTCTGACTGATTCAGTCTGGCCCGCACAGCTTGACTAGGGAAGCGTGTCTTAGTGCCAGCAGGACGAAGACACGTGTGGTGTGTGTCCTAAGGTATTGGGAGGGAGATGTGAAATGCAGGGTGGAGAGAGTGTGTGTGAGTGTGTGTCTGTGTGTGTCCGTTTATGTGTGTCTCAGTAACCTAGGGGCAGAGATGGAAGGGGAATGTTATACTGGGGAAGATATGGAGGGGGGGCAGGGACATGAAATGGGGCAGATGAAGGGGGATATGAAACTGGGGGAGAAATGGAGGGGGGACATGAAACTGGGAGTAGATGAAGGGGGGGCACTAAACAGTGGAGATAGCTGGAAGGGGACCTGTCCGCCTGTTGCCCCCAGTTTAATGCCACCTTCCAGCTGCCTGAATTTAATGTCCCCCTCTAGTTGCCCCCAGTATAATGTCCCACTTTATCTACAATTAATTTATTGTTTCCCTCCAACTACCCCCACTGTTAATGTCCCCTTCCAGCTGCTCCAGTTTCATGTCCCCTCTAGTTTCCACCAGTTTAAACTGGGGCACCAGGAGAGGGACTTTATAATGTTCCCTTCCAACTGCCCCACAGAATTATGTGGGGACATATAATGTACAAGTGACTGTAGGAGGATTATACTTTGTGGGGGCACATGGAAAGATGATTGAGAATGGGCGGAGTCAATGTAGAAGTGGGTGGAGCTAAATGTGCCACAGCGCGCATGGCCTTCTAGAATAGTTTCAATTTGTTATGCGGCCCCATGGGAAAATTAATTGCCCACCCTTGTGTTATAACATATGTGATGAAAGTATCTATACTAAGGGTAAATATTGTTACACGTAAACTACATTTTCTGGTAAATCCACAAAACAAGATCTACTGTAAATAGATTCTAATTATTACGCCAAGTTAAAATCATGCCTGCTATTTGCCAGCATCTTCACTGTCGCAGAAAACTCCCTTAT
The DNA here is from genome assembly GCF_031893055.1 of Leptodactylus fuscus. Lineage (NCBI taxonomy): Eukaryota > Metazoa > Chordata > Amphibia > Anura > Leptodactylidae > Leptodactylus > Leptodactylus fuscus. Next base: position 125,619,115 of record NC_134267.1, on the reverse strand, counting down.
TCACTTGTCACTTGTATCTGCCTGTGTCATGGGAGCAAAATGTCTCTAGTGATTTCCATTAACTCAAACTACAGGCTCTATAATACTGACCATGTATTCCATGGAGCAACACCACCAAAGTGGCCAGGAATTTCATTTTTATTGTTTTGTATTCTGTCTTCCAAGAGTCCTTAGTCTTATATTTTCTGTTCAAAGTTATAGGAAGGCTTGTTTTTTGAAAGACAAATCGTCCTTCTTTACGATATTTGATATTCCAGGGAAGCCATAAAGAAATTGGGGGGGGGGGGGGGGAGGGTGTTAGAGAGTTATGTTTTAGTACCTATAAAACACATTATACAAAATGACATGTTTCACTTTATGTGCCATTAACTGAGATGCTTTAACCCTTTCCCTGCCATCCACGTTGCTGCCCAGGGTGGCATTTTTGTTGGCAGAAAGGGATTGCTTGAGCACTATGTTGGCTAATTTGAAATTTTGTGCAGTTTTTGTTTGTAGTTGTTTGCTGCAAAGTTGCATGAAGGAGGTTGTATATATGAAATGTGTATATATAAAAGTGTTTTTATATATGGTGTGCTGTGCAACCTAAAAAAAAATAAAAAAAAAAAGTTTGATTTTGGTGTCAGTTTGCCATGTGTAGTATAGATTTTTAATATATTCGTAAATAACCGCAAAATATTGCTTACCTTCTGTATCAGCGTTCGTGAGCATGAGCGGTTGTTGTAGTTGATGTTTACAATATAAATTGTGTACACCTTCATCTATTATTTTATGTGTTTTCTGTGTGGATATACTATTGAATAGGAGTGAAATCTTCAGGTTATTTACCTTTAATCCCTTCCTGCCTGAGGAATTTTTCGATTTTCGTTTCTGACTCTGAAGAATCTCGTCTTTTGCCAAGCCGCTTGGCACACCCATGATCTCCATTCTTACCTTCCACTCACGTGAGTGCCAGAATTCACAGGATATTATGAAATGAACTGTATAAATCTTTATATAGTTATTACCCTGAGTGGATCGGTACTAACATACACAGAGTATACATCAGAGTAGCATCAAGCAAATACAGGTAAAAGCACAATACAATACAGAAAATAAAAAGGGGAGTAAAAGAGTAGAAAAGTATAATACCAAAAAGTTGTGGTCTGGTTTGCTGAAGTCTCACTCCTAGGCTTCAGGCCACTTTCTTAAGTCAGTTAAAAAGCATGTGTCCGCTGCATGCTGTCCAGGCTGAACAAAGCACTTCGGCTTCACTGCTAGGCCTCAGGACACTAGTTTAAGTCCACAGCATGACATACCTCACATCTTTCCAGGATCAGAACTCTCCTTGCTGCCTCTTTGCTGAGTGACAAAGAATCCAGGTCTTCCTTTCAGCATATGGCTAGTGCCCGACCCACACCTCCATCCCAGGTAGCCCTCCTCCTCTTTCCCCCCACTGCAGAAGCCTGGGAAAGAGGGATATCTTCCTAGGTGCTGGGAAAGGTATGTGTCTGGGGGTGAACTCAAGGTCACTAGCCTCCTCTCCCTCCCTAGACATCTGTTGCCCAGGAGTAATAAACTGGCTTGCCAGAAAGGCCAATCTCCCATGGTATACACCCAAAACCACTGAAGAAAATTGCCCACCAATGTAAACACAGCTTAAACACAACATTCCTAAAAACTAAAGGTATGTATGTGTAGGACTAATATGAACAAGTAAAAATACATTTCAAAGAAAAATACATAACTGAGGGTCTCATCACACTCCCCTACCTTCCAAACTATTTTTATATGATGCTACCATTAATGATTCTGTGCAATATACTGGGAGGCTGAAAAAAATTCTGAATAGGGTAGTTTTGAAGAAAAAGTGCATTTGTGCAACTTTCCTACAGGTTTAGTTTTTACGGCATTCATCGTGCAGCCAAAGTGACATGTCAGCTATATTCTATGTTTTGGTACAATTCTGAGGACACCAAATTTATATGGTTTTATTTAAATTTTAACCCCTTAACAAAAATCCATTTTTTTTTCTAATAATGTACCTTAATTATTCCATTTTGGGGAATTGCTATTTCTTTGATCACTTTTTATTAAAATTGTTATCAGAGGCAAAACAGTGAAAAAACAGTGGTTTAGCACTTTTGATTTTTTTTCCCCCACTATGGCATTTACAGTATGGAATAAATATTTTTATAGATTTGTAGACCAGGTGATTTTGGACACAGGGATACCTCGTGTACAGTTGTTTCACATTACTTATGTACTTTTATATATGTTTAGGGATGAGGGGGAGGGAATTTGAACTTATATTTTTTTATGAGGTTTTTTTTTTTTTTTCTTTGCATTTATTAGACCCTCTAGAGCAGTGGTCCCCAACCTTTTTCCCACCAGGGACCAGTTTCAGCAAGACAATTTTTCTATGACCCGGTGGGGGTGGGAAGGGGTGTGGATGGGGGCAGGGTTAAGCATGGGGGTGTAAGTTAGAATCATGTACATATGAAAACACAAGAGAAAGTGCAAACTGACGGACATTGCAGGTTATGAAGATGGCTACTGATGGCAGATATCACTCCTAATGCTGCTATTAACTTCACTACAGCCTCTCTACAGCTACGTTACACGTCACAGGGACAAGTGAAGTGTAATGTAGTTGCCCAAAGTTTGGTAAGCGAGTGCGGGGTGGAGCCAAGAGCCGCTGCATGTCCTGCATAGTACTAGTATCCCGGACATCCAGCAGGTCCCGGCTCAACCCCGCACTTTGCTTACCTTATCCCGATGAGCAACAGCCAAGCGTCAGTGTTGTGGAGCAGCTGCTGACTCCTTGCCGCCGGTATGCAGACCGGTGCAACATGCCCCGCGGCCCGGTACTGGTCCGCGGACCGGTGGTTGGGGACCCCTGCTCTAGAGGACTTGAAATCCAGAGGGTCTGATCACTAATGCAATAGAAAAATAAGGCTCTTCATCTGATCCTGGCATGTCAGGAGTTAAATGCCTTCAAACAGAGAGGTTTTCATTAAACAGCAGAGACCTGGAGGCTATGGCATGGACTCTGAAAAGGCAACACATTACCCTACAGAATCACAATAAAAAAACTTTTTCAGCACAACAGAACCGATGTCTTATGTCCTTATTTTCTTTAAGGACATAAGACATCGGTTCTGTTGTGCTGAAAAAGTTTTTTATTGTGATTCTGTATCGTGACCTTAACCGGAGGAAGTTTTTTTCGGGCACACAGAACCGCAACTGAGTACAATGAAATAAGATGCATTGAGCTGTGGACTCTTGTTTTGTGCTTGAACACATTACCCTACACACTCCTTTCCAATAAGAGCAACATTTAGGTTCTTGTCCTGTTACTACATTTACCTTTCCTTGACTGGGAGACCTTGACCTAATGCCCGAAATCAGAGTCCATTCTGATCGCGGGCATTGTTTCCATGACAGCTGGGAGCCTTGTGAAGGCTCTCAAGCCTGTCATTCCATACTTTCTATTGCAGGGTTCTCTATGTAGCCTACAATAGAAATGGTAAATTTTTACAATGTTAAGTGATCAGATCCCCTTGGGTCAAGACCCTAAGTGCAAGATTGGAAGAAAAAAAAAAAAAAAGAAATTATAGATAGGTAGATAGAGAATTAAAAATTAGAAATCACCCTCCTTTCCCTAGATCACATAAAAGTACTTAAACACTAGGAAACACAGACACATTAAGCATCCCTATGTTCAAAAACACCTGGTCTACAAATCTATAAAAATAATTTTCCCGTACGGTAAATGTCATGGCGGGAAAATAAAAAGTCAAAAGTTTTTTTCACCGTTTTGCCTCTGATAAAAACTTGAATAAAAAGTGATCAAAACAATAGAAATTCCCCGAAATTGTATAACTAATACACCTGAACCTACACAAGCAAAATAAAATAAAAATGCCCTATGCATTCCCGTACACAGAAGAATAAAAAAAAAAGTTACGGGTCTCAAAATATGGCGACTTTTAGAAAAAAAATAATAATTTAGGCACAGTTTTGGAGTTTCGTTAAGGGGTTAAAATGTAAATAAAATTATTAATTTGGTATCCTTGGAATCATACTAAAACATAGAATACAGGAGACATTTCATCTTGGCTGCACAGTGAACACCGTAAAAACTAAGCCCGTAAGAAAGTCGTACAAATGCACTTTTTCTTCAAATCCACCCCATTCTGAATTTTTCTCCAGCTTCCTAGAACATTATACAGAATACTAAATGGTAGCATCATGAAGAAAAATTTGTCCCACAAACAGAAAAATTTGTCCCACAAACAGATCCTCATATGGATCTGAGAGCGGAAAAATAAAGTTATGGGGTTTAGAAGGAGGGCAGTCAAAAACGAAAAATGCCTGCGGTCGGAAGGGGTTAATTATACAGCGAATGCAACGTGCCAGGTATCAGAAAACATCTAGCTTAGTTCAGTTGATGCAGAAAAGTAAAGAGCAGTTACTAGAGTCAGTCATCTGCAGTTCCAGGTGATCTTCTCATGCCACAGGAAAATCCTATTCACTGCAAATAGCAACACTGCATGTGACTACTATATATTATAAGTGAAACACCTGTTGTACAAACAAAGTTTCAGTATGGAAGTGCCTACTACTTAAAGACTGCAAGCTACATTACTCATTTTCAACATAGCACACACAATCTATATATCACCAGCAGGCCACAGACTTTGAATGGAGCAACAGAGCAAACTGGTAACCACCACGTTTAACTTCATCCTCATGACAGTCACAGGGTGAGAAGGAATGAGCAGATTGATACCCCTAGAGATTAGACATTTATCACCTATTCAAAAGGTCCTTTCCTTTGTGAGAAATCCCTTCAGGCTGCGCTCACACAGAGTTGTTTGGTCAGGAAACTAACTCAAATTCATCCTCCTAAAAACGCCTCACCATAGAACTGTATGGTGAGGCGTTTTTTGGAGGAGGAATTTGAGTCAGTTTCCTGACCAAATTCCTGAGCCAAACAACTCCGTGTGAACGCAGCCTTAAATTTTCAAAACAAAAGCTGGAACCTGATTGCTATGGGAAAGACTGACACTTTGTGACGCAATCCGATAACTCTTGTTTGGGCTACAACTTTTGACTTGTTGTACACATGGGTGTGGACTATCAGAAAAAGAGGAGTGTGGATTAAAAGAGATTGTCCAGGATAGATAGATATATTGGGGAAGGTATATAAACAAACAAAAAAAAAAAAAACACTTTTACCTGTCCCCAATGCGTCGGTGTCTCCCAGAATGGTCCAGTCCTGCTGGTCCGCTGTCTTGTTTTGCCGGAGATCCCATCACATGACCACTGAGGCCAATCAGCGGCCTAAGGAAAGGACACTGGACATCACATAGTTTGTCCTTAGTGGTCACATGCAGCAGGGAAGAAAACACCAGAGCAGGAGGAGTGGACCGGAGCCAGGTGAGTATGTTTTATTGTTTTGTTTTTATTTTTTTTCTCCTTCCATAGCCCAATATGAAAATTATATATAGATAGATAGACATCTTTAAATGTACCAAGACATGCCAAAATTGTGTCAAAATTCTGGCTCAAAGTCAGACAACTAAAAGTCAGTATAAATACTAGAGTCTAAAGATATATGTCAGAGTTGCCATCTAGTAGCAGCTACTGTGTTTTAGACTGCCTGTCTATTTAAAAATGTGACGGTGTCTGCACTACATTAAAACAGAACTTTATTGGTCCACATAGGGAAGTTGATATTTTCCCCAGCTCCGGTAGAAACAAAACAATACAGACCCCGATCTCACATCACATACACAGAAATCTTGCAACCAAATGGATACAATACATACCAGCATTTGAATTAAACTGTGTAGATGAATTGCTAACAGTGGCTTAGTACAAAGAGGCAGCAAGCTGCATGCCACTTGAGGGCAATCGTTTCTTGATTTTTCAACCCTCTAGTTCGCACTGCTAAAGTATGCAATGGCTGATGGAGAGGACTTTCAGAACCTTTCGCTGCTGCAGCGCAGTTGACGTAACCTATCGCTGAAGGAGCTGTACACGCTTGAATGAAGACAGGTAAGTATGATGGGTTGAGGGGGGTGGTTAGTATTGGTGATGGTCCGTTTCTGGAAACGGAACGTCACAGGAATATTAGAAAGTGTGCCTGGGCGGTCACATGACCGCCCCGGTGGTCTGGATAATGTTTTTCAGGTTTTGTTTTTTTTAAATTGAACACTTAATATAAACAATATAAATTTGTGCACTACCACTTCATCCACATAAGCCCTTCGACCAAGTTCATGCATATCAGTAGAATTCTGGATTGAAGGGCAAATGCCAGAGAACCAAATACAAAAACACACTCACCTGTACCCAGTGCTCCAGTGTCTCCCAGCACCGTCCAGTCCTGCTACTTCATTGTGACTGCTGAGACCAATCAGCGGAAGGTACCCGGGATGTCACAGCCTGTCTTCTACAAAAGACGACAGCCAAGTAGCAAAACCAGACCGCCCTGGGAGGACTCCAGAGAGCCTTTTTTTTCTGTTTGTTTGTTACATTTTTTGTCACCACCCCCAGCCTAATAAAAAATACTATTTTAGCCTGCGCAAACTCTTTAAATTACAAATAAACATGTTAATGATAAGGACTAGAGATGAGCGAACACTATTCGAAACACGCTAATATCACGCTCCCATAGAAATGAATGGAGGTAGCCGGCACGCGGGGGGGGGGTTAAGCGACCGGCTGCCGACAAAATCTGTGTGCCGGCCGCTTTCATTCATTTCTATGGGAGCGTCCTATTCGAAACGGCTGTTTCAAATAGTGTTCGCTCATTTCTAATAAGGAAATGAAAAAAATCCAAACAAAATATCCAAAACATCTCAATTTATTCAGAGCCAAGTGTGAGCCATGCACAGAAAGACATACACTTACGCAGCTTCGCATGCTTTCAGGAAGGTTATTAATGTTTTTGTCTGAGCAATGTTATGTCACACTGAATACAATTGATTTTAATTTGATGCTGGCAGATTCCTTTGCAATTTCTAACCAATGATGTACCAGGCATGCTTGGTGGGAGACATTGCAGGCCATGCAGGCTGCGCACAGTAGCACTAGCAACATGTGTTCTGGTTATGTGACAACATAACCGCAAGCCAAATTTAGACAGATTAGGAAAAGCAAAGGAGGAGGAACTGACTGGGTTAGGTTTTTTTTTTTCTTGTTCTGGTTTTTAAATTTTAGGCACTCCATTTAAACCAATATCAGATCTACCATCTTCTGACAATCAAAAAAGACCAAATCACAAAGAACTCCACCAATAATTTGTTCAATGCATTGTATCTATAGTATGTTCGGAAGCATCTTTGCTAATGTTAACGGAGTTCTCTGGGGAAGAAAGAAAAAAAAAAAAAAAAAAAGATATTTTAGTGCCATTAATGGGTTATTAAGTGCACCCAAATACCTTTAGCAGTGCTTTGAGTTATTTCTGAGTTTCTCTGGGAGCTCTTGGAATCATCTATATTTGTTTACAAGTAGCTGTCTGCTGTCTTAGCCTACAATATCCATGATGCACTGCTGTTCACTCTGATCTCCTTCCCTTTCTCTCATACCCCCTTCCCCTAGCTAGCTCACAGACTACTAGCCCTACCTACCTAACTCAGTGCACCCAATCCCATCATACTTACCTGTCTTGTGTGTCCTGGAAATCAGTTTCTTCTGTGAACTTCTGAGGTGTCTGCACATTAGAGCTCTACTATGAAAGTGTGGAAGACAGGTTTCTCCTATTCAGGTGTGTCAGACATTGAGCAATAGGCTCTATTACGCAGGTAGAAAAGAAGGAAGGAAGTGACGCTTCGTTCCCAGAAGAATGAAGGTTGGTAAGTATGATGGGTGGGGGGTTTAGCATTAGTAGCGTTCTGTTTCCGGAAATGGGGAAACAGAACATCACTACAATATCAGAAAGTGTGACTGGGGAGGTCACATGACCACCCTGATGATATGGGGTAATTATAGATTTTTTTTTTTCTTTTAAGTATATACTCGAGTGTAAGCCGAATTTTTAAACACAGTTTTTGTGCTGAAAAAGCCCCCCCTCGGCTTATAGTCGAGTCAGGCAAAGAAAAATTTTTTTATTTTTTTTTTTTTTTTTTGGGGGGGGGGGGGGGGGGGTTGGTTGTCTATGACCAGCCGCAATAGTAATGTATAGAATCTCCCATAAAATAGTGGAAAAAAAAAAAAAAAAAAAAAAAGAAGCTTTAAAAAAAAAAAAAAAAGTTCTAAATCTCTCCTTTCCCTAGAATACATATACAAATAGAAAATCACTGTGAGACATACACATTAGGTATCCCTGTGTCTGAATATAGGATCTGCAGTGATCTTGTTAATAGGAAGGGGTTAATAGGAGCACTGCAGATACTCTATATTCAGCCAGGCTGAGTTCCAATTGGGGGGAAAACCAAGCTCCGGGAAGGGGCAGACAGACAACCAAAACACCCCCTCCCCTTTCCCAGCACCTACTGCACCCGAAAACCATTTTAATTTTTGAAATTTTCCAGTAGCTGCTACATTTCCCCCCTAGGCTTATACTCAAGTCAATAAGTTTTCCAGTTTTTTGTGGTAAAATTAGGGGGGGGGGGGGGGGGGGGGGGTCAGCTTAGGGTTGGTTCACGCTAGCGCTTGTATTCCGTCCGCAAGGAGACCCACCCGGACGGAATACCAACGCTAATGCAAGCGCTGTGCAGTTAAGCACATGGAGCCCATAGACTATAATGGGCTCCGTGTGCTTGCCGTGCACTGCCCGCACAATTCATTCGTGCGGGCATCGCTTGCAATTGCATTCCGTCCGGGGGGGGTCTCCTTGCAGACGGAATACAAGCGCTAGTGTGAACCAGCCATTATACTCGAGTATATACGGTAAGTAAATTAGAAGTTAGGCAGGGGAAGGGGGTTTAGTTTACCATTGCATTTTTAACTTATCCCAGACAATCCCGTACTATTTTGGACAGCCAAATGACCATTTAGATCATTTTCTGCCACCTGTTGGTAACCTGCAGCGACTTGAGAATGCACATCAAATAAGGCCTGAAGGTATATCTATGAGTAGATATTTTCAGCCTTTGTTAGGCTCTCTTGTAACACATCTCTCCTTCCAAAAGAATGGCACTGTCAAAAACCCAGATAAATTCACAGATAGCAGAGATTGATTACCATTTTGTCATTTTCAAAAGAAGTTCCCTGGCCCCCAAACAATTTTCATATTGATGACCTATCTAAAGAACAGACCATCGGTATATGATCTATGGGTGTCTGACATCAAGACCCTGCACAGATCATCTGTTCTAGCCTCCAAGTGCCAAAATCAGCTAGTGGACTTCACGTAATAGGAGCAATTCACCAGAACTACTTGAATAGGAGCGGTACTGCATGTGCCATCCATCCACTAGCAGCTTTTTACACCCAGAGGATGCCAAGAACAGCTGATCTGTTCAAGGTCCTGGTGTCAGACCTTCACCCTGTGTGATAGGTCATCAGTAGAGATAAGAGAGTACTGTTCGGATAAGCCGATCCGAACAGCATGCTCCATAGAAATTAATGGATGCACCTAGTACTTCCGCTTTGACGGCGGCCGGCCGCATAACCCCTGCGTGCCGGCTACGTCCATTCATTTCTATGCGAGCGTGCTGTTCGGATTGGCTGATCCGAACAGTACTCGCTCATCTCTAGTCATTAGTATAAAAAAAATTTGATTTGGGACTGGAAAACCCCTTTCACAAGTGACAGTCATCCACAACAACCACCTTCACAAATCAGTTATGACTGGCAAGACAAAACACATCACTGACAATTACATAACTTTAAGTGCCTGCACTACCAACCCACTCCTGTGGGATGTTAAATTAATAGGCATATAGTGTCATCAGGACATTGTGAGGAAATAGAATGTACTCAAACCATGCTAAGTTCAGAGTCACATTTTACAAGTCCACGGTGACTGCCAGCAGGAAGACCACTGTGAATTATAGTAGTTGTGAAGTCGATGAGATTTCAACAAATTCATCCACACACACAAACCGTAGCAAAAACATACAGCATGATTCTGATGCAGTTTTTAAACCTTTACATTGCATTGAAAATTACACTAGCAACAGGTGTTAAAGAGGACCTTTCAACAGTTGGGGCACATGCGGTTTTATATACCGCTGGAAAGGCAACAGTGTGCTGAATTCAGTGCACTGTTGGCTTTCCCGCAACTAGCAGTATATAAAACCGCATGTGCCCCAAGTGATGAAAAGTCTTCTTTAAACCTGCAGCAAAAAAACATTTCTACCACAGGCAGTTACACTGCAGAAATGCCACAGCAGAATCCCATGTGTGCCCGCAGCCTCAGGGTTCATTCACACGGAGGAAAATGGTGAGGAATTTGGTGTGGAATTTCAGTGCTGAAAAAGGAACCCATTGAAGTCAATGGAAGGCGCTTTTTTTTCAGCGCTGAAATTCCACACCATTTTCCTCCTTGTGAATGTACCCTCAAACTGGTTCAAGGCAAGCAAGGTTAAAACCAGTGCTGCATCCAGTATAGCTCCAGTGAAGGTGGTCACACTGCGATCACTGACATACTTCCTAAACAAGAACTGCCATTCAGGTCACTGGGAAAGATGTATGTATAGAGCACCTTTTATCACATGCTGCTGTAAATTTGAGGGTTTACAAAGAGTATACAAAATATACAAGTACAATACTAATTGTGACCAACTAGGACTGAGGGAAAGGCCCATAAGTACTACAAGCTAGGAGACCTGAAACAAGAATACAAATTGTCCCCAGATAAAACATTACATTAATTAGATTTAGTTCCAACAGCTTGAGAAAAAAAAAAAAAAAAAAACACCACATCAGTTCTAGCAATTACGGAGAGAGAAATGCTTAGCAAACAAACTATGGAACTCACTAAAGCAACTCAAGTGCTGTGCCTAGAAGAAGGCTGCTAACAGCACAGCCTCTGTCACAAGACCAGCCTAAAGAAAGGCGAGTTCTCGGTCAGCTGAGCCCATTTTGGGGCTGAATAAGTACTTGGTGACATTGATGTGAGCTGTGAGAGTTGTGCCTGAGGCAGTGTGTGTGAGGCAGCTCAGTGCACAAAGCCCTCCCCCTCCTTCCCTCCTCTCGCGCTTCTGCTTCCAGGGCTGCAGGCCCCGCCTCCCGCTCGCCGCCGCACAACATCCATGACGTCTCTTTTATTTCTCACACATTAAAATGGATTTCACCTGACTTTCTCAAGACACAGGACCCTGTCACCTCCCAAATGACAGCCCGTGACACCCTCTTCCCCGACAAGCGCAACGAGCCCAGTCCCGTCCCCTCACACCTATTGTACCGCTTATAACATGCACTATACATCAATGGCAAGTCCAAAAAATGCGGGAAATTCAATTTTATTTCACTGTGCGAAAATATAAGGTAATAAAAACTTTTCCTCAGCAGTAGGAGACTCACCAAATTTTGGTAAGTCCTGGGGTGCTCCTTGCCGGTCCAGTCCGCCCTCCTGGGTAGCAGCTACAATGGAAGGAGATAGAGTGAGGGGTCTGCTCATATTTCCACACATCCTGGTCAACTTGTAGAAAAACTACTTATATTTATATCCATTTATAAATGAGCTTTGTGGCTGCACCGTGCCCCTCATGCCTCACTCCAGCGCCTCTCTTCAGTCCTTTCCCTGGGGGGTTCTGCGCTACACCCGCCAGGTGACCACCCCAAAACCTCGCAGGGGGATGAAAGAAGAAATGTGCCCCCCTGCTGCTCCCCAATAATAAACACGTCGCCCCCACGCCCCCTGCTAAACGCTGCCTAAGCAAGGAAGGGGGAGGAGGTGCTGCACTCTCAGCTCTTAGGCATTTATTCTCTCGTTGTCTTGAGAGGATTCGCTCGATATGATCTCTAGGGGGGCGACGTTGTGATAACGGGGGGTTACAGTGTAGAAGGCACAGTATTTTGGGGGGACCCATCCCAGAACCCCCCACCCCCATACGCAGCCCCGCTCACCTCCTTCTTTTCCACTTCTCGGATCAGGACCTGAGGGAGAGAGAGGAGAAGATTACTACTACATATCCTAATGCCCCCCAACACAAATATTGGGGGGCTGGTATCGAAGTCCACTGAATGGCTGGGGAACCACCCCCTTCATGTGGCTTCTCTTATACCTGAGCTGCCTCCTGGCAGGGTCCATCTTCTAGGAATCTGGCAATGAGGAAATAGAGCTCTGCAAGACACAGAAACAGACGATGAGGGTACACGCATCTACATCTGCACGTACCGGATTATACATCCACACATATTGTTTATTGCTGGCGGGGACAGGGAGGGGGGACATACCGGATTTCAGCTCGGTGCTGTGCTGGCTGCTGGAGGAGGACATGTTGGGGTTGCTGGGTATCCCCCCCTCCTCCTCCACTTTGCCTGCACTGCCTCCTCCTCCCGCTACCGCCGCCGGAGCGGATCCCCGGGCCCTGCCCCTGGAGCTGTCAGGGTCTGGAGCAGGAAGGAGAAAGGGAAGCCTCCGCTCTCCACCATGCAAAGCCAGGCGGAGGGAGGAGGAAACAACAAGCCAGAGAGAGAGCTGCTCTCACCGCCTATTGTATCCCTCCGCCCAGCACTGAAGAAGGCAAGAAAAAAGTCCCGCTCTTCCTGCAGACTCTGCATAACTTCCACATTCCTGAGAACCCCCTGATTTCAGCGTGTCATTAGTGAGCGGATGAATGTGCAGTCACTGGAGTGAATTTACAGAGTGACACCATTATGTACCACGGTATTATGAGCGGAGTCGATTTAACCCTTTAAAGACAGCCTATTTTGTCCTTCAAGACAAGACATACTTTTCTTTTTAATCCTCTTTTTCTTGGAGACATAACTTTTTTATTTTGCCATTGTCCATAGCCATGTGACAGCTAGATTTTTCTGAGACAAACTGTATTTTTTAATGGAACTATTCTGAAGCTCATAAAATGCATTGAAAAAAATCTATTTTGGGGATAGAATAAAAATAAGTAATTATTAAATTTTCTGTTTTTTCATTTTTATATTGTTCAGCATGCAGTATAAATCACATGTTAATTTTATTTTGTAGGTCCATATAATTACAACGAACCCTATTTATTTTTTTATTTTAATATGTTTTTATTACATTTTACTATTTTTGAACAATTAGGGCGGGTTCACACCTGCGCCCGCTCTCCGCTTTCAGGTTTCCGTCTTCTGCTTGAGAAACTGGACAGGAGATGGAAACCGGCAGTCAGTTTACAAACCCATTCTTTTGAATGGGTTTGCAAAGTGTCCGCCCGTGAGCGTCTTCTGCCTCTCCGTGGTGAAGCGGTTTTTTTTAACCGGTCACAAAGACAGACATGCAGGACTTTGTGTCCGGTTAAAAAAAAACGGTTTTGCCACAGAGACCAGAAGACGCTCACAGCCGGACACTGACTGCTGGGTTTCCATCTCCTGTCGGCAGAAGACGGAAACCCACAAAACGGAGATTGGGCACAGGTGTGAGCCTGCCCTAAGAATTAGGCCTAGTTCACACGGAGTTTTTTGGTCAGGGTTTTGAGGCCGTAAACGGCTCAAAACCCGGACCAAAAAGACGGCTCCCATTGAAATCAATGGGAGCTGCGCAGGAGCTTTTTCCGGGAGCCGTTTCTTCCGCCTCCCGGAAAAAAGAAGCGAGGTGTTCATTCTTTGGCCGAGTCGCCTCGCGAGTCAGCCTGAAGACACACCCTCTTCCGGACTCGGCCCATTCATTGAGCCTGATCCGGAGGCGGGTGCGCAGCTGGAAGCAACACGTTTCAGTTCCGCAACACGTTTTATGGATCAGAACCTGAGGCAGCCTCCGCCTCAGGTTCCGATGCAAAAAACTCAG